>NC_140593.1:420278535-420814535 GCF_964204655.1 Triturus cristatus
AGAATTTACCAGCTTTCCAGAAGCGAGTTCTAACAAGGTATAAACCAATCTGGGTTTACCTGTGTTCTCTTGTGTAGGTGGCCTCACCTGCCAGTTTGGGATGCACTATATCTATATGGAGCAGGGTCAGTACTGACTTGCATAGGAGTGGCCTTTGGCTAGAGAGGCACAGAGGACCAAATATAGTGGTTTGGGATGCTACTCACTGAGATTGCTTGTGATTTAGACTATTTTAAACATTCCTCCCAAATTGTTTTGTGTTTTTTCTGATTTTTGCTCATCTTTCCAAAAACAATGTTAGTGACGAAGAGCTTGCTGTCAAGCCACAAGTAGCTTGAAAGAGTCTGCAGTCCTTGCAGATCTCCCTACTCTACACTCAATTCAGTCCTCTGATAATGAGGTCCAAAAATTAGCTATAATTTTTGCTTCTCTCATCTGTATACCAACCCTTTCCCAAAACCTATGTGAAGAAGTAATAACACTTCCACAAACATGAAAACAGTGGAGTACTTACATGCAATGGTGTCCCCAAAAATGAAAGATAACTGCCCTTGGTTTAGTCTTCCAAGCTGCCAGCAGTAATCCAAAAGTCAAGTGCTTGGTACTACCAGCAATTAAAGACTCAAAATAATTCCTTGGTGTAGCTGCTCTAGAATGTACATTGTTAAAAACGAAAGCATTCCACATGAGCTGGTGTTTTTTATACTGGTGAAAGACTTAGAAAGACATCCTTTCCTTACATCATGCACTGTTTTAGGGAGTCAGTTGAGTGCATCAGGTAAATCACTGAGGGAAGCAAACCATTTCCCCCTTATTAGGCTCCTTTTCTGATATCCACGGCTTGCAAGCTATAAGTATATAGACATTGTAAGGGTTCCTATCCATATGTATGGCATTTGCTCTCCTATGGAAAGGTCTCTACCTATTAGCAGCAATTGTTTTTCAAGAGCTGGTAGAATCTCCTCCAATGCAGTTCACTGTGTGGTCTATGAAGAGTACGTTGGTGAAGGTTCCCGAAGTGTACTATACCTCTCCATCTGCTTCTTTCTCTTGTTGTTGGTGCTGCCCTGGGGTTTGAGCATTGGAGCAGACAGTCTGAGTTAAGGAGCATTATTTTTCAGAGCATAGAGCCTGACACTGGCAATAATTCTCAAGTTTATGTATTGCTACATCAGGAATATAAATGCAACACTTTTGAAGTTAGTATCTACTTTATTATCCTTGCTAGCACTTTCATTGAGTTCCCCCACCTCTTTTCTCAACTTTTCTTTAAATGACAGACATTTACATTTGGTTTAGTCTATTTCTCCTATGGATACTTCCAACAATGTGAGAAGTGAATCAATAGCTCTCACATGGCAATCTAAACACAGGCATGATCCAATAAGTAATATCTACACACTGATAGGATCAAGCATAAAGGTATTGTTCTTCCCTGAGCATAAACCTTTTCCCGTACATCTTCTTGTATCTGTAATTTTACTATCAGCGAAGGTCAAGCAAACAAGTATGCCAGTAAGAATGGGTGCAATATTAGTGTGCAAGTCAATTCAGATCTTTTTTCCCAGCAAAGAAACAGTCATAAGTTCTCAATAAACTCAGGGAAACAAAGTTGTAGTGAAAATACAATAATTATTTCAAGGACATCAGGACAACAAAAGGTTTGGTGGCAATAATACACCGGGTCAGCCACAAAGCCATAGCATAAGCAAAAACCTTGAAATTAATCAGTCATTCCTAATGCAATAAGGAAACGAAACAAAGGTTAGACTGAGTATATAGTTAATTAGGCTCTTTCACAATAAAAAAAAATAGTCACAACACATTATTAAAAATGTCAAAGCTGAACAAAATACTGTGATTATGGAGTCAAGCAGATGTTTCTTGAAAACAGATCCAAAAATGCAATAGAATTAAATAAACATAAAGCTATAGGGTAATTTAGATTTTTTTTTTAATAATTAAAAAGAAGTAGATTGTATAACAATCAAGGTTATTCAAGACCAAATGATGTGCAGCAAAGTTTGGGTGCATTTGCCAACACAAAGCAACATTATTCTATGTCAAACATACACTTTCTTGTAAAACCCACAAGAGAAGTCTGTCAGTCACCCTAATACACATTTTGACTGAGAATCTCCGAATAAGCTGCATATTCTAACAAATGCCCAATTGTGCCTAAGGCCATGAAATTACATATACATGCTCTACAAGAGGTTTGATCTGACACAAGTCTACTATCTGATCCCTGGTGGTAAATATTTTAACTTTAGACTAAGCATGTCTAATTCTGATCATATTAGATCTAGGTAGGGAGAGTCTATGTCAGATTTTCAAAATTAACTGTTGAATAAGAATTAGTTCTATTTAAATTCACTTTATGTAGGTTTTAATTTTTTTAATAACCTGAAAATGTGGCTTGGAAACCTCAAGAGTAAAAAAAGGAGTAATATTTGGATTCACTTCATGTATGTGGATTTGTGAATCTCATCAAAAATTTGGCATGGGTAGCCAGTGAAAAAAGGTAATTATTTCAATTTAGATTTCTTTTACATAGAGTTTCCCTACCTGTAAATACTGAAAATTAGATCCCAACATCAGCCACCCTAACATCCATGATATGATTATCATATTACTTCCATGTAGAAAACAGGGATGTTACGAGGTGCAGGTTGGAATCCAATCAAGTCTGGCACAGATCAAGCATTCACAAAGTAATTCAATTAGATCTAACAGACCTTCCATTTCATGAGGGGCTGTCATGAAATGAAAGGGTAACATAAACATAATGCAGGTACATTTTTATTAATTATACATAATTTGATTGGCACAGATCTATGGTGTGCAGCAAATAGGTAACAAAAATAATATAAAAGAAAGGCAACATCAGGAACAAGATACTACTGAGGGATGTTGCAGTGAAATCTTTATCGCAAAAGTGTTAGAATCGAGCTGTACAGTGGGTCCGTTATGCATGGAATAACCAGTAGGGGAGGGACATAAGAAACAAGACCACTTTATGAATATTCCACATATACTTCTTGATGTTGTGTATTTTGCATGTTCATGTAAACATGACCACCTTTAAGTAAATATGACTTACAGAAAGAATTATAAACAATACCTTTTACACATTTTCAATTTGCCTCTCTGGTGGGGCTTCCTGTACATCAATGCGATTTGCTCGGCAGGGTGCCTGTGGAGGGCTAGGACGCCTCCAAAAAAATATCCTTTTCTTTTTTTGTTATTCTGTGAAATTAAAACGAATTTCACTTATAGAGAACATGAAGGAACATATGCTAAATTTCTTTAGAACGTTTGTTGCTTTTTCATAGCAACAGTCTATCTTGAATATACCATCTCAATGGGCAAAAACAGATTTACAACTCTGCTGACCAATCCATTTGAATGAGGAGTATTAGGGGAAGATGAGTGAAAGTTAGGGCCAGCAGGAGAACATCTCCATCTGCCTATTTTTAGCTAATCAAAAGTCGCAGATTTTCTTGTTGTGATTGTAATGGGAATATATGATATTGTTGTGGATTTTCCCAGTGGGCAAATAAACTCAACCAAAGCAATAGAGAATTGATACTGAACTAGTGTTTTTCATGTGTACATTAGATAGCCAAAAAAGCCTACAAATCATTTTAGTACAGTTACTTAGAGAGCTATAAAAATCTATTTAGGTAGTAATAACATGATAGTTAGCAAGTAGTTGTAATTGGCATTGTCTACTACAGAAGCCCAATTTTTTGTTTCGCTTCTCAAAAATATTTCTCAATATTTTAGAGTAAGTGACAATAACATTACAGACATTACAAAAATATTTTTTTTAACATAACTCCATCCAAGCAGCATACTGTACACCTTCCACTGCCTTGTCTGAGTCATGGGGCAATGAGAGGTTATTCAACAATGTCCGTGATAGTTACTGTCTTTGATTACTGGTTTGTCAGTACTTCAGAAAGCACTGCCTTTCAATTAGGTACCTAAGTGCTTCTTTATGTGCTTATACTTCTTGAAATATAACTAGGTTCAGAAGTGAGGGCTTTTCCAGAAGGCAAAATATGTTTTTTAAGTCAGATAGAGTATGATAAAGTAACCACAAGTAATAAATATAATGCTCAGGCACAGCTATTACCATTAAAATTTGCTCTGTATATACAATTGGTTTACATAGATATTTTAGTTGCTACAATAAAGAAAACCAGAAGTTGACAGCAACTTCTAGAGTCAGGTAATATAACTCCGAAAACATTTCTAGTGATTAACCAAGAGAACTAGAAATTACAGCAATTGACTTCAATCAGGTAAAGTTTTATACAGTTTATTATTCTGACTCCAAGCATTATGTCTGACAAACCAGTCATTGTTGAGGCAACTGGTCACAAGAGTATAACTGTGGTGTTATGGGATGTTGTATCCTTTGTTCTAGTTTTCTTGGAGCTCATGGTTATTTGGGTTTACTCACTTGTGCAGTAATGGGCCCCAAAGCCCAATAGATCACCATTTAAAAAGCAAGCTATATCGCAACACATAACATTAGTAGTCCTGCTGGTTTGCAGAGAGTAAACCTGACAGCATCAGTAATAATAATAATAATCTTTATTTGGCAATAATCACAGCCATAAAAGATAAAAAGACAGGAAATATGATACAACAACAATTCATTTAAAAGTTCCTTTAAACGTATTGCAAAATCACAAAGGTCCTAGCAGCCATCAGTCACATCTAGAATTGTGGATCCTAATGCTACTCTCAAGAAGTTCATTACTCAAGTAAATGTGGGATCTTTGGGCAGAAGCTGCAAATACAATAAAGCAACATTGGCATGTCTAAATCTCAAGTCTTTTAAATGCGGATTAAGAAACAGTCTTCTGGGACGAGTAAAATATTTGCATAAAGGAACAAAATATAGGGTATCCTGTGGAGACCTTTCGTCACAGCCATAGGGACCTCTATCCTCTACATGTAAAACAAAGCCAGCAGGAGATGCCAAAAGATGTTGAAGCTGATTACATCTGAATCGAGTTATTAAAAATCTGTCAGAGGCACTGGCTAAAATAGAGAGATATTTCTCCACACCCTGGACTGATTTAACTAAAATATGCCCTCTCACCACAGGTGCACTAAGCTCGTCGTCCTCATGGAAGGACGTGGCGTATTTATAAAACAACTCTTTTACTATTTTCAGATCCTAGGACTTCACTGTATCATATTTCAGGAAAATGTCTGCTCTTCCTAGGGCCATGATGGTCTCTTTGAAATGCTGTAACCGGGGGATATTGAATGCATGGTCTAGTGAGATTCAGTCCAGGATAACTGAACGATTAAAACCTGTCTCATCGCTAGACAGATCTTCACCCAGCACAACATAGGCTTAACTACCACCAGGTCAGTTATATACTTAAGTCCTAATTCTTGGTGTACGGAGAAAGAGGGGCTGCCCTGGTGGACTTTCAAAATGTGTCTCAAATATTTACTTTGTTCACTCTGTAGTTTTTTGACCGCCGTATAGCCCTAGACCTCGCTGCCATACAGGACCTTGGAAATGCAGAAAGTCTGGTATAGCATTAGCATCACCCCGTGCGACAAGGTGCTTAATTTATCGGCATAGTTGGCAATAACTCCGATTTATTTATTCATGTCCACTAGCTTCCCCTCTTGCAAGTGTTTCCAATTTATTTTTGCATCAAAAATAATTCCCAGGTATGAAAAAGCCAGGACCTTGGCTAAACTATGGGTTACTGCCTTGAAAGTCTTTGATCTAATCACCCGAGTGCCTACTTCCATAACATACAATTTTGTAAAGTTGGGCGACAAGTCCAAACCATTCATGAAAGAAACAAACCCATTTGTGTGAGCACCATCAATACAGCGTCATCCGTGTATAACAAAACTGGTTCTGATTTCCTGCTTATCCTGGGGTCGTCATTCTATAATGATATCAGGGCAGATTCTAGACCATTAATATATATCATAAATAAAAAAAAGGTCTAAAATACACCCTTGGCGAACCCCCCTGCTGCAATTAAAATAATCAGTAAGGCACCCTTCATGAGAATATTTAACTGCAGCAATGGTGTGGGCATGGTGTGTCAATAATACATTTATAATCGGCAACTCAACCACAAGAGAACTGAGTAAAATCCACAATTTCTTGCGGTTCATCCAGTCGAATGCTGAGGTGAGATCCATGAAGCCCAAAAAGAGAGCTCTGGGTTGGGCAATCATATATTTGGAATTTAGAAGATAAAGATTTAGATTTTCTGTGGTTGATTTTCCTGTGTGAAATCCTTATTGCACCTCCGAGATAATTTAATTTGTGAGAGCCTATTTAATAAAACCCGGCCCAAGACCTTACTGTGGAGTCAATAAGGGATATAGGACCGTAACAGTAAGAGTTGCCCCTTTCCCTCTTTCTTCAAAATCGGGTCTGTGGTAGCGGTAGGCCATGAGGGTTGCATCCCATTCATTTAAGCGGCATTTAGAACCCTGGTCAAAACCCGGAGCCCATACATCAATGTTGTCCTGAATAGAGTCTGGAGGAATCGCATCGGGTCCTGGGGCCTTGTTCCGGGACAATCCCGCAATGCCCAACTTTACTTCATCCAGAAGAAAGGTGACGGGAGCATCACTAGGGCAGCGTCCTAAATCATTATTAGATCCCTCACTTTGTCTGAAATTATAAACTCTCTCAAAATGGGCAGTCCATTGATCCGGGGTAATGTGATGACATAAGGTTGGTCTTAACAGCTCTAAGAAGCAAGGGCTATTTATAACATACCAGAAAAGAGTGCAGTCCCTCTGTTCACTTGCTTCTGTTAGGTCTTCCCAGGCTTGTCTTTGTAGCGAGCGCCTCTGTTCCATAAGGTCCCCCTTATAATTACGGCAACAGTTTGTCACCCAGATTCTATCATGGGATCTCTGTCAGGGCCTTCTTAAGGAGCTGGAGAGCTTAAGAGCACTCCACATCGAACCATATTGGGCGTTCAGAGGGAGGAATGACTACCGGGACCATTAACAGACAGGCAACAGACCAGGCAATGGCAATAAATGAGCATATAGGTTCCTCTCCAGGGGCTGAGGGATCTAAGCACGTTAAAATCTCTTATTGTCGTATTTTAAAAAGGGAAGAATTAAAAACCTTAGTATATAACTATGAACAACGCAAACACCTCCCGTGATCGCTTAAGGATAATCTGCCCGCCCTTGTGCTACAGGGCACTGTCTGATTGCTCACCCCTTTAAGCACTTTAGTCAAGGGGTTGTGGTCACTAAATGGGCTGTGTAAAATATTAAAAGAAAATGTGGACCAGCCCAAAGAAACAGAAACAAAGATGTAATCAATGATCGTTGCACATCCCCTGCCTTTATATGTTGGGGAAAAGTG
This sequence comes from Triturus cristatus, assembly GCF_964204655.1. Taxonomy (NCBI): domain Eukaryota; kingdom Metazoa; phylum Chordata; class Amphibia; order Caudata; family Salamandridae; genus Triturus; species Triturus cristatus. The sequence goes on from NC_140593.1 coordinate 420,285,929, forward strand.
TGAGTTATTGGGATAATACATCTTATCTAAGGTGAATATTAAATCATAAGTATTTAAGAGACTGTTCAATTCAAGACGGTCTGAAGAGTGCTCCATACGCAATCCCTCAATGATCGTACATGTAGGCAGACTTTGCGAGTTTTGTGAGGAGTCTGGGCATAGATGGCAGTTACAATCTCCTATCAAAATAAGATTCTCTTGGGAGAGGGCTTTTCCCTATAATGATTAAGTCTGATAGGCTTGAGGCCTCTTGCTTCTTCCTTTTTGGATTATAAAACGTAACTAGTGTTAGACAAAACTATCTTCCCATTACTAATTTAAGGCCCTGGAGTATTTTAGAGCCTCATCTCAAAGGCTTCACAGACCCACAGAGCTCAAGGGCTACATAGATGATTAAACCGCCACTCGCTCTTCCTACTCTGGAACCATCTGCTGGGAGGAAGAAGGTCTTGTAACCCTCAATAAAAAAAAAAATTATGCTCCCAGGTTTCCTGAATGCAAATAATGTTAAAAGATTTAATGTACTGAATCCACCTATCGTATGCTAATTTTGCAACAAGGCCAGCCACATTCCAAGAGATAAAACTTCGATTTTCCCCTGTGCCCTGGTTACGGTTTGAATAGGGAACTGTGGAATCCTCAAGCTGGTCTATGGTCCCATTAGTGAGTGACCGATTAGGATTATTTTCTACATTTACGTGAGGCAGTGACCTAATGTACACCAATGCCTGTGTCCGAAGTTCTGAGGGCGAGTCTATGACTTTGATTTTGATGGCGCCCTCTGGCAGTCAATCTAGATCATTAAGATTTGCCAAAGAGGTAAAGGGTTGAAAATGGTCTGCAACCCACCCGAACCACGAACGCCCCCACGTGGACTAAAAGGTGACTACTTTTTATGGTGTTATGGGCGGGTCAATAGAAAAAGCCCACTGTTAATGGTTTAATACCGGAATCATGGAGAAAAGACAGATGTTTTGTGCCAGTTCTGGGTGTCTAAACGTGACGATCACGCTGCCCCCCTCAAAAATATTCCTAGTTGACCCTATCCAGCAGACCCTCCTAGCCATCAGAATGTGCCTGTGGTCTGTCACGTTAAATCTAGTGCGTCTGCCTAACCAGTGGAAAACTTTATTAAATAATTGAACCCTGGTTTCCTGGTTTGGGGAGCCGAGTCCTGGAACCCCTACCAGGACCAGAGTGTAGGGACAACAAGCTGGGGGAAGGTCAATTACTGGTAAGCCAGGGCTGTTGGTGGGAGCTGGAAGTTCCTTTGCTGCTTCAAGGGTGTGTGGCAGGGGACGTTATCTGATGAAGTCTGTATGCTTACGTCCTACTTAGGGGTTGAAAGATCAGGAGGGGGCATTCAGGCAATCGGGTTCATGGCTCATAGCTCCCACTGCCATAGGTTTATGAATAAGGTGCTGACCTCTGCTTGGATTGTCTGGGAGGGGTGTCTTAGTGCTTACGGCCTGAAACTGTAGGTTTGGAGAGGGGGAAACTTTATTAATAGTGGACAACACACTTTCAGCTCTATCCAGTGTATCTCTGGAATCTGACTTCAGTTTTGTAAGTTTATCCTAGAACTGAGTCAATAATTCAGTCACTATATTGGAAAATTTTCGCTTTAGGAGGTCCCAAAACTCCTCTGTGTCCATCAGGTTACTTCTTATGAGTTCCTCTCCTGCCCCTTTCTGGGCATTTAATGTCTCATCCAACTTTTTAGCTCTGCGTTTCCTCTTGAGGGCTGGGGGAGCCACCGGATCTGTGCCTTATGAAGTAACTGGGCTGCCCTGCTGTTGTCAGGACCAGAAAAAGAGATGCTGGGGTCCTCTAGGTCTATTGGTGCAGCCCCTAAGATAGGCTCCTGTCGTTTTGGGCCAACCAGGTGTAATGTTTTGCTTGGCGATAGTAGAGAAGGGCAATCAGATCCCATAGAGAGCTTCCTCTCTGCCCTGTCTATTTCCTTAGAGATGGCCCCCACTGCTTTCGCTAGGAAAGAGTCAATAGTCTCCCGCTATGAATAGGAGTAATAATGGGTGCAGCCTTCCTCATCCCCATTTTGCCCAAAGTGCAGGGAGCCCACAGTAAACCAGAACACAGGGCGAGGACCAAAACCACACTGTATGAACAGGTTACTCACTGTGTTGACTTCCGTTGGATCCTATTGCTGGGAGAACAGCTAGTATTGATGTCAGACCACACCTGCAAGTTTGAAGGGGGTGAAAGATTGCCCGGCCACCAACATGCACGAACCAAGAGGATAGGCCCAGCCCAGCCTTCTCCAGCCGCTGATGGGTGCAGGCTGGTCCGCTCTTGGCCCAGTCTTTGTCGGGCCATGAGGTTAGGTGCGGCCCGCACGCGTCCTGCGCAGCGGGAGCCCAAGACAGCCGTAATGCACCTTCGGGCGTGGGAGTGCAGGCGTGGGCGGTGGCGGCAGCCGCAAACAACACTGGTGCATGTGATTCTGCCCCTAACCTTCTGTTCGTGCTTCCAGCGCAATGGGAGCCCAATGCAGCCTTAATATGCCTCCTGGTATGGGAGTGCTGGCGGCTGCAGCAACCATTTGGTAGGAATGAGAAAATTCTTTCTTTTAGCAATTGTAATACTGAATATGTTGTTTATGTTGTGACTTGCATTTGTGGCTTGCGCTATGTTGGTAGCACAGTGTTTCCTGTTAAGAAGCGTATACTGGAGCATCCCCATGCCATCAGGAATAGGGATCTTACCTACACTATTGCCAAACATTGCGCGCTAGAGCATGGAGAGATTTCTGATGTTAGCTCTAAGATTTCGTTTTTTGGAATTGACAGGGTTGCAGTACATCCACGTGGAGGTGACCAAGAACGCCGCCTGCGACGTTTGGAGTCTGAATATATCATCCGCCTACAGAGTAAGGCGCCTGTTGGCCTGAATCGAGAGGAAGATCTTCATGTTCACCTAGGATGAGGGGATATCATATACCTGTAGTGCTCTAAAATTCTGGACACTGTATAGATACACTTTGGCTCCCCTTCGGGCGCTCCCTTGTAGCTTACGCCCCTTCCCTATCACCTGCCATACTATTTTCATAGACATCTTGCTTTGGCAAATGTTTATTTTATTTCTCCCTATATGTTCCATTTCACCGCCAATTCGTCCAAGCGGCTGCTTGGTCGATGGGTGGGCATAGCCGCCACGCCTTGGTTTTTAATACACTGGGGGTGGGTTTTTCCCCGGCATGATCCAAGCTTCTCCTTAGATATTTTGTCTGTTATTACACTTTCTGTGTGACCTTTTATATTTGTTTTTGTTATTCGTGTCTGTACTTTATAATTTTAGCCTAGCCGTCTAGCACCTATCCAGGGTAGTTGGTTGTTGATGCCACTTGGCAGTTCCACGTGCTCTGGATGTGCACCATTTCACTGTGATACACATTTGATGGGATCGCATTTCCTCTCTTGAAATTGGCGGCTTTAGCTGTTATTATTTATTCTCATCGGCTTAACCTTATTTTATATTTTTTCCACATTAAGCATTTATAAGTGTGGAATTTAAATTCACCAATTTGTTGTTGCATATATGAAAAAAGAAAAATTATTATTTTCATTAATGGCAGCCTTAATGTGGTGAGAGTCTGTTTTTCATATGTACCCACAACTCTTTTTCTATGTCTATCCTTAAATCTGCTTGGTCATGCTTCGTTGTAAAAATGTCTTTATATGTAGCCACTTCCTTTCTATGAAGTGACTTTGACAAAGACCGTGAGGTTGAAATGCGTCAGTCATTAAATCTTTTCTTTTCCTGCAATCCTGAGTGCGACTCCTACCTTTTTGTTGTGAAGCAAGAGGGTTTTTTTCACACACACTCGCCCGGCTAAATTTTGGCATCAGACACAGATGCTACTTAAAATGATTACCATCTGTCTTGAGAGCAATTTCTTTTTGTTTAACCCTTTCGCTGCGGCGGGAATTCCGCCGCAGCGCTGGGGGGTGCGGGGGGGGCAGCGCCTTGGCGCTATGCTCACTCCGGAGCCGCTCCGTCATGAGCCACGGTTGAGCTGTGCTCATGACGGAACAGTTCCGTCATGACTCCGCCCAGTTGCGTTGTCCCCCTGCACAGGCGGGAAAACAGCGCCGCGTGGGCGGAGCGGCCGCCAACGGTCGTGGCATGACGGAACCGCTCCGTCATGAGCACACGGCAACCGTGGCTCATGACGGAGCGGTTCCGTCATGAGCGGGGAAGGGGTTAATGGGGAACTATACCAGCAAATCTGTGGGACGGCGATGGGCACCTGCTTCGCCCCCAGCTATGCTAATTTGCATATGGGCTGGTGGGAGGAGCAGGTGGTCCAGACGCGTTGGCATGCAGAATGGCACAACAATGTAATGCATTGGAGTCGTTACATTGACGACCTTTTTTATTATTTGGAAAGGTACCATGAAAAGTGCTCAGGATTTTGTCAAAGAGCTGCAAATTAACTATCTGAACCTGAAACTCACTAGTACTATCAGTGCTTCTGAAATTAATTTTTTAGATCTAACAATTTATGTGAGTGATTGCAAATTGCAGACTAAACTGTACCGTAAGCCCACGGATGGGAACACGCTACTACATGCTACGAGTTTCCATCCGGCGAAACTAGTCAATAGCATTCCCTATGGGGAATGTCTTAGAGCCAGGCGTAACTGTAGTAGTGAGCATGATTTGAATAAAGAACTTGCATGCCTGAAATCCCGTTTTCGAGCTAGAGGGTATTCAGAAGCATGCCTCAACCAAGCTGTCTTAAAAATTGAAAAGACTAACAGAGAACAAATACTTTTTAATCGAGACAAAAGACCAGCCAAAGGCTCACAAAAAGATACCAACCAATGTAGGTTTATCACCACCTACAATAAACAACAAGATGAACTAAGAACTATTTTTAATAGGCATTGGCACATCATTCGGAGTGATCCAGTGCTTGGTAAACTTGTCCAAAGGAGACCCCAATTTACCTTCAGAAAGGCTAGATCTTTGCATCAAGCACTAGTTAGTAATGTGTTACCCAGCAGCACTCAAAAGAAATCATCAGGCTCTTGGTTAAGTAGAAAGGATGGTTTTATCAAATGCCACAAATGCAAGGCTTGTGTGTATGGAAAAAATACTACCTGTTTTCCTGCAGGCTTTTCTCATAAGTCTACACAACAAATTAAGGGCCAATACACGTGTAAGACGGATTATGCAGTTTACATACTACAGTGCCCTTGTGGCCTTAAGTATGTGGGCTCTACCATCCTGCCTGTGCACAAGAGAGTGCTACAGCACTTACGTGCCATTAAAAATGGGGATAAAACCTACCCCGTGGCACGGCATTTTGATAAATACCACAATAAAAATGCTGAGGGTCTCCTTTACTATGTCATTGATACTATCCCAGTTGGCAGCCGGGGTGGTAACCGGGAAAAGAAATTGCGCAAGCTAGAATCTTGCTACATCATCAGACTTAATACCAAAATACCACATGGTCTTAATATAGAAGAAGACTTACATACTCACTTGTAGGATCTTTTCGCTCTTTTTCAACTTGTATTTTAGGTTTTTAGGTTTTGTTTTATGTTTATTGTTTTGATTTTGTCACTTACTTGGACCATGAATACTTATAGACAGACCGTTAGTGCACACATTGTTGATGTATATTTTGGCCCACTTGGGCAGTACTCGCTTGGTGTTGCGTTTGTTTGTTGGTTTGCTATTTTGGCTTATTTGCTAAAATTATATTCAGTGCTTTTGATCACTAGATCAACCCATCATTACATCTATGCTACTCTGGTCAACCATATATCAATTTGGTTAATTATGACGGGCTAAGGATGAAGACGGTACCATTTCGGTAATCTAACTTCGTCATAAATTGTTTTGTGAGTAACACAAACGTGACGCAAATTTCAGATTAACTGAGTCAAACAATGTTACTATATTTTGCATCAACTTTAATCAATTGTGGTTTTGTATATTATGTGGCACTTGCCTGAAATCCATTTGCGTATCACCGCAGGTTGTTGAACTACGAGTCTGTTGTCTATTTCATTATTTGTAGTTCACCATGTGACTTGATCGTATTCACTGTTTTAAATTGCCATGAAAACTTTACCAAATCGCTAGTGAGCAAGCCTGCAGGTCAGGCGAAACGCGTCTAGCTTTTCAGCTGGCAATAAAGAATTTTGCACAGACACGGCGTCGATTGCTTTTTCAAGAAGTTTGGTGAATTACTGTGACCGCGTTTGGGAGGTCTCTTCTTCGACGCGCCCTTTGTTTTGGAGGCAACGGGTGTTCCCATCCACCTGTGGATTGTGTTATATATATATATATATATATATATATATATATATATATATGTTCAATCTGGCCCAAGGTTGAAGGCTTCCGGGTTCTCTATGGCGGTGCACGCGAGGCGCAGCAGGACCCGCTGCGGAATAAAGGATTCGATTTTTCCCAAAGGGAAAGTTTGTTCCTCGTGCACTCCCGTGTACTGAGTTCAAAGAAAATGCCACCAGGTATTCATTCAAATTTCCATGCGTTTATTGCAGCATCCAGCAAAACCTTACGCGTTTCGGTCTCTACGGAGACCTTGCTCACAGGTAAAGTATGCAATTCTAATTGTGTTATTTAAATTAAAAAAAAACCCGCGGAAAAACCAAATCGGGTTACATCACTTCCTGTGAATTATACAGGTATTATGGGACATGTAGTTTTTTCAATTACGAAAAGAAACTTTACGCAAACATAAATTATATCTTGTTGACATACAAAATCACGAAATGCTCTCAATTTGCGAGGAGAATGCTTTTAACTTAAACATTGATTCTCGACCTCGTTGACATTGAAGAATAGCCTTTCAATTCATCACATACTATCAAGGCCATCCAGTAGGCGTAATCAGTTCACCTTATTCTTTTTTCATGTCAATTAAATTGTTGAGGTAAGCGTTTGCCCAATATATTACCATGCAAAGAATAAAAATGATATATGTCATTCAAAATTAAGCCCTCTAGTGGGCAAAACTGTTCCACATCGTGATCTGTGGAATGTCCCTAATTAAACAATGAATTCAAACATGTCCCAATTGGAGAGGGGTTTTATAAAGTTTATAAAAAATTTGTTTCAAGAAAGAGAGAGTCGGCACCATTAACTCTCTGATAGATATCTTATAGGTGGCAGTGTAATTCTTCATCTTGATTAAGGCCATATGGGCTCAAAGTCCGAAAGTTCATGATGTGTTTGGACTCTTTTTGTCTCATAACCAGTTCGCGATCTCCACCTCTTTTGTTTGGTCCAACACTCTCAATGCCATAGAACTTTAGGGATTTCCAATCCCCTTTGTGTTCCTTCTCCATATGTCTTGCCATCGCGTTACTGCGATCAGAATTAATTGTAGCACGGACATGCTCCAGAATTCGTAATTTCAATTCTTTTTTTGTACTTCCAATGTATTTTTTATAGCAAGGGCATTCAAGGGCATACACAACGAACTGCGTTTTGCAGTTAATTAGTTGTTCAATTTTCCATGTTTTGTTATTGACCATTTGTAGTTCCTTCGTTGTTTTGGCGATGCAACAAACTTTGCATCCTGCGCATTTATAGAAACCTTTCGGTCTACACCATGCCTCTGGTTTTTTTGTATTCTGAAAATGACTGTGGATTAATTTGTCCTTCAGGTTTTTTGCCCTTCGATACGTCACATTGGGGTGGTCTCCCACAATTTGAGATATTATGGGGTCCATGTGGAGAATGTGCCAGTTCTTTTTGAGAATCCTTGTAATTGCGTGGTTGGCCGTTGAGTGGGTGGTGATAAAACGTATTTTATCTGATTCCTCTTTTGGTGATTGTTGTTTATCCATCAGTAAATCCGTTCTGTTAATCATTGTAGAGCGATTGGAGGCAATTTGTATCCATGCTGGGTTGTATTTTCTTTTTAAGAATCTGTTTGTGGACAGTTTCTTTTGTTCTTGCCAATCGTTCTCGTTTGAACATATTCTCTTAATCCGGAGAAATTCTCCATACGGGATGTTTTGTAGGAGGCTGAGTTGATGAAAGCTCTGAGCATGTAAAACCGCATTTGTCGCGGTACTTTTGCGGTGTAGAGTGGTGTGCAGTACATTATCTTTAACAAAGATCTCAGTGTCCAAAAATACAACCCTCGAATCACTGATTGTGTATGTAAAATGTAAACCAAAATTTGAATTATTCAAAATTTCGAAGTACCTTTCAAATTCTTTATTTGTTCCTTCCCAGATTAGCAATAAGTCGTCTATATACCTTAGCCATGCTATGGTTTTTTGGACTGCTTGATCATTTTCCGATCTCCATGCCCATGTTTTTTCCCATTGTCCCATTGTTAGGCAGGCATACGACGGGCTAAAGGAAAAGCCCATGGCGGTACCTTTTGCTTGCCGGTAAATTTCATTGCCAAATAGGAAGATATTTTGCTCCAGGCACATCGAAATCATCTCCAACAGCATGTTATTATGGTCAGTTAGCTGTATGCTTCTGTCTTTGAGAAAAGATTTAACTGCTTCAATGCCAATTTTGTTTTCAATGTTGGAGTATAGGGATATTACATCCATTGTAATCAGTTTATACGTTGGTTGCCATGGAGTATCCTGTAATCTTCTTAACATATCACCTGTGTCTTTTATGTAAGATGTTAGACCCTTTACATATGGTAACAAAAATACATCAATAACAACAGAACAACGTGGGAAAAAGGTCCAAAGGGAAGATTTTAAAGACCAGCAGGTTGTATATCCCCTTAATCAAATCACTATAACACTTGTCAACCCGGGTCTAGTGCTGTGTCAGCAAAAAAGAAAAGAAAACATCTCTACTGTTTCCGACATCTCTTAGTTAGAAGAGAACCCTTCTTGGAACAGAACCCATCAACCACCGAGGAGTCAGTGCGTTTGTCATCATCTGGGTCTGGCTCTCTTGATACACCGCCCCCGGTCTAGATGGAATGACCCGGTTGCGAGTAAAGAGAAGTGGCATACAAGGGTTGCTGTCAGATCTCCAACAAAGAGAGCACGAAAAATATAGTAGACACTCGCTCAAGTGAGAGGGTTTCTAAAAGTGCAGCTATAAATCATAAATGGTGACTAAAAATGGCTAGGGGAACTCAAAAGTGCTTTAATTTGTAGAGTACCTCTGCCAGTGTTAAAAAGCAAAATGGCAACTCAGCATAAATACATTGTCATTATGCTCATTGTCCATAGTATATGGTCGACATGTTTCTGCCCGCTGGGATCTGCGTAGTATCAAGGGCATTCATCAGGACCTAAATTGCTGCTACTATGTAAAAGTGTGTGAAATTATAATCAAGGATTGGTCTTTGGTCGCCTGGCGATGCACACGGGACTGGCTAATCCTAATAATAACAACAGCCAAGAGGATAGCGGACAACATCCTAGTTGAGATACAACACTTAGAGTCCCAGATTAAATCAGTATTGGTCACGGCCACTTATAATAAACAGTCAAAAGAAACTGACAAAACAAGCAAGGAGTTTAGAGATACCATTCTTGCAAACAAAATTGTAAAATTCAAGAAGGATCTGGCTAAATTCTCTATGACGAAAGTGTATCCTTACACGAGTGATGCCTATGTTCCTCCCACATACAACCAACAGAGTGGTAGGACTGGTTCAAACTACTCCACATCGGGTAGCGATGGCAACTCATCTGACTCAGATCCAGGCACGCACCAATCCTCAAGAGGCCGAAACTGGAGGAGAAGAGGGCCTAGGAGAGGTAATTTCTTTGGAGGTCCCCCACAGCCACAATGGTGGCCACCTGGACCCTACAATTTTCAACAACCTTACTTCCAACAGCCAATGTATCCGGGTCCATTACATCCTGACAACTTCCAACAACAGCCTTTTTTAGGACAAGGCCAACGCCGCTCCAGAGGCAAGAGAAGATCTGCTCAAACAACCGTTCATTGGAGCTCGCCTCCATCGTCCCGGACACGGAGCAACCTGAGAGATCCAGCAGTACCAGGGCCGAGCAACGCGACAGCCTGATTGTTAATTTGAGTGAACGTCCTCTTACTGTTGATGAGACTACCATTCTAGAAAAGGGTCTTGGATATGTTCCAACACACAAAGGAGATTCTTTTCAAACTCGACAAGAACTAGCTGCCTTCTTTAGGAAGGTAAGATTACGTGCGTTCTTTGGCGACAAACCACAAGAGGTCGATGAGGAGAACACCACCAATACTGGTTTACGCCCTAAGTCTACATTTAATCCTCCGACACATCTAGTTCCTCCGGAAATACTTACTTTTGAGAGGGCTGTTCTGAGGGATGCGGAAACATTTTTCCAGCATGAGAACCGACAATTCATGAATTTGTCCAAGAACGAAAATTTCGCTCTCCAGACTTTATCGACAGACAGGTCAGTCACCATCAAGCCTGCAGATAAAGGGGGCGCTACAGTAATCATGGACACAGAAGCGTATAGAACTGAGTGCAAGAGACAACTTAACAATAGCACTTTCTATCGGCCTCTCAAACTGGATCCCACCAAGAAGCTTACGGCCATCATTAAAGAGAGAGTAGATGACGCTTTGGAACAAGGCTGGATCACAAACCATGAAGCATTGTTTCTGAAAACCACTTTTCCAGTGGTACCATACTTTTATGTATTACCGAAAATACATAAAGGGGTGTTACCCCCTCCAGGTAGACCCATAATCTCAGGGATAGGGTCACTCCTTGAACCCCTATCTACCTTTGTAGATTTTTTTCTGAAACCCCTAGTGAAGATAATGCCCACATATGTTGAGGACACGAAGGATCTTCTACGTATCTTAGATGGGATGCCTTTTGACACCACACAAGACTTCTTAGTGAGCTTTGATGTGGAGTCACTATACACCTGCATCCCACAGGATGAGACTTTATCTGTGATCAAAACACTCTTGGAAACAAGAGATCTCCAGAGTCCTACGCCAGTTGAGTTCATCATGTTCTGTGCGACACTGGCGATGAAGGAAAATTTCTTTCAATTCGAGGATGAGCTATTCTTGCAGATCTCCGGAACATCTATGGGGAGTATTTTTGCCCCTTCCTTAGCCAATCTTTATGTTCACCAATTTGAACAGACAGAGATACTGTCTACTACTAATCCGTTTCTAGGCCATATTATGTCATGGAAACGATACATAGATGACATTTTGGTCATCTGGAGAGGTTCTATGGAGACAATCGAGAACTTCCATTCATGGTTGAACAACAGAAATGGCTTTCTCAAGTTCACTTGTGTGGCTTCGAAAAAGAATCTTCCTTTTTTAGATCTTTTGATTAGTTCTCAGGATGGGATACTCACTACGGAACTCTATAAGAAACCAATGGCTCGGAATTCTTTGCTACATTTTCAAAGTTTCCATCCGAGAGCTCTACGGGAGAACTTGCCTTTTGGGCAATTTCTCCGGATCCGGCGAAACTGTTCATCTACTACGAAATACTATGAACATGCCAACCAACTCTCTACTCAACTATTGGGTAGGCAATATCCTAAGAGAACTATAAGAACATCAATGAAGAGAGCTTTCAATAATCACAGGGAGGCTCTTCTGGAGAAACGAATTGGGAACCCAAGTACTGAGGAGAACAGGATTACTTGTGTTAATACCTTTTCTAGCTACTCAAATGCACTGAAGAAGAGCATTCTTAAGAATTGGAGAGTGGTTAAGATTGAAGGGAAGACACTACCTCCTCCTTTATTTGCCTACAAAAGGAGTTATAACATCAAGGACCAGTTGATACATACACGTCCTCGAACACCTAGTAGATCCGCAGATGCGCCCCTTTGGGGTCTACCTCCAGTTAAAGGCCATTTTCCCTGTGGGAACTGTTCAGTGTGCCCCCAGACCTCACACACCACGGAAATAGACATTGGTACGGACAGACCATGGCGCCTTGACAAACACACTAACTGTAACAGTGACAGGGTCATTTACCTGATAAAGTGTCCTTGTGACAAGAACTATGTGGGGATGACATCTCGAAAAATTAAATTGAGGATTGCGGAACATAAGAGCACTATTCGGTGCAGAAAGAGCGCTACCAAACTCACCAGCCACTTCATCACAGCTGGCCACAGAGAAACTGATCTACGTTGGGTAATACTTGAACAACCTTATATTCCCCAACACATTGTGGATATCCAACATTTTCTCGTCTGCAGAGAACAAAGATGGGTCTATCGTCTACACTCGGACACTACAGGGCTTAATGACGATATCCCCTGGCTGTTGTTATGAGATAGACACACTTGTAGGCAAGGGACCGAGTTGTCACTTTGACACATTTACTTATGCATAGCTCATCATTACTGCAAGCTCTGTTGTGGGCACCCACGCCACCTGTAATTATAAATCTAACAGGTTCTGTGATGACTATTATGGTCTACATCCAGCAGATAAGAATCCACGAATAAAATCTTTTTGTATTTCCTCTGTCATTTAGTAAGACTGGTCTAGATTAAGCACTTTCATAGCATGCGAGCTGTGTCGGAATAGTGTGCACAACCTGACACATGCGCACTAATAGGGACACAGAGCAAGCTCGCTATCAATATATGCGCAGCACTCTTCGGCGTGAGCTAGGTTGGGCCCTCACGCCGTTCAAATTATAACAGGCTTTGCCGGAGTCACCCCTACAAAATAGACTTATACCACTTGACACATGCGCTCTTCGTATGGTATGCGCGCTAGTAACACATGCGCAGTAGTCTCCGGTGCTAGCTTTTTGGGTCCTTACGCCGTTCTATTAACATCAGGCTTTGCTGAAGTCACCCCTGTGCAACTGACTCAGCTGTGTAGAATCGAGTACGCTATAAAGCTCTTCCTGTCCCTCACGTCGGTACCTCCGGTCTTTTCTCATAGACCGCCCCGGGGTACCGACGGATAGGTAAGCGTGGCTCGTTCTCTGTGACTGCCTTTTAAATTCTAAATCTTTTTTCATTGCTTGTCACTGAAATTCTAATCATTCTCAGAACTTCTAGAGTTCTTGTGACTCCCAGCCAGGGTCAAAATTATTTTTAAGCCATGTTTGTCTGCCATCTCTACTTTTAATACTTGGACAATGTCTACACCTTTGAGCCATTCCGATGGGGAGCATAAAGTTTTTTGGCATGTTATTTAGCAGCCTTTTTCTTTTTCTTCCCCCATCAGAGCGGGGCCCCTTTCCCTGAGCAGAGACCAGGTTGAGGTGAGGGTATCACCCAGATTTCTGGGGTAAGTGCAATCTAATAAATGATTGGATGTATGAAGCACTAATTTGTGCTTCTCAAGACGGTATTTAAACACTGTTGTTTTGGCTGTTTTTGTCAACATTGATGATTTGTTGCATTTCTTATCCATGTCTCTTTACTTTCCTAGGTATCCGGTTAAGACATCAGTTGAGTTCAACCGGTGGTAGGAATGTCTGTAACAATTTTTTTTTAAAATTTCACACACTTTTACATAGTAGCAGCAATTTAGGTCCTGATGAATGCCCTTGATACTACGCAGATCCCAGCGGGCAGAAACATGTCGACCATATACTATGGACAATGAGCATAATGACAATGTATTTATGCTGAGTTGCCATTTTGCTTTTTAACACTGGCAGAGGTACTCTACAAATTAAAGCACTTTTGAGTTCCCCTAGCCATTTTTAGTCACCATTTATGATTTATAGCTGCACTTTTAGAAACCCTCTCACTTGAGCGAGTGTCTACTATATTTTTCGTGCTCTCTTTGTTGGAGATCTGACAGCAACCCTTGTATGCCACTTCTCTTTACTCGCAACCGGGTCATTCCATCTAGACCGGGGGCGGTGTATCAAGAGAGCCAGACCCAGATGATGACAAACGCACTGACTCCTCGGTGGTTGATGGGTTCTGTTCCAAGAAGGGTTCTCTTCTAACTAAGAGATGTCGGAAACAGTAGAGATGTTTTCTTTTCTTTTTTGTTGACACAGCACTAGACCCGGGTTGACAAGTGTTATAACAAAAATACATCAACGTAATTACAAGTACAAAAAAAGAATTGAAATTACGAATTCTGGAGCATGTCCGTGCTACAATTAATTCTGATCGCAGTAACGCGATGGCAAGACATATGGAGAAGGAACACAAAGGGGATTGGAAATCCCTAAAGTTCTATGGCATTGAGAGTGTTGGACCAAACAAAAGAGGTGGAGATCGCGAACTGGTTATGAGACAAAAAGAGTCCAAACACATCATGAACTTTCGGACTTTGAGCCCATATGGCCTTAATCAAGATGAAGAATTACACTGCCACCTATAAGATATCTATCAGAGAGTTAATGGTGCCGACTCTCTCTTTCTTGAAACAAATTTTTTATAAACTTTATAAAACCCCTCTCCAATTGGGACATGTTTGAATTCATTGTTTAATTAGGGACATTCCACAGATCACGATGTGGAACAGTTTTGCCCACTAGAGGGCTTAATTTTGAATGACATATATCATTTTTATTCTTTGCATGGTAATATATTGGGCAAACGCTCACCTCAACAATTTAATTGACATGAAAAAAGAATAAGGTGAACTGATTACGCCTACTGGATGGCCTTGATAGTATGTGATGAATTGAAAGGCTATTCTTCAATGTCAACGAGGTCGAGAATCAATGTTTAAGTTAAAAGCATTCTCCTCGCAAATTGAGAGCATTTCGTGATTTTGTATGTCAACAAGATATAATTTATGTTTGCGTAAAGTTTCTTTTCGTAATTGAAAAAACTACATGTCCCATAATACCTGTATAATTCACAGGAAGTGATGTAACCCGATTTGGTTTTTCCACGGGGTTTTTTTTAATTTAAATAACACAATTAGAATTGCATACTTTACCTGTGAGCAAGGTCTCCGTAGAGACCGAAACGCGTAAGGTTTTGCTGGATGCTGCAATAAACGCATGGAAATTTGAATGAATACCTGGTGGCATTTTCTTTGAACTCAGTACACGGGAGTGCACGAGGAACAAACTTTCCCTTTGGGAAAAATCGAATCCCATATATATATATGTGTGCATATATATCATGGCTTTCTGCGGTTTCCTGCCCAACTTGGATGTAAAACCTTAAACCGATGAAATCACCCTCAATAATTCATTACATTTCACTCCAATGAGGGGCTTACAATTCAATCTTGAATCACGCAAGATCCCCAGGTATGAGACGGTTGAGACCTTCATTAGTGTCCAGCCTGCACCTGGAATTTTGTTAAGATTTTCTTGGCCTGAAACCTACTGTCATGAAAAAAGACGTGTAAAATTGGTGGCCAGGTCCTTATAATTCATAAAACAACAAACAAATCTAATAGAGTTTGCAGGCCCAATACAGTTCTAGCTAAGAACCCCGTGATATGCACAGTAATGCTGTTAAGGGTTGTTTTACATCAGGAGGACCATCTGCTCCTTATGCTAATAATGTGTACTCTGATCTATTTATATTCAGGGGAAATAAGAGCTGGGCCAAAATACATCCTTGACAGACTCCTCAGTTTGTATTAAAAGGTCACAAACAAGAAGAATCTCTGGAATATCAAATTGAGGCAGCTGTATCATATGACGATCCCCCAAGAAATCTTTTATATCTGGGTCCATACTGAATGAGAGAAGAAAGTTCCATAGTTTGGACCAATTTACTCTGTTGAAGGCCAAAGTTAGGCCTGGCCATGGATCAAGCTTGGTCTTACAACAGTGTACTGATTAACGATCACATATAAATTCAAGCATTGATCATATGTCACCCTGATGGGTATAAATCCATATTGAAGGTCAGATAAAATATCATTCTCTGCAGCCCAAGCTGTCAGTCTATCAAGAACAACCCACCCAATAAAACTTGTGATTGTTCTTGTCCCCTTTGTGAACACTGGAGAATAATTGTGGTTCACAAGGAGTAGACGCCCTGACAGTTGTGTTTATGGTCTGGGTAAGCAAGAGAGCCCATATCTCCAGCTCATTAATGTATGCAGATTCATTGCGAAGTCTGTAACTAATTTTAACTATTAACCATAAAGAAGAGAAAAATTATTTTCTATCGTTGTTTGTCAACAGATGGCTTGGGACTACTTTACAGTGCTTTATCAAAACCTTCTGCTACTTTTAATAATTTGCGTGCCAGGGTCATGTTCTGCTTGAGAAAAGAGAAGGGATCAACGAGAAGAGCTTCATCGAACTGGTCTGATGATAAGTGACAAAAACGTATCACCTTTGTTTTTGCAGCATTTCAGTGAGGCCAGATTACCATCATCCATTTTGAGAGGTTGCAGACTAACCACATGTAAGGATCAAACTCCTAGAGCTCATCATCTATATCTTAGTATCATTCTCTAAAACTCAGCTAATGATAGCTGAAGACTTCTGAGGTGAACTACTGGTGATTCTTTTAAAGAACAGGTTTTGACCTTCTTTATTGTTACTAGGATAAGTAAAGCTTGAACCTACAAACATATTTATTATATTGAATCCTTAGGTAAGGAACATTTCCTGTTAAACTTTCATAAAGAGACGCTCACACTTCACATCATTCCTTCTGGGCTCAATCCTCTCTTAACCCAAGCCTATGGAGTCTCTCTTTAGAGAAGTCTGGGAAGTTTCAAAAAGAGTTAACAATGAACAATGGAAACAATGGATGGCACCCTCAGGTGATTCAAGCACAGTGATTGCCTATCAATTAGGGTTAGAATTTACCAGCTTTCCAGAAGCGAGTTCTTATAAGGTATAAACCAATCTAGGTTTACCTGTGTTCTCTTGTGTAGGTGGCCTCACCTCCCAGTTCGGGAGGCACTGTATCTATATGGAGAAGGGTCAGTACTGACTTGCATAGGAGTGGCCTTTGGCCAGAGAGGCACAGAGGACCAAATATAGTGGATTGGGATGCTACTCACTGAGATTGCTTGTGATTTAGACTAATTTAAACATTCCTCCCAAATTGTTTTGTGTTTTCTCTGATTTTTGCTCATCTTTCTAAAAACGATAGTGACGAAGAGCTTGCTGTCAAGTCACAAGTAGCTTGAAAGAGTCTGCAGTCCTTGCAGATCTCCCTACTCTACACTCAATTCAGTCCTCTGATAACGAGGTCCAAAAATGAGCTATAATTTTAGCTTCTCTCATCTGTATACCAACCCTTTCCCAAAACCTATGTGAAGAAGTAATAACACTTCCACAAACATGAAAACAGTGGAGTACTTACATGCAATGGTGTCCCCAAAAATGAAAGATAACTGCCCTTGGTTTAGTCTTCCAAGCTGCCAGCAGTAATACAAAAGTCAAGTGCTTGGTACTACCAGCAATTAAAGACTTAAAATAATTCCTTGGTGTAGCTGCTCTAGAATGTACATTGTTAAAAACGAAAGCATTCCACATGAGCTGGTGTTTTTTATACTGGTGAAAGACTTAGAAAGACATCTTTTCCTTACATCATGCACGGTTTTAGGGAGTCAGTTGAGTGCATCAGGTAAATCACCGAGGGAAGCAAACCATTTCCCCCTTATTAGGCTCCTTTTCCGTTATCCACGGCTTGAAAGCTATAAGTATATAGACATTTTAAGGGTTCCTATCCATATGTATGACATTTGCTCTCCTATGGAAAGGTCTCTACCTATTAGCAGCAATTGTTTTTCAAGAGCTGGTGGAATCTCCTCCAATGCAGTTCACTGTGTGGCGAATGAAGAGGAAGTTGGTGAAGGTTCCCGAAGTGTACTATACCTCTCCATCTGTTTCTTTCTCTTGTTGTTGGTGCTGCCCTGGGGTTTGTGCGTTGGAGCAGACAGTCTGAGTTAAGTAGCATTATTTTTCAGAGCATAGACCCTGACACTGGCAATAATTCTCAAGTTTATGTATTGTCACATCAGGAATATAAATGCAACACTTTTGTAGTTAGTATCTACTTTATTATCCTTGCTAGCACTTTCGTTGAGTTCACCCACCTCTTCATTTTCTTAACTTTTCTTTAAATGACAGACATTTACATTTGGTTTAGTCTACTTCTCCTATGGATATTTCCAACAATGTGAGAAGTGAATAAATAGCTCTCACATGGCAATCAAAACACAGGCATGACCCAATAAGTAATATCTACACACTGATAGGATCAAGCAATTGTTCTTCCCTGAGCATAAACCTTTTCCTGTACATCTTGTGTATCTGGAATTTTACTTTCAGCGAAGGTCAAGCAAACAAGTATGCCAGTAAGAATGGGTGCAATATTAGTGTGCAAGTCAATTCAGATCTTTTTCCCAGCAAAGAAACAGTCATAAGTTCTCAATAAACTCAGGGAAACAAAGATGTAGTGAAAATACAATCATTAATTTCAAGGACATCAGGACAACAAAAGGTTTGGTGGCAATAATACACCGGGTCAGCCACAAAGCCATAGCATAAGCAAAAACCTTGAGATTAATCAGTCATTCCTAATGCAATAAGGAAACGAAACAAAGGTTAGACTGAGTATATAGTTAATTAGGCTCTTCCACAATAAAAAAAATAGTCACAACACATTATTAAAAATGTCAAAGCTGAACAAAATACTGTGATTATGGAGTCAAGCAGATGTTTCTTGAAAACAGATCCAAAAATGCAATAGTATTAAATAAACATAAAGCTATAGGGTAATTTGGATTTTTTTTTAATAATTAAAAATAAGTAGATTATATAACAATCAAGGTAATTCAAGACCAAATGATGTGCAGCAAAGTTTGGGTGCATTTGCCAACACAAAGCAACATTATTCTATGTCAAACATACACTTTTTTGTAAAACCCACAAGAGAAGTCTGTCAGTCACCCTAATACACATTTTGACTAAGAATCTCCGAATAAGCTGCATATTCTAACAAATGCACAATTGTGCCTAAGGCCATGAAATTACATATACATGCTCTACAAGAGGTTTGATCTGACACAAGTCTACTATCTGATCCCTGGTGGTAAATATTTTAACTTTAGACTAAGCATGTCTAATTCTGATCATATTAGATCTAGGTAGGGAGAGTCTATGTAAGATTTTCAAAATTAACTGTTGAATAAGAATTAGTTCTATTTAAATTCACTTTGGTGCCGATTCCGATCCTGTAAAACCCGGGTACAAATGGTCGTAAGGAGCGTTTTCTCCGTCCGACTCGTACCCGGGAAAACACCTTACAAACTCGCAAGTACGATTCGCACACAAATACCATTTCCGTACGAGTCGTACAAAAGACCGACCGGCAAAAAAATACATACAAATATGAATCTGGACAGCGCGTACGCGACGTCCGGACGGAGTCAGGCAGCGTTTTACGGACCAGCAAGTACGATCCGTGCCTACGTCACTCCGCACCGCTATTTTTTTACGGCAGCCAAAAACTCCTGGGAATTGAGGACGACGCGAAGAAGAAGCACCGGTACGCGACGGACAGCGATGGACCCCAACCTACGCGTCATCCCGGCCCTCATAGCCTACGACCTTGTGTTCAGAAACCGACGCAGATGCCGCAGAAGGTCAGAACAACACCCAGGGGCAAAGGGGGGTGTGGGGGCTGGGGCAGGAAACATTACCCCCACCCAATTACAAATATACATATGTCCTGCACAGAAATGACCTCCAGGCTCTGGTCACTGGAGGGGGGCGTGTCGACCAATCCCTACCTACCTCCACAACGGAAGTGGACGTCGACTTGTACCCGTCACCACTACAATGGTGGTACGGCCCGTGCCCACGCCCCCAGAGCATGGGTACGGGCCGTACCACGCATACCCCTACGTCACCGACACAATGGAGGTACGGCCCGTACCCATGCTCTGGGGGCGTGGGCACGGGCCGTACCACCATTGTAGTGGTGACGGGTACAAGTCGACGTCCACTTCCGTTGTGGAGGTAGGTAGGGATTGGTCGACACGCCCATGAAGAGCAAGAAGAATTTCTCTCCACACCAGCCAATTTGATTGTATTGAGCTTCTATTCACTAACTCCACATTAGCTGAGAATCTGTTGCTTTTGGAATTCCGCACATCCTCACCAGATTATTCTTCTATACAGATCAGGCGCTCTCCGCTCTTGGTTTCTACAGGGCGGGAGCCACAGGGTAAAGTAGGGACCCAGAGAGAAGATTCAAACTTGAATAGGGTGGACTGACTGGATCAAGAATTGTTACAGGGACGTATTATAAATACAGACCCAATCCATTCTGACCCTATTAGAGTGTCTATACTAACTCCTCCTGAGTCCTTGTCCCCTCTAGAGTCCTTATCTCCTCGAGAGATGTCTCTAACTAACCAGGCAACTACAAATTCCCATCTTTCCATGGCATCTCTAAATTTTGTTTCTTGGAACATCGCAGGGCTCCCAAAAAAACTTTTAATTCCGGAATGGCAGGAATTTATTGGAACTTTTGATGTCTGCCTATTCCAGGACACATGGAGCGTTACCCCCCTCTATAAAACTGGATACACCACCTATTATAAACCAGCTATAAGCCAAGGGAAAGGTCGACCTACTAGTGTGGGTCAACATAATGCACAATTGGATAGTGGAGGCCCACAATAGTGGCTCCCCCGATCTTTTACATCTGACTATAAAAAGCCCACAAGGGGGACCAATTCTAGAGCTATTCAACATCTATGCCAGAGGGACTGTGGGTGGACAGGCTTCCCAGACAGTATCTGACCTGGAACACAAAATGACTCTTATTGACCCCCATTCTAACATCATTGTATGTGGGGACTTCAACTGCACATTTGAACCCCTATGTCCCGAAGATCTAATGGGGACCAGTGAGGATGATCTCAG
Organism: Triturus cristatus; assembly: GCF_964204655.1. Classification (NCBI taxonomy): domain Eukaryota; kingdom Metazoa; phylum Chordata; class Amphibia; order Caudata; family Salamandridae; genus Triturus; species Triturus cristatus. The sequence goes on from NC_140593.1 coordinate 420,306,726, forward strand.
ATGGGGCATTCCGCCTCTCGAGCTGCCTCCTATTAAGAAATGGTCCCAAAGGGCAATACAAATGAATGCTATTACTCAGGAGTTCAATTTGAGAGCAGTGAATGGCAGGTCCAAATCAGACACGGGTGGAGCATATACATATAACAGGTTAACTACCCCGTCCTGCATCGATTACATTCTCATTGATCTTCACTTCTGGGGGAATGTTGTGGATATGGTCATAAAAAACACTATAGACAGCGACCATAATCCACTGTGCCTACAAATTAATGATGTTTGGTTGTCCCCGGAGTATGAGATCAATAAACCACCCTTGATGTCAACTAAAGAAGTGTTGTTGGCAGGCTGTAACAGACGCCTTAAATGGCATGGGGTTTCACAACATGAGGGGAAGTTGGAAAGCATTAAGGAAATACTGGCCGGGAAAAATGTGGAGCTTGTTGAGGTCCAAAACAAAGTGGGAGACTCTCAATTCGTACTCTCTCTTTACCGAGACACTATAAGCGAGATAGGGAAATTATTTATTCTAGAGGGGAATCCACCCTGCAAAGGGGCACCACTGAAAGGATCGAACCCATGGTATTCCAAAACCTGCAGAGAAAAAAGAATGACTTTATCAAAAGCCCTAAAGAAGCGAGACAGTAGCATGATTAGAAGAGCAAGACAGGAATATTCTAGATCCCTGGTAGTCGCAAAACGGGAATGGGAGGAAACATATTGGCAGGAGCTTAAAGAGGCATCATTGAATAGGAATTCCACTGTATTTTGGGACCTCGTAAATAGAGGAAAGAGGGCTAAAACGACAAGTATCCCGAACCACATAACAGAGCTGCAATGGTATAACCATTTCTCTGTTATATATGCGGGAGAGGTTGCCCCTCCAGACTATGAGGAAGAGCACAATTTGACCCCTGCCGTAATCTTTCCACCTGACGTTACTTTTGAGATCCAGGAAGTCACTCTGGCAATAAAAAGTATTGCACCTGGCAAAGCGGCAGGTCCAGACGGTCTTCCAGGAGATTTGCTTCTGCATGATCCAGCACCCTGGGCATTGTTTATTTCTACCATAATGAATGCTATAGCCAGGGGCTCCATAGTACCAGAGTCCTGGAAAGCCGCAGTAGTGATTCCTATATATAAAAAGGGTAATAAGGAGGACCCTGCCAACTATAGGCCTATCAGTCTAATCGACGTGATCCACAAGGTGGTTGGCAGGGTTCTTCTTATGAGACTGAAGCTGTGGATTGAGAACATGAATATTTTATCCCACCTTCAAGCAGGTTTTAGGCAAAAGGTAGGCACAATGGATCAAGTTTTTAGATATTTTATGATTTATTGGAAAGTGGTAGTTTTAGGGAAAGGTACTTTATATCTAGCTTTTATAGACCTCAAGTCCGCGTTTGACTTAATCCCTCGCCAAAGATTATGGCAGGTTTTATCAGAATTAGGTGTCCCTCCAGAGATTCTCGCTTTTTTAATACTTTTACATGAGGACAATCACGCCAAGATTAGATGGGGCGCTCAGGGACAGCTCACAGAGAGTGTCACGGTGAACAGGGGGGTTCGCCAGGGCTGTGTATGAGCCCCCACCCTGTTTTCCTTATACATCACGGGGTGGTGGATCTTCTTAGAGAGGACCCAGCCGATGCTCCAGCCCTGGCTGGTGAAAAAATTCCTACCCTCCTGTTCGCCGACGACACTCTCTTGATTTCAAAATCACCAGGTGGCCTACAAAAGATTTTAAACAGGTTTGGTACCTTTTGTAGGTCCTCTGGCCTGACTATAAATACTGAGAAAACCAAATTAATGGTAATTAATCCTCCAAGACGTTTTAGAAATGTTTTTACTGTGGATGGCACCCCGTTAGATATTGTGGACTCCTTCGATTATTTGGGTATCTGGATCGTGAAAGGGATGAAGTGGAGTCCTCACTTAACTAAGATGCTCCCATGCCACAAGAGGGCTTCTGGTGCCATTATTAGAGAACAACATCTCTCTACGAGCAGACCAGTGGCCCCGGCCCTCGTGGTATATGAGGCCAAAGCATTATCTTGCACAATGTATGGAGCTGAAATTTGGGGTCACGAAAGTATCCATGAGCTAGTTAAGTCTGAGACTAAATTCATGGGGGATCTTATTTCTCTTCCCACATCAACTCCATTAAAACCACTGTTTTATGACCTAGGCAGACATTCTATTCAGGACATTGCAAGACTTCGACCTTTATTATTCTGGGCAAGATTACGAAGGACACCGGAGCTTGCTAAGTATGCTGCAGCCCTAAGCGAACTCACACTAGCTGACACTGGGAAGAGGATAAAATGGATCTCCTATGTAAGACAACTGCTGAGAGAAATTGGATACGAAGACTGTTGGGAATCTCAGACACCCCCTTCAAAATTGGATCTCAAGAAGGCATATTGGAGATGGGTTAATGATAGAGAGCTAAGAAATGCTAATATGGGGAAGCTGAATGAGGCTTATTTTGAGCACAAGACACTTTGCAAATTGGGACCATATCTTGATTTTATTCAAATTCCACTGGATAGTTCATTGTATGTGAGATTCAGATTAGGAACCTTACCTCTCAACTCCGTTACGGCTAGTTGGAAGGGTCAGATAAGCATATCATCTGGTTGCCCAAGTTGTGCATCTCCGAAGGAGACTATTCCCCATTTCCTTTTTGCCTGCTACACTTACAGAAGAGCGAGATCCAAGTGGCTGAGACCAATTTGCAGAATTCTGGGCTCCAGAGACTATGTAACGGTGTTGCGTATCTTAAAAACAGATACCTCGTCTCTTATTGTAGTATGTGGATTGGCCAAGTATCTCGGTTGCGCTTGGCTATTGAGAAAAAAAAAACTTGCCACTTTTGCACATTGAAATGTTGTTGAGGTCCGGTTTTTATCTTTTTCTACCAATCCTTTTACAATGAAATTTGTGTCTCTTTGTATATAGTGTCTTATTCTGAGACATAGTCCATTTTTAGATACATTTATGATCAATTCTTTTTATTCGTCAATGTTTTACAGGATCCTTTTTAACTTGTATTGTATGTTGTGCTTTTATGATATTCTTTATCGAATAAAGCTTTACCTACCTACCTACAGCCCCATTACATGATGGATACAAGGCGTACACACGCCACGGATGTAGGTGTACGGCTTGGTGCAGCACATCAGCTGTAATTTGGGGGTGGTGTATGCCCAGGACAGCAGTGTACCACAGCAAGGGCGCAAGTGGGTGGGTGGGTGGGTACAGAGGAATACCAGCAGTGGACAGGGACATGGGGGTGGGTGCAGAGGAATACCAGCAGTGGACACAGACATGGGGGTGGGTGCAGAGGAATACCAGCAGTGGACAGGGACATGTGAGGGGTGGGTGCCCATCACTCCCAGCAGTGGACAGAGACATGGGGGTGGGTGCAGAGGAATACCAGCAGTGGACACAGACATGGGGTGGGTGCAGAGAAATACCAGCAGTGGACAGGGACATGGGGGTGGGTGCAGAGGAATACCAGCAGTGGACACAGACATGGGGGTGGGTGCAGAGGAGTACCAGCAGTGGACAGGGACATGTGAGGGGTGGGTGACCATCACTCCCAGCAGTGGACAGAGACATGGGGGTGGGTGCAGAGGAATATCAGCAGTGGACACAGACATGGGGGTGGGTGCAGAGGAATACCAGCAGTGGACAGGGACATGTGAGAGGTGGGTGCCCATCACTCCCAGCAGTGGACAGAGACATGGGGGTGGGTGCAGAGGAATACCAGCAGTGGACACAGACATGGGGGTGGGTGCAGAGGTATACCAGCAGTGGACAGGGACATGTGAGGGGTGGGTGCCCATAACTCCCAGCAGTGGACAGAGACATGGGGGTGGGTGCAGAGGAATACCAGCAGTGGACACAGACATGGGGGTGGGTGCAGAGGAATACCAGCAGTGGACAGGGACATGCGAGGGGTGGGTGCCCATCACTCCCAGCAGTGGACAGAGACATGGGGGTGGGTGCAGAGGAATACCAGCAGTGGACACAGACATGGGGGTGGGTGCAGAGGAATACCAGCAGTGGACAGGGACTTGGTGGTGGGTGCAGAGGACTCCCAGCAGTGGACAGAGACATGGGGGTGGGTGCATATCAACACCAGCAGTGGACAGAGACATGGGGATGGGTGCAGAGGACTCCCAGCAGTGGACAGAGACATGGGGGTGGGTGCAGAGGACTCCCAGCAGTGGACAGAGACATGGGGGTGGGTGCAGAGGACTCCCAGCAGTGGACAGAGACATGGGGGTGGGGGTGGGTGCAGAGGACTCCCAGCAGTGGACAGAGACATGGGGGTGGGTGCAGAGGAGTCCCAGCAGTGGACAAGGACATGGGGGTGGGTGCAGAGGACTCCGAGCAGTGGACAGAGACATGGGGGGTGTACATCATTATCAGATGACCACAACTCCATGGGTGTATGTACGCATCCCTATCTTTGGACAATGATGATAGTGCCATAACAACACATCACTGACAGCAGTGTCCCACTCCCAGGAGGATGGATGTCTTTCCCCCACTGCATGACAGACCACATGTGGGTGTGAGGACAAATAACACATGCATACCCACCCCTGGCAGATGCAGCACAATACACACCGAGATAATGCCACAAGACTGTATAGTCATGTCACTGCCTACTAAACTAAGAGAGCCAAAGAGAGCACACACTGTCACACACATCCCAGGACTGATAGGAATGTTCAGGTGCTGGGCCAGCCACCAAGATGTTGTCTGTCATGGAAGGAATAGGGTGGAGTTCCCACAGATACAATGCCCACAATTGTGAGTCAGGTGTTCAAATACCCAGCAGAACAAGTACCATATGTGTGCTAGGCTGGGATTACACACATGCATTGTGCGGAAAACGGACAATTTCTCCATGAAGGCATGGCAAAATACTCTATACACAAGTACAGTGAGTACCAAGGATGGCACAGACGATGCAGCCGGAGACATTGCTGAGCAGGCATGGCCAGAGTTGAAGGGATCCATCACCAACAAAGGAAATGTAGACACAGGGCAACACAACAATTTTGCAACTCTCTGCAGGGAAGATGTCAGGTGCCACAGAGGAAGGAACACTCCTTGGGACAATGTCTCCAAACACAAAGAGCATACACGACAAAGAATCTTTGCAGAGACCTTGTGATGAATCACTGACACAATATCGAAAGACAAAAAATCGACCTACAAATATATCGATACAAAATAATCGATCACATTATTATCGACATCATATACTTATTTAAAACATTACAAAAATATCGAACACACAATTTCGAACTACAGAAATATAGGTACACAAAATATCGGCAACACAAATATCGAAATCCTAAAATATCGATGCTCAATAATATACATATACTTCATAACAAAATATCGTAAACTAAAATATCGACCACTAAAATATCTCCATTTTACTAATATCGACTATATAACATTTAATGAAAACCTAAAATCAAACTACATAAACACCAAATAATGTCTTTTATCTCTACACAAAATTATTATTAAACAATTATATATTTACTACATTTAAAAATGGATTTAAATAATTAACTCTTTACTAAAACATTATTAACAACATTCCTACATTAAACAACTATATTATTAAATTATACTTTATCAATTCATGCATCCAATACATAATATAATGTTTAGAAAAATACATATAGAATAATACACCACAAAACCACTAATTAGCGTTTTCCTTATTAGGAAACTAACTACCAGAAAAAAAAAAAAAAAATTCGAACTAACCAATAAAAACACTCCGAATTCAAACTGACCAATAAAACACATATTACAACATCCAAAGCACTATAAAAAGAAGTTCAACTTCATTCACAGTCCAAAACCAAAAAAACGAAATTGAATGAAGAGGAAAATCGACTGGATTGCAACTACAGATATAAGAAAATCAACATACAGGAAATGTTTAAAACTATCAAAAGTAAGTTAACTATATTATTCTCATGAAGACTCAAATAGAATAAATTGTAATTACAATATACATACACTATAAATAAATTAATGTCTTCTTTCTATTTCATGTTTTCACTACAGGAAACTCCAAAAGAAACTAAGAAAATACAGAACAGCACCAAAAAAGATACAACTAAAAAGTAAGTATTTCACAACCAAAAATCAACTAATAGATTAAAATACCACCCTAATTAAATCCCAATTGCAAATCCCCTAACCATTCCCTATAAAAATATAGAAACAATTATTACAACACATTTCCTTTTCTTTTCCAGACAAAGAAAATACTAGAGGAAAATCCCACAAATAAAGAATCAGGAGCATTCTACTCAAACACATCAAAACCAACTTTGTAAGTATATAGTAACTAAATCTTGTTTTTTTCTACTGAAAATTAATATAACATCATATATAATAACTATAATATATATTTTTCATAGATAAAGCTACATCAAAATGACTGAAGGAGCTGAATTCATAACAAGCCAGAAGGGAAAAATGTTACTATGCTATATGGGGTACACTTACACACAGGAAAAAGTGTATGGTTTAAAAGTTAACTGGAAATGCACTAAATACTACTCTAATAAGTGCTATGGGCGTGCTACAACACGACAAACAACAGTACTATACACTAGAGAACATAACCACCCACCAAACATTACTGAAATCGAAGTCAGATCTGCTTTAGAAACTATAAAGGAAGCTAGCACAAGTTCTCAAAAACCTACCAGTGTAATTTTAAAAGAGCAGCTTCCCAAAATTCCTAAAACTGCTACTACACAAATGCCATCTGTAACTTCACTCAAAAGAACTATTGCACGTACTAAAAAAACCACTACTACTTCAACCCCAATTCCTCACACATACAGTGAAGTCCAGAACAAAGTATAACTTTCAACAAAGAACCATTTGTCATTTTTGATAATAAAAACAATGACAAAAGAATAATAATATTTGGAACAGCTAATAATCTCTGTAAACTACAAGAATCACATAACTGGATGATGGATGGGACTTTTACCATATGTCCCAAACCATTTTTCCAACTATATACAATACATGTCATATATCACAATTGCAATATACCATTAATTTACACATTATTACCAAACAAACATAACTCCACATACACTGAACTATTAAATATAATAAAACAAAAAACAAATGACTTTTCCCCACAAAAAATAATCCTAGATTTTGAACATGCAATGATTAATTCTATATTAAAAACACACCCCCATACCTCCATACAAGGCTGTTACTATCATTTTAATCAATGCCTATGGAGACACATGCAAAAATCAGCCCTAAGCATTGAATATGCAACTAATTCATCTTTTGCATATCAAATAAAAAAACTCATAGCACTAGCTTATGTACCTGACACAGACGTAACAGAACATTACAACATTTTAATAGACAGCGCCTTCTACAAACAAAATGAAGAAAAACTAAGTTCACTATTGGACTATTTCGAAGATACATGGGTCGGCAGACTACATAGATCTGGCCACAGAAGAAACCCTAAATTCTTAATTCCCTGGTGGAACGTATACAGAAGCACCTTAAATGGAGAATCCAAAACTAATAACGCAGTTGAAGGATGGCATAACGCCTTCCTACAATCAACAGGCAGAACAAAACCAACACTAGAAAGATTTATATCATGCCTACAAAAAGAACAGAGTTATCAAGAGTTCCGAATGGAACAATCCATAACTCAGCTAACTCCAAAAACCTCAAAACAAACTAAACAAATGTATAAATATCTAGAGCAACAAGTAAAATTGTACCCTACTACCAAAGGCCTAGAATACCTAAACATCATAGCTAAAACACTTCTTTAAAGTACAAATACAAAAAATGACTAATTACCCATTTTCAATAATATCAAACACATAAAATATATGTATCTTATTACAAAAATAATTACTGTGTGTAACATATTTATACATATTGTCAAAAATATATTAACACACATTAATAATATTTGTAATAAAATAAAAATGAACAATAATATTAAACAATACCCACCCACAAGAAATAATAATAAATTAACTTACCACGTTTATTCCAAAGTCTGAAAAATCCATTTCCTGCTTACACAATCCAAACATTAAAAAAAAGGTTCCCAAAAAAAAATGCAAAAATACAACTGGCGATTAAATCCATAAGCCATTCACCAAATATCCTTCGAAAATCCATGAAAAACCCGAAAATAGCTAAAAATATTAAAAAACGATCCATGAAAACCGAAACATTTAAAGTAGTGTAAAAACCATATTGTTCAATAAAACGAACACACACTTCTTTAAAAAAAAAAAAAGAGTCCATCCGAAACGAATAACCTAGAAAAGAAATAGTAAAAACAAAGCAACTGACATTCCCACCCACATAAAACAACACATAAACACGTACTAACAATAATACTAGATTTAAAACACTTCTAAATATACATTAAACACCTTAAACCTAACTTTCGAAACATGCCTACACATCGTTAAAAACACGTAAAAACACAACACGCAACTCTAACACATAACATTTCCAAATATAACTAATATATGTACAGCTACACTAAACATTATCTAACTAGGCTCAAAAGTAAATTTAAAACCATCTAAAACACATAAAACAAACCTTACCTTTCACGACGCGAAGTAACTCCCAACCGCGAGCTTCCCTTCAAACCAAATGACCCAAAACAACATTACCCGGTTACAAAATAGAGTGTCCAAAACATAATAAAACATTTAACTATACTAAAAAGCCCTAAATAAATCAGGTAAAACAGTAAATTCACACACAAATATTTTATATTATTTAGTAAAAATATACCTATTTTTTTAATTTACCTACAAATTGTCAACAAATGTTCCTAATTTGTAAAATTATATTAATAAATATTTTAAAATTTAAAATATTTATTATTATAATTTCTAAAAAGATAATACTACAGAACAATGTATGAAAAATTGTTAAATTTTTTTTTGCATAAATGCTAAAATTTTATTTATGTTAAAAAGATGTTTGTTTCGAAAACATTGTAAAAATAAATAATATTAATATTTTACATATTAATATTAATAAAAAAGGTATAACATGTTTGTACTACAAATATTAAAATGTTTATATATGAAAATATTTGTTAAAAGTTTTGTATAAAGATTTACAAAACCTATTGCTATGTTAATTTTAATTTAAAACACTACATTGTACAACATTATTAATAATCTTTATAATTTACTTAAAAATGTTTGAAAATATACTTAATGTACATAAAATTTGTTCTGACCTATATTCAATATGTTTGAATGTAATTACAATGTAAATAATACTATTTCTGAATGATCTTACTCAAATGAATAAACAATAACAAATTTAAAAAACTACAATAAAAACCATGTTCTTGTCTTATGAATTGTGTTTCTCTGATGATTAATATTAATCTTCTATTATGAATATTTAACATATAGAATAATTATTTTATAAAAAATTACAAATCAATCAATATTATAAAATTACAGAATGCCATTACCCATTATTCCAATACAAAATATTCATATATTTTTCCTAATAATAATATTAAATATTCCAAACATATCAAATTAAAAGGTTACATGTATATATTATCCTAAACTATAAATATAGAATTAATTACTACAAATCCAATATATAAAAATACAATAAAAATAATATTCACTTAAATATATTTTTATAACTACTATATCAATGTAATTTAATTAAATTAAATACCAGACAGATTAGAGTAGTTGCTGGACACTGACCATAAACAATTTACTATTCCCACTCCACTCTATAATAAATAAAAGTAGATGCTTGACACTGACCATAAATAATTTACTATTCCCACTCCAGTCTATAATAAATTAGAGTAGGTGCTGGACACTAACCATAAATAATTTACTATTCCCACTCCAGTATATAAAAAATTAGAGTAGGTGCTGGACAGTGACCATAAATAATTTACTATTCCCACTCCAGTCTATAATAAATTAGAGTAGGTGCTGGACACTAACCATAAATAATTTACTATTCCCACTCCAGTCTATAATAAATTAGAGTAGGTGCTGGACACTGACCATAAATAATTTACTATTCCCACTCCAGTCTATAAAAAATTAGAGTAGGTGCTGGACAGTGACCATCAATAATTTACTATTCCCACTCCAGTCTATAATAAAATAGAGTAGGTGCTGGACACTAACCATAAAAAATTTACTATTCCCACTCCAGTCTATAATAAATTAGAGTATGTGCTGGACACTGACCATAAATAATTTACTATTCCCACTCCAGTCTATAAAAAATTAGAGTAGGTGCTGGACAGTGACCATAAATAATTTACTATTCCCACTCCAGTCTATAATAAATTAGAGTAGGTGCTGGACACTGACCATAACTAATTTACTATTCCCACTCCAGTCTATAATAAATTAGAGTAGGTGCTGGACAGTGACCATAAATAATTTACTATTCCCACTCCAGTCTATAAAAAATTACAGTAGGTGCTGGACAGTGACCATAAATAATTTACTATTCCCACTCCAGTCTATAATAAATTAGAGTAGGTGCTGGACAGTGACCATAAATAATTTACTATTCCCACTCCAGTCTATAAAAAATTACAGTAGGTGCTGGACAGTGACCATAAATAATTTACTATTCCCACTCCAGTCTATAATAAATTAGAGTAGGTGCTGGACACTAACCATAACTAATTTACTATTCCCACTCCAGTCTATAATAAATTAGAGTAGGTGCTGTACACTGACCATAACTAATTTACTATTCCCACTCCAGTCTATAATAAATTAGAGTATGTGCTGGACACTGACCATAATTAATTTACTATTCCCACTCCAGTCTATAATAAATTAGAGTAGGTGCTGGACACTAACCATAACTAATTTACTATTCCCACTCCAGTCTATAATAAATTAGAGTAGGTGCTGGACACTAACCATAACTAATTTACTATTCCCACTCCAGTCTATAATAAATTAGAGTAGGTGCTGTACACTGACCATAACTAATTTACTATTCCCACTCCAGTCTATAATAAATTAGAGTATGTGCTGGACACTGACCATAATTAATTTACTATTCCCACTCCAGTCTATAATAAATTAGAGTAGGTGCTGGACACTAACCATAAAAAATTTACTATTCCCACTCCAGTCTACAATAAATTAGAGTATGTGCTGGACACTGACCATAAATAATTTACTATTCCCACTCCAGTCTATAATAAATTAGAGTAGGTGCTGGACACTGACCATAAATAATTTACTATTCCCACTCCAGTCTATAATACATTTGAGTAGGTGCTGGACAGTGACCATAAATAATTTACTATTCCCACTCCAGTCTATAAAAAATTACAGTAGGTGCTGGACAGTGACCATAAATAATTTACTATTCCCACTCCAATCTATATTGAATTAGGATTACTATATATGTTAGATTTTTTCAAACAATTACTAATTTGTAAACACTACCCACCCTTATCCCCTATAAATCCTACATCACTCTTATTAAATGAATTATCTTCTTAAAATTGTGAAATGTTAATTAAAATAACATTTGTAAATGGAAAAATTTTTGTATTAATAATACAATTTTTATATATTTATAAAACACTCCCCACCCTTATCCCCTATAACCCCAAAATACCACTTATGAAATTTTTTTTATTATTAAAAATATTAAAATTTACTTTTATTAAGAAATTAGAACTTTGCATTATATTTTTCAAAAATAAAATATTACATATATTTTGAATGCACTCCCCACCCTTATCCCCTATAACCCCCAATTCCCACTTATGAAATTTATTGTATTAGTAATTTATTTAATTTTAATTTTTAAACCCAAAAATTAAATTTCAATTTTTTTTTTTATAAAATATTAAATATTTCTCAAAAACACTCCCCACCCTTATCCCCTATAACCCCAAAATCCCACTTATTAAATGTATTTTATTAGTAAAATGTTTAATTGTAAATTTTAATACAAAATTTTAAATTTAAATTTTTTTGAATTCAATATTAAATAATAAATATATATCTAAAACACTCCCCAGCCTTATCCCCTTTAACCCCAAAATCCCACGTATTACATTTATTTTCTTATTACAATTTTCACATTTAAAATTTTAAAACTAATTTGAAATGTTTTTATTTCTAAATATAATATTTCAAAATTTATATCATAAATTATTAAATTTTATTACTAAAATTTTTAATTTTAAATTTTCATACCAAATTTGAAATTTTTTTTTTTAATTAAATATTAAATATTAAATATATATCTAATACACTCCCCACCCTTATCCCCTATAACCCCAAAATCCCACTGATTACATTTATTTTATTATTACAATTTTCACATTTAAAATTTAAAAACACATTTGAATTTTTTTATTTTTTTTTAAATATAATATTTCTAAATTTATATCCTAAAATATTAAATTTAATATTTATTTCCAAAACACTCCCCACCCTTAACCCCTATATACACAACATCCCACTAACAATATTTTTTTTCATTATTAAAATTTAAATATTACTATTTTGTTCAAAATTTAAATTCAAATTATACAAATATTTATTAAAATATTTTATTTCTAATATATATTTTTAAAACACTCCCCACCCTTATCCCCTATAAACCCAACATCCCGCTCCTAAAATTATATATCCAAATTAAAAAAATTATATTAATAATAGTTAAATAATTATATCCTAAAATATTAAATATAATATTTATTTCCAAAATACTCCCCACCCTTAACCCCTATATACACAACATCCCACTAAAAAATTTTTTTTTCACAATTAAATTTTAAATAATTGAATTTTGTTCAAAATTTAAATTTAAATTCTACAAAAATTTATTAAAATATTTTATTTCAAATATATTTTTTTAAAACACTCCCCACCCTTATCCCCTATAAACCCAACATCCCGCTCCTAAAATTATATATCAAAATTTAAAAAATTATATTAATAGAAAGAAAATTGTTATTTTTAATACACTTAAATAAACATTTGCTGACACTTCTAAACAATAATTTTTTACAAATCACAAAGTGACTTAATACTATACTTTTTCGATATTTTTACTACACGATATTATGTCTTTCGATATACTATACCTCGATATTTTACTACACATCACAATCTCGACATTTTTTACATCGATATTGTTGACAGAGATATATTGTTCCATCGATATTTTGACTTCGATATTTCTGTATATCGATATTACATTTCCGATATTTTGTCTACTCACCCCTTGTGATGGCACACAGATACCAGGTTCCACCCCATGAGCAGCAGACTAAGGGTGGGCGTAGTTCGCGAAGTAGCACTTCGCGAAGCTACGCAAAGTGAAGTTCGCACTACGCGAGCTACGCGTAGCACTTCGCGAACTGCGTAGTAACATGTTCGCACTGTGCAAGATGTTGTTTTCAATGATTGCACAGTGCGGACAAGCAGCCGGCACTGTGCAATCATTGAAAATGGCATCTTGCACAGTGCGAGCTGTAGTTTTCTTCTGCTCGAGTAGATTTTTACTCGAGCTTCAGCTTTCTCAACGCGAACTGGTAGTTTCTCATCGCGAGCGGTCGCGAGCATACGTGACCACTCGCAATGAGAAACCTGACCTCCTCGCGTTGGGAATCTTTCCGGGAGGTTTATTTTCCATGCTCGCGATCGCCAACTTGCAGTTGCTGATCGCGAACAAGGAAAAAGTCTCGCCGGGATGTCATTTTGCTTGCTCGCGGTTGCCAACTTGACGTTGAGGACCGCGAGCAAGCAAAAAATTACCGCAGCACTACGCAACACTACGCTACGCGTGTTCGCACTGTGCTACGTGCAGTTCGCGTAGTGCGAAGTAGCGCGAACTTCGCAAACAACGCAAGCGTAGCGTAGTGCTTCGCCCAGGCCTACAGCAGACTACAACATTTCCCTGAAACATAACACATGCCCACAACCCCAACTCCTTTAGCATCAGCATCAACATCAATACCTGAAATGCAAGACTTTTCTAACGAAAATAGAAAATGCTTTTTCAGCATGAAAATAATAATGTGTAAACGAGACTATTCACAAAGGCCAATGGCCAGTCCATATCATCAGTCCTTGGGGGGGGGGACACATGGCCATGCGTCTCCCCTAGCTTGTCTGCACATCAGAAGACTCTGTGTCATCAACTGGGGGGGGATCATCATGTGGGGAAGGACCAGGCACCGCAGGGACAGGAGGGGTAGGGGTAGGTGTGGTGGGTGCAGGGACGGACGACTCCACCAGAGGGGGTGGGGCAGCGCCAATGGTGGAGGTGAGCTTGGCGCTGCACACTTCTGCCAGTTCTTCAAGCATCTCCCCTGCACCTGGAGAAACGACAGACCCCAAGGAGGGGGGGTCAGAGGGATGGGTTGCAGCGCTACTGGGGGAGGTGGTGGACAGGCTGGGGGACTTAACTCCCCTACCCGTGGAGTGCCTTGACCGTTTCCGGCCAGGTGAACTAGTGGGGCTGAGGCCCATCCCTGCAAAGTAGGCCTCCTTCTCCGAATCTGGGGCAGGGGAGCCAAGGGGAGTGACATCGGAGGGACTGGGGAGTGAGTCATGTGGACGAGGACTGTGGCTGCGTGCCTGCCTGTGTGCCCCAGACCCAGTGGGTGTGCCTGCTTCCCCCTGAGTGTGCGTGTCAGGAGGTGTGCGCTTGCCCTTACGTGGTGGTGTGCTGCTTGTGTCTGGTGGGGTGCGTGTGTGTGGATGTCTTGGTGTGCTTGGGACAGGCATGGGTGTGGGACTTGTGGATGGGGCAGGGGTAGGGGGGGGACGCAGCGCTGCAGGTGACTCACTACTGCCGTCAGTGACAAGTCCAGGGACCTCAGCAACATCCGTTGGTCAGACATTGCTGATGACATGCCCTCCATGTACGACACCATCTGGGTCAGCAGTCTGGTGTGGCCATGGAGGACAGCCAGGATCGATGTCTGCCCAACTTGCAACTGCCGCTGAATGTCCACAGACTCGGCAGTGAGGGCAGCAGGGGGGACAGGGGCAGGGGGTGCGGTGCCTGGCACGAAGGAGACATGTGGTCGCCTAGCATGGACAGAAGGGACCCGAGCAAGTGGGAGGGCGGTGATGGGAATGGAGGGGGCGGGGACGGATGGAGTGCTGCTGCCAGCTGTTGGAGCAGCCTCCGCCCCCTCAGGGAGTTCAGCCTCGGACCCGTCAGCCTCGTAGTCAGTGTTGGTACTGGGCAGGTCCTCCGCCTCACTCCCCTCACCCTCCGTGCCACTAGATTCCGCCGACTCCTCAGCAGTGGTGGCACCAGTGCTCGATCCCTCCTCCACGTCCATGCCGGTGTCTCCCTCGGTGTCCTCCGATGATGCTGTGGGCAAGGTGAAGAGACAGGAAAAAATCAGTCACCTACATACATCTGACACATGAGTCAAAACAAAATAGGCAACAGTGCATAACAGGAAAGGCATCATGAGTAACATCTAGAATACTCCCCACATATGTAAGCCCTGCACTCCCCAGTTGGTTGACCCACCATGCCACTTGGAAAAAATGAAAAATTAGGACACAACAACAAATAACTTGAAATCCCAAGATCCTGAGAAGCTAGTGTCTGGGATCAGTTGAGCACAGCAAGACTATGAAGACATGCCACCTCTTCTTCACTGTGAACCCAACAGTAATGTCGCACCCAAGGCCAAATACCACATGCCAATGCAGAAGGTGTCCCCACACTCAGAGACCTGTGAGTACTTAGGAAACCCCAAAGAAATACATTGTGATTCCTGGAGAATCACAACCCTTTACACAATGGACGTGTCTAGAATGTGTGAATGTGCCACTTTGTGAACAGAACACACATGTGTCTGTATAACAGAAGTCACACAAGGAGGTGCACACCAAACTACATGTACACATTCATTGTCTGAGCTGCTAGACTCATTCAAATAAGCCACTGTTAGGCAGAAATGGGGTATCAGTAAGTACATATACATGGCACCACGGTGGTCTGGATGACTTGACACTTGTAAGTTGGTATCGGCAACAACCAAGGACTAACCCAAATGCAACCACACTGTGGGAACATGTATATGTATGAACTCTAAACAAGTTTTGTTCAAACTGTGCCTTACTTTAAAATGTGACAGCGGGTCCCAGGAAAGTGTAAAGGTGGTGTCTTGTGCACTTCCATGGGAGACATCTGTCATGCAGGCACATTATTGCCCTTCACAACAAAACAACAAGGTCAAGCATATGAAACATTGAGACATGTTGACAGGTGTAGTGATTGCCAAGGGACAATTTTTCTGAGTAACAACTTAAATAATGTCATTTGTCACATGGCTATCCGTCACCTGATTACACAGTTGGCTACACATATGACCTACTGACTGTCATCTGGAGTGGCACACATGTCCACACCCAGGACAATGAATAAACTAATGGGCCTGCAATTGTTTTGTAAAAAAGCCTAGCTGTACTGTGGGGACACCCTCATGGCAAGTTAGAATGTACCCACAGATGTCAGCACACAAAGTCACAACTGTGTAGCATCTGAACCACACACAGGTGCAGAAAATGTACAAGCAGGATACATGATTGTCAAAAACTGACACAGGCTACGAAGCACGAACATTAAGCACTGGCCAACATCACGGGAGCACTGCACGATGACTTTCTGTACTGCGAATCCTCACACACAAGTCAGAACTGGCAATGAAACATCAGGGTTGAACATGTACGCCCCTCCCGCACACACCCACCCATACCTGAGTCAATGTGACTCATACTGATCAAGAAGTGACACCTCTTATTCAGGGTTACAATAACTGTGCTTGAAAACTAGCTTCATTAACACGAAATCACCTTGTAGGGCTGCCAAAACATATTGGTCACAAACAAACATCAACAGATTGTTGTGAATAGCCACACAGGCACTGCCCGGTTAGAGTATGCACAAGCAAACTGGTGTATCCCTGTCCAGTGGACAAATGTATCAAACATGTGAAAAATACTACCTAGGCCAGGGAACAATGACACAGAGGCAGAGCCATGCTGAATCCACAGTGAATGTGCACAGTGTTGGATGACACACATGAGTAGGAGGGCATTTGAAACCTCACACTCCTATGTTGAGACTCAGCATCAGTGCCAACAATTGTGCACCCCCAAATGACTGAACAGGACAGGGCACAGGCAGACCACCCCCACACATGATGCTGAAAGCAGTGTGCACCTTGGTTAACTGGCAGCCTAGATGACCATGTGCAATAGTGATAACGCACAGACCAGGTAGCACAGGTCAAGGAGGGGAAGGGAGGAAGAACAGCACAGGTTGACTTGGGGGAACAGGATATGCACTGCACATATATACCCTGGCAGTGTATCCAGGCGACTGAGCAGCTACAAAAGCTGGCGACACACAACAACCACACATGTACCTACCCCCTTCCTGCTGCTGTAACTCCTGTATCCGCCTATCCAGGTCAGGGATACGCTTCATCTGGTGGGTCAGGCGCCGGCCCCCGCCATGCTTGCGAGGAGCCTCCTCCTTCAGCATGACCCGGGCGATCCTCCGGGTCCAGCACCGGATGTCTTGCCATCTCTTCCTGACTTGTGGCAGGCGCCGACTGCGACCCTCCACCGATTGCACGGCCTTGACGGCATCCTTCCAGATCTAACCCTTGTGGTAGGCGGTTACCTGTGTGGATGACAAAGTGGGACAACATCACGACACCTGCACCATGTCACAGGGACACACTGTTAGACCCGGCCCTCGTAACATAGCCAGACCTGACCCCTGCACCTCACACCAGCCCCGAGCCCACGGCCTAGCCGATCCTTCCCACCAGAACACACACCCCCGACCCGGGCTTCCCCGTCCGTGGCCTTCCTCCTTCGGCCACACCGGGCCAGCGTGCCCACTTCATGCACCAAGATGGCCGCCCGGCCCCAGCGCGACCCTGGCCTATAGGCGCCACTCCGGCTGGAGGACATCGCGCTCCCCTTGGGATGAGAAAGGGAGGAGCAGTTTCCATCACACCTCTGCGCTTCCCTGGGAAGGTGGGTTTCGATTGACCCGCCGGCCTCCCCGAGGGCTGGCTCCACGCCTGCTGGGTGTCTGGGACTCCTCCCGACCCGGCCCTGAAAGGATCAAAGGACAATGGCAGGAAACCCCCAACAAGCGACCCCCAGGTGACAAGACCCCTGCCTGCACAGACTCCGGACATCAAAGAGGAGTCGCCCTATAACAAGGGGTGCTCTGGGACTGTCCGGCAGATTCGCCTTGGAAACACCAGAGCCCTGCTGTGTGACTCGCGGCTCCCTGAAGATCGTCAGACCTCCGAACTTGTGCTTGAGCCCTGCTGAGTGACTCGCGGCTCCCTGAAGATCGTAAGACCTCCGAACTCGTGCTTGAGCCCTGCTGAGTGACTCGCGGCTCCCTGAAGATGGTAAGACCTCCGCACTTGTGCTTGAGCCCTGCTGAGTGACTCGCAGCTCCCACAGACTCTCTTGGTCCCGCCGGACCCCACGACGACAAGCGTATCCCCCAGCTCGAGGATTGTGAGCTGTGCGCCGGGTACGCTCCTGCATTTGATTCCTATCCCCAAAGTATATCCTGCTACCTCCTAACCCCCCTCCAAGACTTTGTGAGCCCGCGCTCTACTTGTATATATTTTGCCTTGCTGATCATAAAGATCCTACCACTCCGATCTGATAAAGATTTGCTCTTAAGAACTCCTCGTGTGGTGTCTCTCTGTCGTGTGGTGCCGAGTGTACGATCCTAGATACGAGGTTCCTCCCCTGAGGAGTCTCCCGCCAGTGCCCGGCTACGATACCTCGAGGGTGGGTCTCAGGGCAGTCAGGGCCGCCTCCGGGCCCCTCTGAGGTCGCCTTCTAACATTGGTGGCAGCAATGGGATTCGGGCCCATAATCTAGAGATCGTACCGTGAACGGCTGACGCACTACCGACAAAGATGGCAGAAGGAAAAGCCGTGGTTCTCATAGAAAACGACACCAGCACCGTGTTCCAGGTGGAACAGCTGGAAGAGTACACTCACAAAGAACTAAAGCAATTCTGTAAGGAACTCAAAATCGCTACCACTGGTCTCAACACCAAAGAAGATATGCAAAAGGCACTGAAAGCTTGGGTGGATTCTGGAGCCTCCCCGCCCAGAAGGAGCGGGGGAGCCCCACGACGAAGCTGGACCCTCCCAAGGAGAACGCAGCAGCAACCAGGTGCGAGGCTTCGTACCAGAGGAACTCGCAGACAGAGAAAAAAGTCGCCATCACGAGCTCGAATTAGCCAAACTCAAAATTGAGGGCGAGTTGAAATTAGCCGAGAAAAAGCTAGCAGTAGAACAGTTGCGAGTACAAGGAGAACTAGAAGAGAAGAAACTCCAACGAGAACACGAGGGAAGGAGACTTCAACTGGAACATGAACGCAGCTTGAAGGAAATAGAACTGAAAGCAAGAAGCGAAGAAGCGCGGCCCCCGGGGAACCGGGAGGCGGCCGCCCCGGCGGAGCAGAAGGTCCACATCCCCAAGGATGTGGTCAAAGAATATTACAAAAATGATGACATTCAGCAGTGGTTCCGGGCCTACGAGGTTGCCATGACCTCCCATCGGGTCCCGCAGAAGGATTGGGGGGGCTGGGTTGTGGGGACGATTCCTGAGCGAAGGGAGAGACACCCTGCTCGACCTACCCACCTCCATGCAGACCTCTTATGACCACATGAAAGCGGCCCTCCTCACAAGGTACGGCCTCACCCCGGAGATGTACCGCCAGCGGTTCCGGGACTGCAGGAAGATCCCGGGTACCACCTGGGTGGAATATGTGAATTTCTTCAGCCGCGCCTTCGATGGGTGGATCAAGGGCAGCAAGGTAACCACCCTGGAAGAACTAACCGACCTTATGTTGTGGGATCACCTGGCTGCGAACTGCTTTGTGGAACTACGCCAGCATCTGCTCGACAGCAAGTTCACGGACCCAAGAAAGCTGGCTGTCGAGGCGGATCGCTGGACCAACACCCGGGTCTCACGGGGCCCTGTAGGAGAGTACCCCCGAGCCAGTCAGGAACCACCCCACCAGAGAGGGGGGGGGAAACCAGGGAGGGCAGAGAGAGTCCCAGGCTAGTCCCCCGAAGTCCCAACCTCCACCTTTCCCGGCACCCCCACCAGCTGTATCCGCCCCCCCCCTGAGACGGGGGCACCGGGTAACCATCACTTGTTTCCGTTGCCAGAAGCCCGGGCATTACGCCAACGACCCTGAATGCCCCATGGCCCCACGCACCACCCAGGCAGCACCCCCCGCTAGACAGATAGCCAATGTAGCACTGGGGGAGGAGGTTGAGGAGGCCGAGGAGTGGGAACCCGCCGCTATGGCCCTAGTATCCTTAGAAGATAGAGAGATGGTCCCTGGGAGCCTCCTGCCCTCTAACACAAAGAAATATGGGCAGCTCGTAACGATCAATGGCCACCAAGTAGAAGCCCTCCGTGACACTGGGGCCAGCATCACCGGTGTCCTCAGCCATTTAGTCCACGAAGACCAGGTCCTCCCCAAAGTATTTTGCCCTGTCATTTCAGCCGACAACACAGAAAGCCTATGTAAGGTAGCCCTGGTGCCCTTTGAGTGGGGAGGGGTGGTTGGTAAACTGAAGGTCGCAGTGAGAACCTCCCAGCCCGTCGACTGTCTCCTGGGAACGACCTGGAAAGTTCCCCCTGGAGACAAGTCGAGCGCAAGACCCACCTAGGGATGATGGGCCTCCCTGAGTGGGTGTGCACCACCACTCGATCCATGGCGGCTCGACTGACCCCCCTGAGGGAAGTCGACGACGCCTCGACCCCTGAAGATAGGATGGTCCCGGCCGAGGGTCCCCACATCCCCCCACCAGAAGAGTCGATCGCCAGTGACGAACCCCCGCCTTCCGACTCCACCCAAGTCACCGAGTTAGGCGATCTGCCCGAATTAGCCCAGTGGCGCCACGAGGGGGGCCCCTCCCGAGAGGAGTTCTGCCGAGAGCAGGCTACCTGTCCCTCCCTGGTCGGGCCCCGGCAACAGGCAGAGGCCCAGGCCTCAGGCGACCATACGGGGACGCACCGGGTGTATTGGGAGAATGACCTTTTGTACCGCGAACAGAAGTCGGTGGAGCTAGGGTCCGGCCGGGTGCTGGTGGTACCCCTACGCTTCCGAAACCTCCTCCTGGGCTTGGCCCACAACGTTCCCCTTGCAGGCCACTTGGGCCAGGACAAAACATACAGTCGCCTCGTGACTCACTTCTACTGGCCCAGAATTAAAGCGGATGTGGAAGCCCACTGCAAGTCCTGTCCCACGTGCCAGGCCAGTGGGAAGAGTGGAGGGAAGCGCAAGGCTCCCCTCCAACCCTTCCCTGTCATCAGTACCCCTTTTGAGCGGGTCGGGATCGACATTGTAGGACCTCTGGACCCCCCAACTTCCCAAGGGCACCGGTTCATCCTCGTCCTGGTGGACCATGCCACCCGTTACCCTGAGGCCATCCCCCTGCGCACCGTCACAGCCCCCGTGGTGAGCCGGGCGTTGATAGGGATCTTCTCCCGCATGGGTTTTCCCCGCGAGGTCGTGAGCGATCGCGGTACCAACTTTATCTCCCGATACATGAGGTTCCTTATGGCAACAGTGCGGGGTGTCCTATAAGTTCACCACCCCGTACCACCCCCAAGGAAACGGCCTGGTAGAGCGGTTTAACCGGACTCTGAAGGGGATGATCGCGGGCCTGGAAGAGCCCCTCCGGCGTAAGTGGGACATCCTGCTCCCCTGCCTCCTATTCGCATACCGAGAAGTTCCCTAGAAATCCTTGGGTTTCAGCCCCTTTGAGTTACTCTACGGGCACCCTGTCAGGGGGCCCCTCAGCCTGGTCAAGGAAGAGTGGGGGGTGGCGCCCCGAGGCCCCCCCCGAGATGTGTTCCGTTACGTCCTGACCCTCCGAAATCAGACTAGGAGGTTCCGAGAGATGGCAGAGGCCAACCTGGAGGCGAGTCAGGAGGAGATGAAGCGCTGGTACGACCAGAACGCCGCGCTGGTCGAGTTTCAGCCGGGCCAGCAGGTATGGGTCATGGCCCCCGTGAAACCCTGCGCTCTCCAGGATAAATGGACCGGGCCCTTCAAAGTAGTTGAGCGGAAGAGCCCGGTCACGTACTTGGTAGACGTCCAGTCACCTCGGGACCCCCTCCGGGTCCTCCACATGAACCGCCTCAAGCCCCACTTTGTGCGGACGGAGCTGAGCCTCCTACTGGCCACTGATGACGGGTCCGAAGAAGAGTCAGATCCTCTCCCTGATCTTCTGTGCACCAAAGAGAAGGACGGCTCCGTAGAGGGAGTGAACCTCTCCCCGTCTCTCACTCCCCAGAAACGTGAGGATTGCCGCCAGCTCCTAGGGCAGTTTCCGGACCTTTTCTCCCTGGTCCCCAAGGTCACCAACTGGTGTGTCCATGATGTGGATACCGAGGACAGCCCGCCAGTGAGACACCGAGCCTACCGAGTCCCTGATCGGGTCCGGTCCTGTATCCAAGCCGAAGTCTCAAAAATGTTGACCCTAGGCGTGATCGAACCCTCAGACAGCCCCTGGGCCAGCCCCGTGGTCCTGGTCCCAAAAGCAGCTGCCCCCGGGGTCGCCCCAGAAATCCGCTTCTGCGTGGACTACCGGGGACTCAATGAAGTCACCCGAGCCGATGCCCACCCCATTCCCCGAGCCGACGAGCTCATTGACCGGCTCGGGGCTGCTCGGTTCCTCAGCACCTTCGATCTCACCTGCGGCTACTGGCAAATTGCGCTCACAGAGGGAGCCAAGGAGCGGTCTGCCTTCTCCACCCCGGATGGGCACTATCGCTTTCGCGTGATGCCCTTCGGGATGATAAATGCCCCGGCCACCTTCCAGCGACTGGAAAATAGAGTCCTGGCCGGGCTGGAAAAATTCAGCGCTGCATATCTCGACGATATTGTAGTTTTTTGTTCCGAATGGAGTGAGCACCTCCAGCACCTCCGGAGGGTGCTAACCGCCCTACGCCAGGCAGGCCTCACCGTGAAAGCCAGCAAATGCCAGATTGGGCAAGGTTCGGTAACCTACCTGGGGCACCAGGTCGGAAGAGGGCAGGTCGCCCCTCTACAGCCCAAAATCGACGCCATCCTAGCCTGGGAACCCCCCACTACCCAAACAGAGGTCCGAGCCTTTCTGGGCCTCACGGGCTACTACCGGAGATTCATCCAGAATTACGGCAGCCTGGTCGGTCCCCTCACGGGACTCACGTCCAAAAAGCAGCCCAAGAAGGTGCAGTGGTCCCCTGCCTGCAAAGAGGCGTTCAATGCCCTGAAAACGGCCATGTGTACGGCCCCCGTCCTCCAGGCCCCCGACTACTCCAAAGAGTTTGTGGTACAAACTGATGCCTCCGAGCATGGCAGCGGGGCAGTCCTCTCCCAGGTAAATGACCAGGGCCTAGACCAGCCCGTAGCCTTCCTCAGCCGAAGGCTGTTGCCCAGGGAACAGAGATGGAGTACCATCGAGCGCGAGGCGTTCGCCGTAGTCTGGGCCCTCAAGAAACTGCGCCCTTACCTGTTCGGCACCCATTTCAGGGTCCAAACCGACCATCGCCCCTTGCGATGGCTCATGCAGATGCGAGGAGAAAACCCCAAGCTTCTGCGGTGGTCAATCTCCCTCCAGGGGATGGATTTCACGTGGAACATCGCCCTGGTACGGACCACGCCAACGCCGATGGCCTCTCCCGGTTCTTCCACCTCAGCGAAGAAAACCCCCAAGAAGATGGGTAGTTCTCTCCGGCTTTCAGCTGGGGGGGACGCGTGTTAGACCCGGCCCTCGTAACATAGCCAGACCTGACCCCTGCACCTCACACCAGCCCCGAGCCCACGGCCTAGCCGATCCTTCCCACCAGAACACACACCCCCGACCCGGGCTTCCCCGTCCGTGGCCTTCCTCCTTCGGCCACACCGGGCCCGTGTGCCCACTTCATGCACCAAGATGGCCGCCCGGCCCCGGCGCGACCCTGGCCTATAGGCGCCACTCCGGCTGGAGGACATCGCGCTCCCCTTGGGATGAGAAAGGGAGGAGCAGTTACCATCACACCTCTGCGCTTCCCTGGGAAGGTGGGTTTCGATCGACCCGCCGGCCTCCCCGAGGGCTGGCTCCATGCCTGCTGGGTGTCTGGGACTCCTCCCGACCCGGCCCTGAAAGGATCAAAGGACAATGGCAGGAAACCCCCAACAAGCGACCCCCAGGTGACAAGACCCCTGCCTGCACAGACTCCGGACATCAAAGAGGAGTCGCCCTATAACAAGGGGTGCTCTGGGACTGTCCGGCAGATTCGCCTTGGAAACACCTGAGCCCTGCTGAGTGACTCGCGGCTCCCTGAAGATCGTCAGACCTCCGAACTTGTGCTTGAGCCCTGCTGAGTGACTCGCGGCTCCCTGAAGATCGTAAGACCTCCGAACTCCTGCTTGAGCCCTGCTGAGTGACTCGCGGCTCCCTGAAGATCGTAAGACCTCCGAACTTGTGCTTGAGCCCTGCTGAGTGACTCGCAGCTCCCACAGACTCTCTTGGTCCCGCCGAACCCCACGACGACAAGCGTATCCCCCAGCTCGAGGATTGTGAGCTGTGCGCCGGGTACGCTCCTGCATTTGATTCCTATCCCCAAAGTATATCCCGCTACCTCCTAACCCCCCTCCAAGACTTTGTGAGCCCGCGCTCTACTTGTATATATTTTGCCTTGCTGATCATAAAGATCCTACCACTCCGATCTGATAAAGATTTGCTCTTAAGAACTCCTCGTGTGGTGTCTCTCTGTCGTGTGGTGCCGAGTGTACGATCCTAGATACGAGGTTCCTCCCCTGAGGAGTCTCCCGCCAGTGCCCGGCTACGATACCTCGAGGGTGGGTCTCAGGGCAGTCAGGGCCCCCTCCGGGCCCCTCTGAGGTCGCCTTCTAACACACACATTTGAACATCTTTGATTTGTTGAACAGGGCATAGTATGCTGGCAAGTAATAGCACCTTAGTCATAGGGACTTTTTCCACTGTGGACGCACCAATGCACTACATGGCATAGTAAGTACAGAGGTGGCATGAGGGGTGCGAAACCATCCCTGATCATGGCACACACTGTGCATCCCAAGCAACACAAGGCTGATGGACAGCACCGCAAAACAGTCACATGCCCCAGGCCACTGACGAAACCTCAGCAGAGTACACAGACACACACAGGCACACATCAATCACCTGCCATTGGCAACAGCGGATGCAAACCTCACTCTGCACATGTGCCACTTGCCAGGGGGGTGTTAGAAAGGTTAGACGGACCGGGAGGGTCGGCCGAGGTCAGGGGGAGAGGTCTCCGGGGAGAGCCGTCTCCAGCGATCGTACAGACAGGTAACTTCCCCCCCACAGACAGATACCACACACGGATAAGGTTCAGCGTTCTTTATAAGCACTTCTTAAGGTACGGTTGAATGGTACAAGGAGGTCTGGACTCAGGGGTCCCCTCGATTCAAGTCTCTCAAAGTAGGGAAGGGGGTAGCGGGACAGTCTGTTTACCAGTCAGGTAATTCGGATGAGATGATGATTAGCTCACAATCCTCGAGCTTGGTGGTTTTAGCTGGTACGGGCCGCGGCAGCGCCAGCAGGTCCCGGTCGAGATGGTCGGTACACGGTCCGCGGCAGCGCCAGCAGGTCCCGGAAGGATGGTCGATGTACGGTCCGCGGCAGCGCCAGCAGGGCCCGGTGAGGATGGTCGTTACAACGGGCCGCGGCAGCGCCAGCAGGTCCCGACGAGGATGGATGTTGCAGAAGGCCGCGGCAGCGCCAGCAGGCAGGATGATGGATCACAAGATAGGGCTACGGCAGCGCCAGTAGTCCGTCAAGGCTGAGTTCTCTCGGTGTCTCTCGACTCCAGGATACAACTGCCTTCCTGCTCCGGAGCTGTCTCAGTTATAGGGCAGGCGCCCTTTGATGTCCGGACCCTCGCACTTGGCGGTCGGAGGGCCCGGGATGAAGGTGTCCAGACACCCAGCAGGGGGTGGAGCCAGCGCCTGGGGGAGCTGGAGGCGATCGGCACCTGGCGGGGGAAGAGCTCTTGACGCTCCGTTCTCCCATTGACCTGCCAAGTGGTCCGCTCACCTCCTGGGTGGATGGTGGTGCCGGGATGTCGGGGCCGGCCAGGCCCGGGGTTAGGGTCGGGGCGAGGCCACGCGGCCTCGTGGTGCAGGGCCCAAGATGGCGGCTTGACCCGGCCGGGGAAGCCGATGGGGCTGGGCCCCGTGATGTGGGGAGGTCCGAGGGTAGGAGATCCGTCGGGAGACGGGGTGCAGGTGCTTTTCGTGGGTTACGCCTGGCGGGCCGGAGCTCGGGCCCTGTCGTGCGGGGAGGGAGCAAGCCCTTCGTGTGGCCTGTCCAACATGCGTCCCCCCCAGCTGAAGGCGGGGAGAGTCACCCATCTCCTTGGGGACTCTCTTCGTCGAGGCGGAAAAAGCGGGACAGGCCATCCGCGTTGGCGTGGTCTTGGCCTGGTCGGTGCTCCACGGTGAAGTCCATTCCCTGCAGGGAAATGGACCAGCGCAATAGTTTTGGGTTCTCCCCCCGCATCTGCATCAGCCACTGCAGGGGTCGATGGTCGGTTTGTACCCGGAAGTGGGTACCGAAGAGATAGGGCCTGAGTTTTTTGAGGGCCCACACCACTGCGAAGGCCTCCCTCTCGATGGTGCTCCAGCGCTGTTCTCGGGCCAGGAGACGTCGACTGATGAAGGCCACCGGCTGGTCATGACCTTCGGGGTTTAACTGAGAAAGAACGGCTCCGATGCCGTGGTCAGAGGCGTCGGTCTGTACCACGAATTCCCGACTGTAATCGGGGGCCTGGAGCACAGGGGCGGTGCACAGGGCGGCCTTCAGCTTCTCGAAGGCCGCTTGACAATCAGGGGTCCAGTTAATCCGCTTCGGTTGGTTCTTGGACGTGAGACCCGTGAGGGGCCCCACGATGCTGCCGTAGTCCTTCACGAACCGCCGGTAGTACCCGGTGAGCCCCAAGAAGGCTCGGACCTCAGTCTGGGTGACGGGGGGCTGCCAGGACTGGATGGCAGCAATCTTAAGTTGCAGCGGGGCCACCAGCCCGCTCCCCACTTGGTGCCCAAGGTAGGTCACGGACCCTTGGCCGATTTGGCACTTGCCGGCCTTAATTGTGAGGCCGGCCCGCTGGAGGGCCTGTAGGACCTCTTGTAGGTGAAGGAGGTGGTCGGACCAGTGGCGGCTGTACACTGCGATATCGTCCAGGTAGGCAGCGCTGAACTCTTCGAGCCCCGCCAAGACCTGGTTCACGAGGCGTTGAAACGTGGCGGGGGCATTCTTCATGCCGAAGGGCATGACCTTGAATTGGTAGTGGCCATCGGGGGTAGAGAAGGCTGACCGTTCCTGAGCCCTGGGTGTGAGGCCGATCTGCCAGTAGCCCGCTGTTAGGTCGAAGATACTAAGGTAGCGGGCGGCCCCCAGCCGGTCGATCAGCTCGTCTGCTCGGGGAATCGGATGAGCGTCGGTCCGGGTGACAGCGTTCAAACCCCGGTAGTCGACGCAGAACCTCAGTTCAGGTGTGGTGCCGGGGGCAGCGGCTTTGGGAACCAATACAACCGGGCTGGCCCAGGGACTGTCCGAGGGCTCGATGACCCCGATTGTGAGCATCTTGGCCACTTCCTCCTGTATGCAGGCCCGTACCCGATCTGGTACGCGGTAGGCCCGGTGTCGGACAGGGGGACTGTCCCCGGTGTCCACGTCGTGCAAACACCAAGGGGTGACCCCGGGGGTGAGGGAGAACAGGGTAGCGAACTGCAGCAGGAGGTTCCGGCAGCCCTGGCGTTGCTCCGAAGTGAGGGCGTCAGAGAGCCGGACCCCGTCCACGGATCCGTCATTCTCCTGAGTCTTCAGAAGATCCGGGAGGGGTTCGGAGTCCTCCTCCGCCCCACTGTCCGTAGCCATCAGGAGGCTGAGTTCTGAGCGTACAAAGTGTGGTTTGAGTCTGTTGGTGTGGAGGACCCGAAGGGGGTTCCGGGAGGTCCCCATGTCGATGAGGTAAGTGACGGGGCTTTTGCGCTCGACCACTTTGAAGGGCCCCGTCCACTTATCTTGCAAGGCACATGGTTCGGTGGGGGACATCACCCACACTTGTTGACCAGGCTCGAACTCAACGGAGGAGGCATTGTGATCATACCACCTCTTCATGTCCTCCTGGCTGGCCTCGAGGTTCGCCTTGGCCAACTCCCGGAAGCGCCGGGTCTGATTGCGTAGGGCCAGGATGTATTTGAAGATGTCGGGAGGGGTCTTTAGGGGGGCCATCTCCCAACCTTCCTTGACTAGGCTGAGGGGCCCTCGCACAGGGTGCCCGTACAGGAGTTCGAAAGGGCTAAAGCCGAGGGACTTCTGAGGGACTTCTCGGTAGGCGAAGAGGAGGCACGGGAGTAGTACATCCCACTGGCGACGGAGGGGCTCTTCCAATCCCCCAATCATCCCCTTGAGAGTGCGGTTAAACCGCTCCACTAGTCCGTTCCCTTGGGGGTGATAGGGGGTCGTGAATCTGTAGGTGACCCCGCATTGTTGCCAGAGGGACTTCATGTATTTGGAGATAAAGTTCGTGCCTCGGTCGCTGACGACTTCTCGGGGGAAGCCCACCCGGGAGAAGATCCCCATTAGGGCCGGCCAACCACCGGAGCTGTCACGGTTCGTAGGGGCACCGCCTCGGGGTAGCGGGTGGCATGGTCCACCAGTACTAAGATGAACCTGTGTCCTTGTGCCGTGCGGGGGTCCAGAGGCCCCACAATGTCTATCCCCACCCTCTCGAACGGGGTGGTGACCACAGGGAAGGGTTGCAGAGGGGCTTTCAGCTTCCGACCACTCTTCCCGCTGGCTTGGCATGTGGGGCAAGATCGGCAGTGGTTCAGGACGTCGTTCCTCATTTTTGGCCAGAAAAAGTGGGTCACTAGGCGGCTGTACGTTTTGTCCTGGCCCAGGTGTCCAGCCAGGGGGACATCATGGGCCAGGTTGAGCAGGAAGTCCCTGAAGCGGAGAGGTACCACCAGTACTCGACCGGCCCCCAGCTCGGCGATTCTTTGTTCGCTGTAAAGCAGGTCGTTATCCCAGTAGACCCAGTGAGTTCCGGTGGAGTCCCCTGCGTTCTGGGCGCTGGCTTGTTGGTGGAGTCCCTCGAGGGAGGGGCAGGTCTTTTGTTCCTGGAGGAACTGTTCTTGGGTGGGCCCCCCTTCTTGACGCCACTGAGCCAGGCCGGGAAGGTCCTGGGGTGGCTCGTCCCCTTCGGTCGTTGGTTCCGGGGGGCTGGCCTCGTCGTTGTCTTCTACTGGGGTGACCGGGGGCGGAGGTGCTGGCCATTCCGGTTCTTCTGATCGGGGGACGGCACGGGCGGCCATGGACCGGGTGGTTATGCAGGCCCAGTCCGGGAGGCCCAGCATCCCCAGGTGCTCTCTTCTCTCAACGGTGGCCCACGGGGAACTCTCGAGGTCATTCCCCAGGAGGCAGTCCACGGGGGCATCGTCCCGGACCGTCACTTTCAACAGGCCGGAGACCCCTCCCCATTCGAATGGGACGCAGGCCATCTGACACATACTTTCGGAGTTGTCTGCCGAGCGGACGGGGCAGAGAATGTTCGGCAGGATCTGCTCGGGCTTCACCAGGTGACAGCGGACGGCCGTCACACTGGCGCCGGTGTCACGCAAGGCCTCGGCTCGCTGTCCATTAATGGTCACCCACTGACCGTATTTCCTGGTGTTAGCGGGTAGGGGAGCCCGCGGGACCATGTCTCTTCCCCCTAAGCACGCCAGGACCATGGCGGCCGGTTCCCACTCTTGCTGGGCCGGCTCATACTCTTCCTGTTCCTCCGATAATCGCTCTTCCCCCAGGGCGGCGGCAGCTACCTGGCGGGGCTTGGGTGTTTGGTTCAGCGGGCAGCTCGGGTCATTGGCGTAGTGGCCGACTCGCTGGCATCGGTGGCACGTGACGTTGGCTCGGTACCCAGGACGCATCGGGGGGCTGCCCCGGCCGGCCGGAGGCGGGGTGCTGGCCACGGGTGTTGCCGGTAGGGTGTCTCTCCCTCGCCCCTGGCCTCCTCCTCCTCCCCGAGGACGGTGCTGGCCTTGGTTGCTTCGGTTTTGCTCGTGTGGTCCTCTCCGGCCCACTCGGGTGCTTTCCCATCGGTCAGCTTCGGCGGCGAGCTGCCGGGGGTCAGTCAGCTTACTGTCGAGGAGGTGCTGCCTGAGCTCGACAAACAGTTGTTTGACAGGTGCTCCCATACCATAAGGTTAAAGAGTTGTTCGTAGGTGGTGACATGGCTCCCCTTGATCCAACCCTCGAAGGCACGGCTGAAATAGTTCACGTACTCTACCCAAGTTGTACCTGGGATCCGGGTGCAATCTCTGAACCTCTGGCGGTACATCTCGGGTGTGAGGCCGTAGCGTGTGAGGAGGGCAGCCTTCATGTGGTCGTAGGACGACATTTGGTGATCTGGGAGCTGCAGCAGGGCATCGCGACCCTCGTTGACGAACCTCCCTCATAGTCCGGCTCCCCAATCACTCCGGTCGATCCGGTGGGAGGTCATGGCGATCTCGTAGGCTTTAAACCACTGTTGTATGTCGTCTTCTCGGACATACTCGCGGACAACATCCTTGGGGATGTGGACTTTTTTCTCGGTTGGCCCCGGGGTGCGCGGTCGCTCAGGCACCCCCAGTTCTTTACTCTGTTTCCGAAGTTCTATTTCCGCCAGTTGGCGCTCGTGTTCGAGCGTTATTTTTTTCTCCTCCAGCTCTCTCTGTCTCTGCTTCTCTTCTCGTTCTTCTCGGAGCCGCATATGCTCGAGGTTGAGTTTCTGTTCGGCTAACTGGAGTTCCCCATCCATCTTGAGTCGTGCCATTTCCAACTCGTGCAATCTGGTTCTTTCTCTTTCCCGGATCTCCTCCTGCGAGAGGCCCGTTCCCCGCTCCTCGGGAGCCGTGGCGTTCCCCTCTGGTGCGATACTGTTTTGGTCGGAGGGTCCGGCGACCCCAGTTTCTGTCCACGACTCAAGGGCGTGCTTTAGATCCTCTTTGGTACTCAGGCCGGTGGTAGCAATGCCAAGTTCTATACAGAATTGTTTCAGTTCGCGGTGGCTGTATTCTTCTAATTTATCCATTTGGAATTTCTCAGTGGAACCGCTCTCTTTGGCTGACATCGTGGTTTTGTCGTGGGGTGAGCTACTCTCTGTACGATTACGCGTTGATTCGGATCGCGCCGCTGGCCACCAATGTTAGAAAGGTTAGACGGACCGGGAGGGTCGGCCGAGGTCAGGGGGAGAGGTCTCCGGGGAGAGCCGTCTCCAGCGATCGTACAGACAGGTAACTTCCCCCCCACAGACAGATACCACACACGGATAAGGTTCAGCGTTCTTTATAAGCACTTCTTAAGGTACGGTTGAATGGTACAAGGAGGTCTGGACTCAGGGGTCCCCTCGATTCAAGTCTCTCAAAGTAGGGAAGGGGGTAGCGGGACAGTCTGTTTACCAGTCAGGTAGTTCGGATGAGATGATGATTAGCTCACAATCCTCGAGCTTGGTGGTTTTAGCTGGTACGGGCCGCGGCAGCGCCAGCAGGTCCCGGTCGAGATGGTCGGTACACGGTCCGCAGCAGCGCCAGCAGGTCCCGGAAGGATGGTCGATGTACGGTCCGCGGCAGCGCCAGCAGGGCCCGGTGAGGATGGTCGTTACAACGGGCCGCGGCAGCGCCAGCAGGTCCCGACGAGGATGGATGTTGCAGAAGGCCGCGGCAGCGCCAGCAGGCAGGATGATGGATCACAAGATAGGGCTACGGCAGCGCCAGTAGTCCGTCAAGGCTGAGTTCTCTCGGTGTCTCTCGACTCCAGGATACAACTGCCTTCCTGCTCCGGAGCTGTCTCAGTTATAGGGCAGGCGCCCTTTGATGTCCGGACCCTCGCACTTGGCGGTCGGAGGGCCCGGGATGAAGGTGTCCAGACACCCAGCAGGGGGTGGAGCCAGCGCCTGGGGGAGCTGGAGGCGATCGGCACCTGGCGGGGGAAGAGCTCTTGACGCTCCGTTCTCCCATTGACCTGCCAAGTGGTCCGCTCACCTCCTGGGTGGATGGTGGTGCCGGGATGTCGGGGCCGGCCAGGCCCGGGGTTAGGGTCGGGGCGAGGCCACGCGGCCTCGTGGTGCAGGGCCCAAGATGGCGGCTTGACCCGGCCGGGGAAGCCGATGGGGCTGGGCCCCGTGATGTGGGGAGGTCCGAGGGTAGGAGATCCGTCGGGAGACGGGGTGCAGGTGCTTTTCGTGGGTTACGCCTGGCGGGCCGGAGCTCGGGCCCTGTCGTGCGGGGAGGGAGCAAGCCCTTCGTGTGGCCTGTCCAACAGGGGGGGTCACAGGTGTGGGGCTAGCTCAGCAAGTCAGACACACAACACGGCTTACTTCTCAAAAGGAGGGATTGAGCAGTTGCCTCCTCCATGCAGCTGTGGTGCAACACTCCACATAGACACTCACCCACATGACAAGAAACATTCACACACATCAATGTCCAGGGGGCATACACATCATTTGGACACTCTCACCACTCTCACCACAGCTCCACTCAACTCTCACACACATCTGTGGGTGCAGTCACCTGTCACACCGGGGTGACCACTGAATCACCGCAGGACAATAGAACAAGAATTCCCAAGAGGATTAGGCTGGCTGAATGTGCCATGCACTATGCAGTGAATGTCACAGTAAGCACAATGCAAGTGAGGAGTGCACACATGAACTACATCAAGCCCTGCATGAGAGACATAAGCCATCCACCCCCCCCCGGGACCCACTCCAACCAACATTGCATGTCTGTCACACCTGGACACAATGCCAGAAGTGACAGACACAAAAAAGGTGCACAGGCAAAGGTAGTGGAGTCAGCACTCACCTGCTCCCCTGGTCGACCATACAGCATGGGGTACCGTGGGAGGATCACTTCCAGCAGGGCCTCATTCTCCTCCTGGGTGAAAGGCTGGGCCCTCTCCACAGTCCTTGACATGGAGCCAGAGGGAGACAATACAGCAGCAGTGGTATCAACTGACATGTTGTGCAGGCAAGTGCCCTCCCATGGGTTCTGCCTGCCTTACATCTGCCTTGTTGGCCTATTTCATTTACAGGAGTACAGAGTGATTGGTCAGACTCATTTGCATCCTACGTTTCCTCCAATCCCTTTAAACATACACCAGTGACAGCCTTAGCATCTTTCGAATTTGCAGCATCATGTCAAGTCAACAACCACTTTGCAACAATGTATAATGTGGCCAACTGCTTTTTCCAGACCACATGATGTTAAATTTTGAACTTGAAACTCGGTATCCATGACAACCAGCATGCATTTAGGCCCTAATACTTGTCCCTCATGTGTCCCCATTGTAATTCTTAAATCCCCACACAGGTACGGCGCGTTTCACACGTACCCCTAGGGCACCATCACTACAGTGATACGGGCCGTACTCACGCGTGTACGTGCCGTACACACGTGAGTACGTGCCATATCACTAGGGCCTACGTTACCCCAACTTTAGTGATAGGCACGTACTCACGCGTGTACGGGCCGTACGCACGTGAGTACGTGCCATATCACTCGGACCTACAGTAACACAACTATAGTGATAGGCACATACTCACGCGTGTACGGGCCGTACACGCATGAGTACGTGCCATATCACTAGGGCCTACGGTACCCCAACTATAGTGATAGGCACGTACTCACGCGTGTACGGGCCGTACATGCGTGAGTACGTGCCGTATCACTCGGACCTACAGTAACACAACTATAGTGATAGGCACGTACTCACGCGTGTACGGGCCGTACTCGCATGAGTACGGCCCGTATCACTATGGCCTACGGTACCCCAACTATAGTGATAGGCACGTACTCACACGTGTACGGCCCGTACACGCGTAAGTACGGGCCGTACACGCGTGAGTACGTGCCGTATCACTAGGGCCTACGGTACCCTAACTATAGTGATAGGCACGTACTCACGTGTGTACGGGCCGTACACGCGTGAGTACGTGCCGTATCACTTGGACCTACAGTAACACAACTATAGTGATAGGCACGTACTCACGCGTGTATGGCCCGTACACGCGTGAGTATGTGCCGTATCACTCGGACCTACAGTAACACAACTATAGTGATAGGCACGTACTCACACGTGTATGGGCCATACACGTGTGAGTACGGCCCGTATCACTAGGGCCTACGGTACCCCAACTATAGTGATAGGCACGTACTCACGCGTGTACGGCCTGTACACGCGTGAGTACGGGCCGTACACGTGTGAGTACGTGCCGTATCACTAGGGCATATGGTAACACAACTATAGTGATATGCACGTACTCACGCATGTACGGGCCGTACACGCGTGAGTACGGGCCGTATCACTAGGGCCTACGGTACCCCAACTATAGTGATAAGCACGTACTCACGCGTGTACAGGCCGTACACGCATGAGTACGGCCCGTATCACTCGGACCTACAGTAACACAACTATAGTGATAGGCACGTACTCACGCGTGTACGGCCCGTACACACACCCTCAGAGCGTGTGTACTGCGTTTCACAGCTTACACTGGTGATAGGAGGCGCACACGAAAGGAATGGAGGTGTCAGACTCGCACAAGGCTGGACATCAAGTCATTATCAGTGCAGTCCTTCATGTGCAGGGCCTAGGTGTGTCAGGCAGTGATGTGGCACATGTCTCATCATGTTGTGGCACAATAGATGTGTGATGAGCTGTTTACACATGTCATGCTTTATGGGGCACTACGTGGCACACTTCCCCTTCACACTTTGCACATGTGTGCATGTAGGACACATGTGTCAAGCACTGCATCACTGGTATGGCACAGTCACCAACACCCGCAACTGTCCCCTGATGCCAGGTACACTGATAATTACACCTGACATGTGACTACCAGCGTGCCACGATGTGACTATGTCATGTGTGTGTCATGTGTTCCCATGAGCTTGCCGTTGGTGTTCCGTCAACTCCATCTGCTGTTGCAGCATCCAACATGTGTCTGTGTGCATATGTGCATGACACACATATACGCACACCATGCCACATGTGGACTCACACATTACATGTGTCATGATGGTTCCAAGATGACTTCCTGACATGAGGCAATATCTGCGTTGTCTCAATCTTTGTGTCATCAGTTTTTGACATGTACCCCTTCATGGAAATGTGTGTTATCTGTCCTTTTTCAAATGACATGTGACCTGTGCGTCTAGACTCCCGCCAGCTGTCTGTATGAGATAACATCCTTCAAATGCTGATATGTGGATGTCTGTCACTCATATAATGTGTCTGGCTGGTCACTTACACTGGCCCACAGCTATTTTAATGGCATGTCACGTCAACATTGCCATGCAACTATTGTGGCTGGCTCTTCGTAGGAGTATAACCTGGCTGGCCTACGTGTCCTGGATGTATTGAACAGACCAGACTCTGTATTAAGCAGATGTGTATTAGCTGTTGAACATGTGCTCACCTCAGTGACATTGGTGTGGTAATGTACTCACTCTTCGTTATTCCTTCCAAATCTCTGCAGGGCACCGCCTCTCCCCAGACGAATGCCAGACCTGGATGCGATGTGTGAACATGACTGCATACGCAGATACCGCTTCTCTCAAGAGCTGATAGAGAACTTGATCCGCCGGCTTGAACCACACCTCCAACCACAACACAGGTATCCTACAGCTCTGACCCCCAAGATGAAGGTGATTTAGCCCTACATTTTTTTGCCACCGGCACGTTTCAATTGACCATAGCTGATGTTGGTGGCATGTCCCAGACAATGTTCAGCCGTGTCCTGCATGATGTTTTAGAAGCCATGTTGGTGCACCTGGATGTCTTCATCCATTTTCCCACTCGTGAGCAGTTGACAAGTGTCAAGGGTAAGTTCTATGCCCTTGGAGGGATGCCTCACGTAATTGGGGCCATTGATGGGACACATGTGGCTTTGGTACCACCACAGGCACAGGAGGTAGCCTTTCGGAACCGCAAACATTATCACTCTATCAATGCCCTTGTGGTGTGTTTTGCTAACATGCTGATTTCCCATGTCTGTGCCCGTTTTCCAGGGTCCGCACATGATGCCTACATCATGAGGCGTAGCAGGGTGCCAGAAATGATGCTGCAGCTGCACGCGGAACAAGCATGTCTTGTTGGTGGGTATACTCTGTTAGTCCTGTGTTTCGCGCTATCTTTGTATCTTACGGCATCTCCTGACCCACTTCTTCACATCATGTTTCCATGTAGGGGACTCTGGCTATCCCAACATTCCATGGCTGATGACGCCTCTGCGCATCCCCAGAACAGCCGCAGAACACCGGTACAACGACACCCATGGGCAGACGAGGCGCGTGATTGAGAGGACGTTTGGACTCCTGAAGAGCAGATTCCGGTGCCTCCACAAGACCGGCGGCGCCCTCCCATATGCCCCGGTGAAGGTCTGCAAAATCTTCATTGTGTGCTGCATGCTGCACAACATGGCAGTGGAGAAGGCCGTGCCACTCATCCTTGATCCGGATGAGCAGGATCATCCACCCATGGAGGATGAAGGGCTTGGGCACGGGGCAAGTGAGGAGGAGGAGGAGGAGGACATCCGGAGTCAGCTTATCCGCAACTTCTTCTCATAATGGTGAGTCCCTGTGTCTGAGTGTGCACGCTTTGAGCCTTCTGTGGCAGGTGTTGCAATGTGTGTGTCCAGCTGACTGTGTGCTAAGTGACTTGGAGGTGTGTTCTGATGTGTCATTCAAGTGATGATGTCATTCCACACATTTTAGCTGGGACACTAAATTTTTTAAGAGCATGGTGACAACATCATTCCTGTAGAGTACATGTACATGTCTGCGGATTACTAGCTCTTCGCTGACTTGTTGTGTGTCTGTCCTCCCCAGGTTCTTGCGGCTGTCGTCTGCTCATGTCATCATTGCCCTCCAGCTATTCGTCATGAGTATTGCAACGTGTGCTGGATCAGAGTTGCATGCACAGACATGGTGAAAAGTCATTTTGGGTAAGGAGTGCAGCAAGGCATTTTGGGGGTGGTACGTGTTTGTGATATGTGGGGACTGCTCCTGTGCATGTTTTGTTACCATGCATACATGTCGACTCACCATGGGGCACATGACGTGTTGCATGGCTCCCATGAATTGATAGTCACCCTTCCTGACAGTCATCTGTAATGGTTTGTGGATTCTGATGAAGGCATCAATGTGTGTATAACGTCCCTCAGGAACATACGGGATGCTAATGGTGGACATAGTGTGGGACATCCCCATATGAGGCTCAATGGGGAATTGCAGACTCTCCGTGTGCGGCAAGGGGTGTTAGGCTCAACCCCTTCACTTGTGTGCCAGCTCAGTAGGATTTACCACATCTGTGTGTTGAAGGGGGTGTCCAGTGTAGGTCACACATGGTCAGCCAAATGACCTGTGAGTCTGTTCCAATTGATGTATTTCCCTTAGTGTGAGGCTGAGTAATAAAGGTGTTCGTCACACTCCAAGGTGCCTCATCTCTGTCAATGCAGGTCTCTTGCCACTTTGCATGCGGCATATCTGGCATAGTTGTGGAAGATTATGCATAGGAGTCCATGTGTAGTTTAGCAACATGCATGCAGTTGCTCATGGATTAGGCTCCCAATTGGGCATGAAGTACATGGTCGTGTATGTTTTGGCATGTTGGTCCACACAATGGGCCATCAACACCTGCTGAGGGTGTGTCGCCTGTGCGCTGGTCGGCCTTCAGTTTCCTGATCCGGTGTCATGCTTCTTTGGTGATTATGCATGCATTGTCTCTGGGTGTGCCATGTGACACTGGACACTCCTTATTTTACACACGCGCCTGTTGCAGTTGTCCTTCTGACATCCTAGTCTTTGTGTGCAAATTCTGGCATTTTGCAAGGAGATGCTGCCTGCTGCTGCGGCCCCTGCAGCAAGGGCCCACAGAGTATCCAGATTTGGCAACACACACGCCTCCAAGATGCTCCTCACTTCCTCCCTCCACCCATTCATTTGGCTGTCCTCAGCTTGTCTATGCCACTGTTGCCGCCACGCGGTGCCAAAGTCTGAACCATCAGCACATGCAAGGTGCACATTGCACCACCATCCTGTCCTTGCATAACCCACATCACACTACAGTCTGATGTAGCAGCCACACTCCGAGCTATGTCCATCCGCACATCTAACGCCTGCTGTCAGACATACCCTGGGCACACACACGACACATTTGCATGCTGAGTGTGCAACTCCAACTGCCTACACTGCGCTGCCCTGCCTTCCAGGCCCTGTCACACCAACCAGGTCACGTCCCTAATATTCCCCACCGGCTCTGTAGCCCAGCAATGGCATGGGAGTGGGACTCAAGGCTTCAGCATGTAGTATGGTGTCATCGTCTGGGACATGGCACAGGTATCATCTCTCAGCATGTCAATCTACAGAGTGTCCAGGACCCCCCTCTCCACCATCACATGCGCACAGCACCTCATCATCAGCTCGTATGCCATTGACAGCCAGGTGCTCCTCACCCTCAACAAAGACACAGACGTTGGCAGTTCCATCATTCAAGTATGCATGAGAACCATTGATGAATGGCTGAACACGAGCCACCTGAGGCTGGACTTGTACAGGACTGAGGTGATCATCTGAGGATTGTCCCCTTCCAGCTGGGTCAAGTGCTTGTGTCCCACCCGCAAGAGCCCTGCACAAGCACCCAGTGGCCACACACACAAGATGGTGTGCATCATGTTTGGCTCGCTCACATTTGCCATGCTAGTCCACAGCATCTGTACCTCATGCTGCAACACCCTCTGCATTATGCACATGATCCACAGATAGATCCACTCCAAGAAAAGACAGACCATCCCCCAGGTCCATGACAACATCCGTGTCAAATACTGCCCTGCCCTCTACGGAGCAAGTACATCCAAACTCCCAGGAAACTTGTCCACATCCAGGGTGCATCTGCACACCTCAGCTTCAACACCCTGCACCACAGCCACCTCACCGTCCACCATAGATAGCTGCAATGGGTGACTGTCTGCTGCAGGATGACCTCCACACTCCCCACCCACACTCAGGAGGCAGTCCACAACCCCGACCCCAAACCATCCTTGTACGTCTGTCATCCTAGATCCCGTTGGGCCATCTCCGTGCATCCAACCTTGCCGGGGCCACCATTCTTCACATCCACTGTACTCCAGCATACAGGACATTGTTCTCCCACCTGGCCACACATACCTGGGACTCCCTCCCCGGGAACCTCCACATGAGCCATGACCTCTACGCCTTGATGATAATCTCCCAAATAGGTCTGTCCACACAGTTTAGCAAGCCCCCCCTTCAGCAGCCAGAGGCCATCACAGGTGAGTGTTGTGCTCCATGCCTACATTGAATGATACCTTGTGACCCATGTGTGTCGTGTACCAGACTCTGATCCCAGGGTATGGATGGCTGGAGTTAGTTCAACACTCAGGCATAGTTTGACATTTCCACACACATATGTTGTTGAATAATGCAAAATGACAGGAACGTCTCATGACCAAAGTAATATATTTATTTGCGGTGGGGTACGTGTTTTGGTACCGGGGAAATAGAATCCAAAGTTCACAGGGGGAGATGGTATCCTTGGCATTGGAAGTCATCAGAGTCCAGGGCACAGTGTTGGTCATCATTGGTCACACTGTGGCCAGCTAGTCCATGTGGCAGAGAATGTCATTGGATGAGGTGCTGCTGTTGCGCCAGAGGGCCAGGTACCAGGCCAGGGGACCTGGGAGATGTGGATGGTCCGCTGACTCTCACGGTCTTTTCCGTGGACTACCCACCTTCCTCCGGGGACCCTCAGATGCAGGCCTTGACGATGTTTGGGACGCTCCGTCAGACGAATCCTCCTCCTCCTCCTCCTCCCTCCCTGTGTCTGGTGCTGGTCTACGCCTGGGGGCACAGGGAGGGTTTCCCATGTTTTGGGCGATCTGACGGAGTGATTGGCTCATGTCCCTGTGCACCGCCAGGAGCTCAGCCAGTCTTGCCTCCATCCGTCCTTGGTGTTGTTGATGACTGGCATGATGCTCGACCTGCAGGTTCTTTAACTCATCGAGGGTCCCCTGCATCTCTGAGAGTCTCGACACGACCTGGTTGATGCCTCTGGTGTCACGCCGGTATGTGTCCAGGATGTTGCGTATGTGTGACATACCGGTGTCCTAAGCTGGCTGGTCAGGTTCGCGCCTCCGCCTGCCTCCACTCCCACCACCCCTGCCCACTTGAGCCTGGCCTGCCCTTGTGGGCACATCGGGTCTACGGGACCCCTGAGGGATGGCATTTGCAGGGTTGCCTGCCTCCTCCTGGGTGCCCGGAGAACCTTGTCCCTCCTGGTCAGACTGGCTCTGTTGTTCTGTGCGAGCAGGGCTCCTGGGTGTGTCCTGGGATGTGGCAGGAATGGGGGGGGTGGTTGGCACAGATGTACCTGACGCAGGTGCTGCAGGGGCTTGGGCACCAGAGGGTCCAGGGTGGTCGGGGTCATCCACGGAGTGGTGAGTGTCGTCGCTGCCGGTGGGATCATCTTCACGCGGAGCCTGGGACTGTGATTCTTCCCCCCCAGTGTTGGGGGGAGATCAACGACGTTGCCCTGTGTGTGAGAGAGAGACAATGTTAATGGTGTTTCATGCGACATCTATGTTTCATACATATTCACGTTGACACAGTTCCTCCAGGTAGTTGGATGTGCCTAGCATTCCTCTCAATGTCCACTTGGGGATGGGTATGTTGCGGGGGACAGATTGGGATGTTCTCCTGAGTGTTTGACCTGTAGATTGTTGGCTATGATGCTTATTTGGCTATGGATTGGTCTTGTTGTGTCACATGTCCATTGTGGGAGTGTGTAAATCCGTTGCCTGCCCCGGGGGTGTGTGCTTGTGTTAGGGGGGTGGTGTGTGACCGGGACTGCTGTTGTGTGTAGTGTGAGTTGTCATTGGGTCTCCCAGGTGATCTGTCTGTCCCCTCATGGTGCATGCTGGCATGACAGTGAGTGTGAGTTCCTGTGCTAGATACCTGTACTTGTGGAGTTGGTGTTTGTGTGTACAGTGGTCCCAGGAGGGCCTTGTGCTGCATACAGCAGGGCCAAGTGTCAGCTACCTTGTCAGTACTTTGCCAGTCCCTGTGCATTGTGCATGGGTATGTACCTATGCCATATGGGCTGAGGGCATTGGTGTCTGCGTCTCATTTTCACAATGTGTTGTGTGGAGCCCACCCTCCAAGCCTCCCGGACATCCAGTCTTGTGTTTGTGGTTGTTGTAGCCTTGGACATGGCCTTGCCTTGATCTGTGAAGGGTGCATGGAGACGTTAGTGGCATGAGCGTGGTTTTTGAGTGTGGTTGTGTGCGGTGAGTGCTTGGGGGAAGTTGCGTGCATTTGGTGTATATGTGGTGTGGACCCCATTGTCCCCATGTTACGTAAGTTGTTTGTGTTCTCACTAGGCTCTGCGACTCCTTCGACTCCGTGTACTCCCACCGGCGGTAGCAGGGCCATCACCTTCTCCTCCCAGGGATGGTAGTGTACGGGTCTGCGGGGCGGCCCACCTCCAGTGATGTTACTCTGGGCATATTCTTCGTTCATTTTCCACTTGACGGCTCTGCGCGGATCGTACCACCTGGCTTGGCATTCATGCCTGGTGCTTCGGATGGGCGCAACAGCATTCACCTTATCGACAATCCTCTGCCACATGGCAGATTTATCAACTATGCTGGTCTGTCTGACCTATGTTCCAAACAGCTGTGGCTCCACACTGATGACTTCATTGACAAGGAGGTCCAGCTCCGCCGTTGTGAACTTTGGATTCTTGTCTGTGGGCATGGTGTGGGGTGTGGGGTGTGGGTGTGGGTGTGGATGGTTGTGGGTGTGTGTGAATGTGAAGAGGGGGATGTTTGTGAAGGAGGTTGTGTGAAGGTGTGTGAGTGAAGGTGTAGTGAAGGTATCAGTAATGTAGAGTTCTAGTTCAAAAGCTTTATTTCGACAGTTAGTCATAAAAGCACAACAATACAACACATAACGCACAATAAATAAGATATAATACAAGACAGTTACAAGATAAAATAATTATTAAATTCCATATACTGTCGGATATCTAAAAATTATTAAAAAAAGATATTACTGTAACAGCTGTTTCCTGGCAGTTCTTATCCTCCAAGCCCAACCCAAAAATTTAGCTAAACAGCAGGCAAAGAAGGGACGAGCGTCAGAGTGCAGTATGCGTAAAGCTTCCAAGTGTGATCTTGTACCTAGGCTCCTACATAAGGGCTTCAGCCATCTCGACCTAGGCACAGAATAAGCATGGCACTCGAACAACAGATGAGCTATGGA
Source organism: Triturus cristatus (assembly GCF_964204655.1). Taxonomy (NCBI): domain Eukaryota; kingdom Metazoa; phylum Chordata; class Amphibia; order Caudata; family Salamandridae; genus Triturus; species Triturus cristatus. Next base: position 420,349,254 of record NC_140593.1, read on the forward strand.
CTCGACCCTTGAATTACAAAAGGGACAATAAGGTACAGTTTGGTATGGAGGTTTCCAGGAAGACGTAAAAAATCCTAGGGGAAGAACACCCACCCTGAATTTAAAGTATAATGCTCTATCGCCTGGGTTGGAGATTGCATCCAAATAAGGTTCTCTAAAAGGGATCTCCTTAACTAACAAAAACTGGGCGACAGATTTACAATGATTGGGGTTACACAACCTCTCATTATCCACCCAGAGCCAATAGATCTTCTTGAGCGTTTGTTTTGAGGGTGCTGTTCTGTTGACCCAAGCATCTCCTAAACCCAGGTCGTAGAGAAGTCGCTTAACCTCCCTGAGCCAGATTACCTTATACCAGCCGGATAAGGATAAAATTTCGCTGAGGGCATCTGCATAACTACTCAATTCAGGGACATTCCATATCCTGGCCCACAATAAAAGGGGACGTAGCCTAGCTTGCTCACTGATTGAGCGTGTGCCTGCATCTAACAGGAGAGGAATTGAAGGGGTACTATGGGGTAACTTCATGAGGTCTTTATGAAAATTATTTTCGATGTGTGTCAAAATGTCAACTCTTTGTATACCCCATAATTCCGCACCATACAGAGCTGCACTCACCACCCTTGCCCTATAAATATCAAGAAGTGCCCTAATTGGTTTTAAAGCTGAGGTACGTTGTTCCTTGAGCAGGGCCCCTGTGACCCTCTTGTGGGTCAAAAACACCTTTTGGTGGTGCGCCTTCCAGCTCATATTGGCACACAGACGGATACCTAGATAGTCAAATTCGTTGACTCTATCAAGGGGAACAGAGTCCAGGGAAGGAGGAACAGCCACTTTCCTGGGAGGGTTAAGAACAAGGAATTTGGTCTTGCTTATATTTATGGACAGGCCCTTGATATCCGATTTAAATAAACTTTATTCGACAATTAAGTCATGAAAGTATCATACATTGGCCAGCTACATACACATGCTAAAACATAAGTTAAGACAATACATAACATATTTCCATAGACACATGATTTTCGGACTTACACCTGTACTAAACATCAATTTAAATAAACAACGATGATATCTAGTGAAACAGTTAATAAAGAAAAAACTTCCTAGTTTAATTTGAATTAAACAGATAAATCCGAAATTAAAAGATGTAAGATACATTATACATGACTTCAAACAAGCGCTACTAAATTGGCACTTTTGATATTTGTCTGTCTGGAACGTATTATCCAGGCCCACTTTATGTACTTTGCCATTGCAATTGCAATTAGTGGGCTTGGATCAGAACACAAGATTCTTAATGCCTCTACATGTCTTCGGGTGCCTAAGAGGCGACAGACAGGTAATACCCATTTTTTCCGTGGGAGCTCATAAAGGGGACAAAAGAAAACAAAATGGCTCAAAGATTCGATCTTGTCCCTACATTTTGGACATTTGTCCGAGGACCCTTTTGACCATTTAGAGGTAAATGAGGTAATAGGGAGAGTGCCTATCCTAAACTGAAAATAAAGTTTGCGATCAGTTGGTGTTTCTATCAAATCCCAATAACGTTCCTGACTGGGATGAGCCTTGATCTCCAGGTATCTAGCTGTTAGCTGGGAAGTACACCCCTTTGCAGCTGATTCCATGGCAATAAATTCCCAGTACTTGGTTTTGACAATTTCCTTTGAGGGAAAAACAGCATTTAGGGGATCATCCCAAAGGTCGTTCCAACCCAATCTGTAGAGTAACACCTTAATGGACCTCAACCAGTCTATTCTATGGAAGTGATCTTTCTCCATTATTTCTTTTAGGCCCAGCGCATAATGCTTTAGCTCCTCAGTTGACCAGATCCTACGCCAATAAAGCAATGGTCGCAAATTGGCAGTGTCTTGTATGGTTTTCAGACCTAGGTCCCAGAAAAGGGGTAACAAAGGAGTACTTTGCGGTACGCCAACGACTTTCCTTATAAACTCGCTCTCCATGGCGTTCAATCGTTTTGGGTTACTACCATATCCCCATAGCTCAGAACCATATAAGGATGAGCTACGTACCTTCATCGTATAGACCTCAAGGAGTGGGGCTATTGGCTGGGTCTGCGAGGTTTTGAATCTTTTTAGAAGGAAACCTGTCTGCTGTTTAAACTTCAAAATAGAAGAGTCTATTTGGCTTTTCCAGTACATATTCTTCTGTAATGTTACTCCCAAATAGGTGAAAGCATCCACCTGTTCCAGGGGGGAGCCATTCATTACAATTACGCTACTGAAGGGTTTATACGATCTACACGGGTTCGGGCCATTCAAAACCATAAACTTGGTCTTGGAGACGTTAATCTCCAGACCACGTAGCAAGCAGAATTCTTCAAAGCGCCGGAGGGTCAGCTGTAGGCCACTCGGAGTTTTCGAAATCAGCAGAGTGTCGTCCGCGAACATGAGGACAGGAATGCGGGTACCGGACATTGCTGGAGCATCTGAGGGGACCCGGGAGAGGAACTCGGCCACCCCGTTCACGAAGAGCGAGAACAAGGTCGGTGCCAAGACACAGCCTTGCCGCACTCCTCGCTCCACGGGGAAAGACTCCGTAACCTCGCCCTGCTTTCCCCACCGGACCCGAGCAAAATTGCCCTCATGTAGGCGGACGACCAATGCCAATAACTCCGGAGCCATCCCCAAACCCTCCAACACTTGCCACAGCTTGTCACGTGGGACTAAGTCGAAGGCCGCCCGCAGGTCGACGAACACAGCATACAAAACCCCTTTTTCCAGGACCACTGTCCTCCAATAGAGGACAATAAACCTAAAGACCTGGTCTATAGTGCTGGTTTTAGGGCGAAACCCCGCCTGCAATGGACTTAGCACATTACTGGATTCCATCCAGGTCTGGATTTTGCCCAAGACCAGCCTACCCAAAATCTTTTGTAAAGCATCTATCAGGCTAATGGGTCTATAATTACAAGCCAACGATTTATCCCCTTTTTTATATATTGGGACGATTTCCGCACCTTTCCAAGAGTACGGGATCGGCATTCCCTGTGCAATAGCATTTGCTAGGTGCATGATATATAATGACCACCTCTCTCTTTTATACAAAAAAACGTCGGCCGGGATACAGTCCATGCCGGGCGCACGACCCTGGGTGACCTTATCGAGCGCAATGTCAACATCCCCGACACTGAACACAGGGATATCATAAAACGGCCTTACCTGAGAAGGCTTACTAGCTTCCTCAGGGCCTATCGAGTATTGAGACTTAAAAAAATCTACCCAAGAACTCTGTGGTACATGATTATGAGGGCTGTCAACTATTTCGCCCTTTTTCCATTTAAAAATGTTCCAGAATTTTTTCTGGTCTTTATAAGCACATGCTGCTTTTAAGTCTTGCCACTCACATTCGTTCCAATCCTTTTTTGCTTTCCATAGGGCTTTTTTATGAATATTACGAGCAGATTTAATCTTGCTCGGATCTTTTGATATTAGAGCAAGTCCCAGCTCGGTGCGAGCTTGTTTACAGGAGGCGTTATACCAACCCTCCTGTTTGCTTCTTGGAGCTTTCAGCACTACGGGGGGTTTGCAGAAACAAGATTTTAGTTTTCCAACTAGCTTCCCATGGATTTCCTCAAATGTTACTGAGGGTTGTCCTAAATTACCTACTGCCGTAATTGACGACAGTGCCTCTTCAACGTGGGACTCTATACTATCCAACAAATCTGGGTGTTCTACTACGTAGCGCCATTTAAGGTGGCGTTCGTTATTTGATAGAACTACCGCTGGACCATTCTTATCGGGAATTTGATCTTTGCTAGCTCCCATTCTAAAATCAAACGCGGCTACTAGGGGATTGTGATCGCTTTCAATCCGTGTCTCAACCACCATGTCCACTAACATATGCCACATCCTCAAATGGACTAAGAGGTAATCTATATTACTTGCCCTTGTACCATTGCTATACGTTTTCTTACACATCCTATCTGACTTGGTTCTGCCATTGGCTGCCCTCAGCTGGTTACCCAGGCAGAACCCTTTCAGGTACAGGGCCGCCTCAGTCCATTTGCCGACTGTCTTTGCCTCAAGCTGTGGGACACCCCATTTTGCATCCTCTTCCTCTGTCAGGAGCATGTCTTGAGACCCGAGTGGCTCAAAGGTCGTATTAAAGTCTCCAGCGATATGTGGGAGCACATCAAAGGGGCTAGATTCTACAATGGTGTTTAATGCAGATATCCCCTCAGATTTTTTCCCACCTGGTAAACCCCTTGCATATACATTAAAAATGTCAATTTTAAGGTTTTGCGGACTGGTCAGCCTAATTCCCAATATATCGGGGTTCTGTGTTTGGATAATTTGAACTTTGCATTCCAGGTTCTGTTTAACCCAGATGATCAGGCCTCCTGATGCCCGTCCCCTGGGCTTTTTCTCTGCCGGGACAAAAAAGTTCAAATATCCTAGCATGAACACCGGGTCCACTGACCATGTCTCTTGAAAAAGACAGATGTCATGCTTACTAATAAAATCCACCCAAAGGGGAGATGATAGCTTAGAGTTTATACCCGCCACATTCCAAGATAAAAACAATACGTGGCTTGCAAAGTTGGATCCCCCTTCCATACTCCCTGTGATTGATATAGGGGAAGGGACTATATCTTGACCAAGACAAGGCCTGGGGTTAATGCCTAAGATTTCGTTCTGACATTCAACAGGGATGCCTTGTACACTGGTCCCTATCATATTTACTTGTACAAGGGATGTATTAACATCACTACCATTAAGCGGATCACTATCACACATACCCTCATCTGCCGTTAAGAGTACATTTGTTTTACCACATTTACCTAATGTTAATAAGGATACACATGGTATAACATCGTTAGAGTGTATACTACCATTAAACAGTCAGTCACAGTCCGCTAACCCAGAGAGTACATCGAATCTGTTAATCGATCTTATATCCTCAAAAAAGGTTCCATTAGTCAAGGGGCCCCTGCGTGTATTCCCACCTGTAAACTGTGGCTTGGATACATAAAAGTAAGACAGTGGCATTGTACTTATCATAGAAGAAGAAGCGGAAGCGTTTTGGGGCCAGGAACAAATGTATTCCACACACCGCCTATCCCTAAAATTAATAACAACACAATCCCCCTTGGATGATTTGGTATTTCTGCCCACCCAGTTTACACGCCTTGCATATAAGATCTCGGCACTCATCTGGGCCGGCAGTGGTCGTTTGGCATTAAGCCAATGCGTGCATTTGTTCTTTAAATCCCAATAGGATTCCCTTGCCCCCTTCGCCAGGTTGGGAACCCCAGTTAAAATCACCACGTAGGGGGCAGCTTCAGGGGGTAGATGTAGATCAATTAGGCCTGAAGAGGCCTGTGCTCCAGACTGAATGATTGGAAACTGCCTGTCAGTTCCTACTCTACTTTCCCTAGGGCTAGTTGGTATCGGGTGTGGGGAAAGATGTTCATCTACTATCCTAGTGTCCACTACTGGGGTCTGGTCAGACTCATGGGGGATAGGTCGATTATCTAGTGTAGAGTTAACCAAATTACTAGCAGTAGGTTTGGTCACAATCCGTTGGCCTGTTATACCAGAATGCTCTTTTAACGAGCTCAGGTGTTGTTTGCCACCCCGAGAATTACCCGATGCAAGTGAGAGTTCCATACATACGAGTCTACTCTCAATGGAGCCTAATCTTTCGTAGATGGGATCACATAATTTCTTAACAATACTTTCCATTTTAACCCAAAAAGATACTGTATCAGTTACTTCCACATCCACCGTCCCCAACGATGGTAATAGATGTGACCTTGATTCAGTTGTTTGGGGTTTGGGGTGTGAGGCAATAGCCTTCGATGGAACTGGGGCTAGGGATTGACCAGCCTTAGTATTAACGATCTTCCCAGCGGCTTTCTTTTGGTTACCCCTACAGTTTTTTTTCAGGGTGGTGGCTGGTTGTTGCTTGCCGGTAGCCGCATTTATGTTGCTGGTTGAGCGAGTCTTAACACCTAACAAAGGTTCAGAAGTGGAGACCCCATTACCCATGTTAACATTATCAACATTATCGTCCGTTATTTCAATCAAAGACATGGGGCAAATCATTGACTCGTTAGTTTGTTCTTCCATCACGAGCGATACTGGGCTCGAAGAATCCAACCTTACAGGCTGACCACAGGGAGGTGATTTTGAGTTGACCATACTCCCCAAAGAAGACCTCTTGTCACAGAGAATGTCTAATGAAAGTCTTTTCTCAGTTAATTCAATGTCCTTAGCAAGGGCTGTCTGCACTCTCACCAAGAAGTTGTCCAATGTTCCCATTAGGGCACCCCCAGTCGATTGCAAGGTAGGACCATCCCTTTTCTGCGTTTTATCCATTTTTGTCATCTGGTCACCACGTTTTAAAACAAAGCCCCTCTGAGTTACGAAGGTGCTGTAATTAGCTTGCACTTACCAGGCTCCCAGATTTGCAAGCAGCAGGTGTTAGAGAGGGGTCCCGTTCCGTTCTCTGGCGTTCTCGGACGGGCTCAGACGGGCCCGCCCTTGGCCCGGGCTTCGCCCGGCGCGCGCCCGCGTGCGTCCCGCGAAGCGGGGGCCGTGAGGAGTGTTATAGCGTCAGGGCGGGAGGGCGGGAGTACGGGAAGAGGAAACAGCTGTGTTCAGTCACGAGGCTGCTGGTCCTCGCAGTCCCGCATTACACTCGCTTCCTCGGGTGACAGCCTCCAGTGAGGATTTCAGGCGACTCCTCCGCTGCTCTGCCTTGGATAGACCCCTCCGTTAAAAGCACGTTATTAAAATCAGTGTCAAACTCCTTCCACGAACGGCACCCGCGAAGCGGGGGCCGTGAGGAGTGTTATAGCGTCAGGGCGGGAGGGCGGGAGTACGGGAAGAGGACACAGCTGTGTTCAGTCACGGGGCTGCTGGTCCTCGCAGTCCCGCATTACACTCGCTTCCTCGGGTGACAGCCTCCAGTGAGGATTTCAGGCGACTCCTCCGCTGCTCTGCCTTGGATAGACCCCTCCGTTAAAAGCACGTTATTAAAATCAGTGTCAAACTCCTTCCACGAACGGCACCCGCGAAGCGGGGGCCGTGAGGAGTGTTATAGCGTCAGGGCGGGAGGGCGGGAGTACGGGAAGAGGACACAGCTGTGTTCAGTCACGGGGCTGCTGGTCCTCGCAGTCCCGCATTACACTCGCTTCCTCGGGTGACAGCCTCCAGTGAGGATTTCAGGCGACTCCTCCGCTGCTCTGCCTTGGATAGACCCCTCCGTTAAAAGCACGTTATTAAAATCAGTGTCAAACTCCTTCCACGAACGGCACCCGCGAAGCGGGGGCCGTGAGGAGTGTTATAGCGTCAGGGCGGGAGGGCGGGAGTACGGGAAGAGGACACAGCTGTGTTCAGTCACGGGGCTGCTGGTCCTCGCAGTCCCGCATTACACTCGCTTCCTCGGGTGACAGCCTCCAATGAGGATTTCAGGCGACTCCTCCGCTGCTCTGCCTTGGATAGACCCCTCCGTTAAAAGCACGTTATTAAAATCAGTGTCAAACTCCTTACACGAACGGCACCCCTCCAGATACAAACAAACAGCATCCCAGGGGGGGAATTCACGCTCTTTGTCCCTCTCTCGCCTCCACTATCAGCCGTTTTTAGATTCGGGAGATAGAAATCCGAGAAATCCGCAAGGTAAAAGCTGCAATGGGAGCTGCAGAACGCCAACCAATCTCCACCACACAGAAAGGAGAAGTCCAAGGGATAACTAGGAGCTCAGTGTAAAAAAAAATACTTGGTTCCAAGTCTTTTTCACCAACTTTCCCCCTTGATATCACAAAAGGCCTTAAAACTAGAAAGCAACTTTTGGATACCTGCTGGTGACTTTGAAATTAGGAGGGTGTCATCCGCGAAAAGGAGCGTAGGTACTTTACTGCCAGCCAAGGATGGTGCGTCTGACGGCTGTTGGAGCAGATGCTCCACCACTCCGTTAACATAAAGAGAAAACAGAGTGGGGGCAAGCACACATCCCTGGCGGACGCCCCTATCTACGGAGATACGAGGTGTTTTCTCCCCCTGGGTACCCCACCTAATCTGGGCAAAGTTGCTTTCGTGGAACTTTATAAGCAAGGCCAACAAATAGGGGGGTAAACCCAACCTACCTAAGACATTCCACAATTGGACTCGTGGGACCAGGTCGAAGGCAGTTCGCAAGTCTATAAAGACTAAGTACAAGCTGCCCCCACCCAGCACAACCACTTTCCAATATATCATTAGAAGGCGAAACGTCTGCTCGATGGTACCCATCCCTGATCTAAAACCTGCCTGGAAGTCTGACAGAACCTGGTTTTCTTCAACCCACTGCAGGATCCTACCTAGTACCACTTTGCCCGCAACCTTTTGTGTAGAATCAAGCAAGCTAATAGGACGATAATTAGCTGGGTCGTCCCGACAACCTTTTTTAAAAATAGGGACGACCACAGCACCCCTCCATGAGTCAGGGAGAGAACCTCCCGACACAACCTCATTCAAAAGTGATGCAATTAACCTACTCCAGGGTAATGGATATTTCTTCAGCAAGTCGCCCGGAATTCCGTCCGGTCCGGCAGCCTTGTTAGAAACAATACAACTAATTGCCCTTGCAACTTCCTCGGTGCTGAAGGGGCAGGCATTAATGGAGATCTCGGCTGTTAAGCTGGCGAGAAGGCCCATGTTAGGATGGGGAACCCCACTTTGGACAGAGTAGAGTTTAGAGAAGTGGGCAAACCAAAGATCGCCAGGAATATTGCAAGTAAACAGGGAATCAAAAGGTTTGTCCTTAGCTCTCAGCAGCTCCCAGAACCCCTTGGAGTCTTTCCTGGAGCTTGCCTCCACTAGATCCCACCAAAAACTATAATCATGGGCCTCCTTTGCCTCTGCCACAACTTTTTTATAGAGTTTCCTCGCCCATCTAATGTTGCCTGCATTCTTACTTTTCACTGCAGAAATAAGTTCCCCCTTTGCAACCCGACATTTAGAGGAATACCACTTGTTTCTTGCCCTAGGAGCACTTTTCGCAGAAACATTCACGCTGGGTTGGGGTATAATAAACAAATCACTCAGCAGCGCAATAGTTTCTGTGAATAATGATGAAACAGATTGGCTGGTGGTACCCAGGGCTTCAAGGCGCGTGCCCGATGCTGCCATAGTGGTCCCTGCCTGTGCCATCCTTTCCTCATCCGCTGCTACTTTAGCCCACTTTAGGCGCCTGCCACAGCGCGAAGGAACGAGCTCATGGGAGGTTTTCCACTTGTAGGGGATCTCAGCTGCGTTCCCAGCCTGCCAGGGGGAAAACAATGTTAAAGAGAGAGGGTTGTGGTCACTATCGCAAGACGCAATAACCTCCATATCATAATGGAGTGACCACAAATTATAGTTCAATACAACATAATCAATTCTAGAAGAGTGTCCCACCCTGTTATAGGTGTGCGCACCCAAAGGATCCGATTTGGATCGACCATTGGTTGGTCTTATTCCATACAGAGAGCATTGATGTCTACCGCACTCTGGGACCATTTAGGGATCGGGTCTAGGGTCAGGGTGGGAATGCCTCTCCTTATATCCTCATCCCAGGTATCCAAAATATCCTCCCTGGCCAATGGCTCAAAACAGCAATTAAAGTCGCCTGCGAGAAGAATATAAGAATCAATACAGCAGGCGGATAAATCATTGCTTAATCCTGTGGAGGATAGAGTAGAAGACCCGCCCCTGGCCCCCCTTAAGTAGAGGTTAAAGACCTCCAGCTTCCTGCCCCCTGGGCATAGGATGGTTATCCTCTGGAGATCAGGAGAATGCGTAGGCTTTTGGGTTACACTTAGACCTAAAGCAATATTAACCCATATAAGAAGGCCACCAGACGGACGGCCTTTACGTCCATATTGATGGGAAGCTGGAACAAAGTAGGTTGTAAAACCCACTCGGTGCTTAGGTTCAAGGCACCACGTTTCCTGCAAATGACAGATGTTATAAGGGTCCAAAAATGCATTCCATTCAGGGATATCAAAATTACGGGCAAGCCCTGCTACGTTCCAACTTATAATCTTTAGCAAAGGGACGTCAGAGGTAATCTCCCTTGGAGGGTTATCTACTGTGGCCAGAGTGGACGCAGGTCCTACCCCCTCCGCAGCAGATCTATTTAGCCTAGGCAGTGGCTCAAACTGATGGTGATAGGGAACTATTGCTACATCAGTCAACCTCCTGATTGATGAAACATTCTGAATTGGAGGCAAGGGGATCGTACAAGATGGATTCAATTGATCCCTTACTACTTGAGAGTCGGAAATACATGGCGTATACAAACTCTCCTCTATAGGTAAAACAGAAAAAGTTCCCTCTGGACTTGGGGGGCTAACAACCGAAAGAACAGACACTACAGGAAAAGAGTCATTATGCCCCAAGACCTGTGCTATGGGGACCTGGGGAACCGGTTGGCATACGAGTCAATCTACCTCCTCAAGCCCAGCAAACCGATTCGAGGTGGAGAAACCATACCAATTTATACATGGATCTTGAAATTTTTTGGGATGGCTCCTCCAGTTATGGTGGTGTACTACAGACCAGTCCTCTTCCCGTGTGTATCTAGGACACGGTGGGTAAAAAAAGGGCAAAGGCCTTGGTGTAACAAGAGAACCTTCACCAGTAGGCCAGGAGCAGATGTAATGTGCCGTGTGCGGGTCCTCAAAGGTCACCACTATACAGTCCCCAGGACTAGATTTCTTTGAGGGGCCCACCCAGGGGGTTCTGCGTACCATCAAGATTCTACTTCTCTGTCCAATAGAGATTGGTCTATTCACGTTAAGCCAATGGATTGTCTTGTTCTTCAGAGACTCATAATTCTCATGCAGACCACTTCCTAGCTCGGGGACACCCGTCAGCACAACCACATAATCATTGGCCTCTGGAGGGAGATCAATGTAACCCCCTCTAAAGTTGTTCTTAGCGAGAGGGCTCTTAGATGGATGTAACGCCACTTCACTAGAAGGGGGACTACGCGGTGCACCGACATTGGATTTAGCTAATGGTTGAGGGATAGGACGCTTTAGAGCCTTAGGTATGGAGGCGGTGTTACTAGGATCCACACCCACAGTCCCTGATGTAGGAATCAAACGTGCAGTAGCAGGGACAGGAAGGGAGGTTTGCGGGACTTGAGGGGTTAAACCATGAGGAGGTGGCTCAACAGCAGGAAAACCCTGGTTTTCTAGACTTCTCAGGCCGAGAGTGGCCAGAGCAATAATGCTCTTTTCCATCTCGAGCAGATTATTCTCAATGCATGAGAGTCTAAGATCGAGAGGGGTAAGAAGTTTTTTGAGGGTTTCCCAAACTAGACCTATGAATTCTCCTTCATTACTTTCCCCATTCTCTACATGTAGGCCCTCAACCTCTGACTCCGTGACCGTAGGGGCAGTCAAGGGAGCAGAGACTGGACCCTCTTTAACTCCCACATGATGTGGTTGTTCCCTGGGCACACACCCTTCTATAGAATTCAGAACCGGAGCACTAGTCAAATTCGGGAATTGTGCAACCACAATTTTGGCCTTCTTGCGACCGTAAGCAGACCGAGAGGTGCATCTTTTTTTGGATTGATAATTTTTACTAATAGAGCGCCTGGGTGGAAACATGGCAGGGGTAGAATTGTTAAAACTAACATCCTGCTTAAAAGGCGTATTAAGAGAATTCATTGCACTATCCTGAGTCAATGGCTCTAAAGTGGGGGGTAGTATGGGGAGAACCGGGGAGTGATGAACGTCAACCTGTGTAACTACACAATGGGGGATAGCTGGGCGCACCGGGGTAACCACAGTGGCTATATGGCCCAGGGAAGATTTTTTTGACATATCAATTACCTGGGACAGTCTCCTAGCGGATGCCAGTTCCAGGGAAACTCGAGTCTGGAGTTTGGAAATCTCATAGTCTATAGCTGTGTTAGTACGAGTAATTAAATCGTCCATAGGGCCAATGATTGAGGGACCGCTATTTGCGGCCTTGCTCCGTGTTTGCCTTGTAGACATGGCTTGGCAACCTCAACAGCAGCAACCCCCTGACTAAACTGTGGGTATAAAATAATGACTAATTAACAAATGAGGAATAACAGAACTGTTAAAATGATATGGAAAAGAGGGTAGCCCCGACCTGACCTCGCTGACCTCGAACGGCCTCAAACGGCCCGCTCTTTGCCCGGTCTTCGCCCTGGACTGCGTCCCGCACGCGTCCCGCTAACGCGTATGAGCGGGAAGCATATAACAGATGGGAGGTCAGAAAGGGGGCGGGGCCGGGAAGAGGAGGCAGGTGTGCTGGGTGAAGCGAGTGACAAGCACCCTGGTCCTCGCAGTCCCGGCTGTTAGAACCCCTCTGGCGGCCTCTACAAGATCAGCACAGCGTCCCAGGCAAACAGGTAGGTCCGGAGGGGAGAGAGAGCAAACTCCAAGGCGTCCCACAGTCCAGGGCAGCGAGTGGCGCCCGCGAAGCGGGGGCCGCGAGCAGTAATAAAGGAGATGGAGGCGGGGCCGGGAAGAGGAGGCAGGTGTGCTGGGTGAAGCGAGTGACAAGCACCCTGGTCCTCGCAGTCCCGGCTGTTAGAACCCCTCTGGCGGCCTCTACAAGATCAGCACAGCGTCCCAGGCAAACAGGTAGGTCCGGAGGGGAGAGAGAGCAAACTCCAAGGCGTCCCACAGTCCAGGGCAGCGAGTGGCTCCCGCGAAGCGGGGGCCGCGAGCAGTAATAAAGGAGATGGAGGCGGGGCCGGGAAGAGGAGGCAGGTGTGCTGGGTGAAGCGAGTGACAAGCACCCTGGTCCTCGCAGTCCCGGCTGTTAGAACCCCTCTGGCGGCCTCTACAAGATCAGCACAGCGTCCCAGGCAAACAGGTAGGTCCGGAGGGGAGAGAGAGCAAACTCCAAGGCGTCCCACAGTCCAGGGCAGCGAGTGGCTCCCGCGAAGCGGGGGCCGCGAGCAGTAATAAAGGAGATGGAGGCGGGGCCGGGAAGAGGAGGCAGGTGTGCTGGGTGAAGCGAGTGACAAGCACCCTGGTCCTCGTAGTCCCGGCTGTTAGAACCCCTCTGGCGGCCTCTACAAGATCAGCACAGCGTCCCAGGCAAACAGGTAGGTCCGGAGGGGAGAGAGAGCAAACTCCAAGGCGTCCCACAGTCCAGGGCAGCGAGTGGCTCCCGCGAAGCGGGGGCCGCGAGCAGTAATAAAGGAGATGGAGGCGGGGCCGGGAAGAGGAGGCAGGTGTGCTGGGTGAAGCGAGTGACAAGCACCCTGGTCCTCGCAGTCCCGGCTGTTAGAACCCCTCTGGCGGCCTCTACAAGATCAGCACAGCGTCCCAGGCAAACAGGTAGGTCCGGAGGGGAGAGAGAGCAAACTCCAAGGCGTCCCACAGTCCAGGGCAGCGAGTGGCACTGGTAATGGTAATGTAGAAATGTTTCTCTGTGGGGTCTGGCAGCAGTGGGTCTGTTGCAAAGGCTCATGGGTTGTGTGTGTGGGCCCTTTTTATTGGTTCATTTTTGGGTGTGGCTGTGTTTGAATTTTGGTAGGTGTGTTATAAGAGGTGGTTGTGATTTAGGGCCTCTGTTTGCCTATTTGGCTGTGCTAGGTCAGTCATTGAGATGTATTTTGTCATGTAGACGTGTTTTGTGGTGTTGTACGAGTCGAATTGACCCTCCTTGTGCTGTTTTACAGTGTCCCGGTTCTGTAAGCGTCTTTTTCGCGTAGGTACGGTCCGTACATACGCGATGCTGGGTGAGGGTGCTGGGGTATGGTGTTGGAGTACGGCGCGTACATGCGGTGGGGGTACGGTGCGTACACGTGCAGGCCTGGGGTACGGCGCGTACATGCAGGGGTAAGGCACGTACATAGGGGGTACGGCGCATACAGGTGCGGGCCTGGGGTACGGTGCATACATGCGGAGGTACGGCATGTACATGCGGGGGTACGGCGCGTACATGGGGGGAAGGCGCGTACATGGGGGGGTATGGCGTGTACATAGGGGGTACGGTACGTACAGTTGCGGGGCTGGGGTACAGTGCGGACAGGGGGTAAGGCGCGTACATGGGGGGTACGGCACGTACATGGGGGGTACGGCGCGTACAGTTGCGTGGCTGGGGTACAGTGCGGACAGGGTGGTGTACGGTGCTGACATATTGGGGGGTGGGGCGGCTGTACCGCTCGTACACAGGCATAAGTTTACCCGTGTACATGTGTGCTACTGCGTTGGCTCCGTACGGGCCATTTTACGTGCGATTGTGTATTCGGATGGACGGTCGGGATCGTACTTGCGCGCTCGGACTTGTGTTTTACGATTTGCACGTAAAAATGTCCGGCTCACTCTCGTACACTTTTCCCGACGATATTCAGACGTAAAAAATTTCCGACGCCCTCTCGTACACTTTTCCCGACGCTATTCGTAGTTATTTTTCACGTACGAATCATACTTGGCCGTTTGTACGGTACTTGTACGACTCGTACGTAAAAAAATACGGATACGGGTCGTACGCAAATTATTTTTAACGGATCAGAATCGGCACCTTTATGTAGGTTTTAATTATTTTAATATCCTGAAAATGTGGCTTGGAAACATCAAGAGTAAAAAAAGGAGTAATATTTGGATTCACTTCATGTATGTGGATATCATCACAAATTTGGCATGGGTAGCCAGTGAAAAAAGGTAATTAGTCCAATTTAGATTTCTTTTACATAGAGTTTCCTTATCTGTAAATACTGAAAATGAGATCCCAACATCAGCCACCCTAACATCCATGATATGATTATCATATCACTTCCATGTAGATAACAGGGATGTTACGAGGTGCAGGTTGGAATCCAATCAAGTCTGGCACAGATCAAGCATTCACAAAGTAATTAAATTAGATCTAACAGGCCTTCCATGTCATCAGGGGCTGCCATGAAATGAAAGGGTAACATAAACATAATGCAGGTACATTTTTATTAGTTATACATAATTTGATTGGCACAGATCTATGGTGTGCAGCAAATAGGTAACAAAAATAATATAAAAGAAAGGCAACATCAGGAACAAGATACTACTGAGGGATGTTGCAGTGAAATCTTTATCGCAAAAGCATTAGAATCGAGCTGTCCAGTGGGTCCGTTATGCATGGAATAACCAGTAGGGGAGGGACATAAGAAACAAAAGAATCAAGAGCACTTTATGAATATTCCACATATACTTCTTGATGTTGTGTATTTTGCATGTTCATGTAAACATGACCACCTTTAAGTAAATATGACTTACAGAAAGAGTAATAAACAATACCTTTCACACATTATCAATTTGCCTCTCTGGTGGGGCTTCCTGCACTTCAACTCCATTTGCTCGACAGGGTACCTGTGGAGGGCTAGGGCGCCTCCAAAAAATATCCTTTTTCTTTTTTTGTTATTCTGTGAAATTAAAACGAATTTCACTTATAGAGAACATGAAGGAACATATGCTAAATTTCTTTAGAAAATGTGTTGCTTTTTCATAGCATCAGTCTATCTTGTATATACCATCTCAATGGGCAAAAACAGATTTACAACTCTGCTGACCAATCCATTTGAATGAGGAGTATTAGGGGAAGATGAGTGAAAGTTAGGGCCAGCAGGAGGAGGTCTCCATCTGCCTATTTTTAGCTAACCAAAAGTAGCAGATTTTCTTGTTGTGATTGTAATGAGAATATATGATATTGTTGTAGATTTTCCCAGTGGGCAAAAAAACTCAACCAAAGCAATAGAGAATTGATACAGAACTAGTGCTTCTCATGTGTACATTAGATTGCCAAAAAAGCCTACAAATCATTTTTGTACAGTTACTTAGAGAGCTATAAAAATCTATTTAGGTAGTAATAACATGATAGTTAGCAAGTAGTTGTAATTGGCATTGTCTACTTCAGAAGCCCAATTTTTTGTTTCGCTTCTCAAAAATAATTCTCAATATTTTAGAGTAAGTGACAATAACATTACAGACATTACAAAAATATTTTTTTTAACATAACTCCATCCAAGCAGCATACTGTACACCTTCCACTGCCTTGTCTGTCCATGAAGTTGTCTGTACTCAATAGGAGCCGCCATTAAATTCACATTACTTCATACGCATAACGATTTTTTCTATTGTGAGTCATTGTCTCTGAATCATGGGGCAATGAGAGGTTATTCAACAATGTCCGTGATAGTTACTGTCTTTGATTACTGATTTGTCAGTACTTCAGAAAGCACTGCCTTTCAATTAGGTACCTAAGTGCTTCTATTTGTGCTTATACTTCTTGAAATATAACTAGGTTCAGCAGTGAGGGCTTTGTCCAGAAGGCAAAAGATGTTTTTTAAGTCAGATAGAGTTTGATAAAGTAACCACATGTAATAAATATAATGCTCAGGCACAGCTATTACCATTAAAATTTGCTTTGTATATACTATTGGTTTACATAGATATTTTAGTTGCTACAATAAAGAAAACCAGAAGTTGACAGCAACTTCCAGAGTCAGGTAATATAACTTCGAAAACATTTCTAGTGATTACCCAAGATAACTAGAAATTACAGCAATTGACTTCAATCAGGTAAAGTTTTATACAGTATATTATTCTGACTCCAAGCATTATGCCTGACAAACCAGTCATTGTTGAGGCAACTGGTCGCAAGAGTATAACTGTGGTGTTATGGATGTTGTATCCTTTGTTCTAGTTTTCTTGGAGCTCATGGTTATTTGGGTTTACTCACTTGTGCAGTAATGGTCCCCAAAGCCCAATAGATCACCACTCAAAAAGCAAGCTATATCGCAACACATAACATTAGTAGTGCTGCTGGTTTACAGAGAGTAAACTTGACAGCATCAGTAATAATAATAATAATCTTTATTTGGCAATAATCACAGCCATAAAAGACAAAAAGACAGGAAATATGATACAACAACAATTCATTTAAAAGTTCCTTTAAACGTAGTGCAAAATCACAAAGGTCCTAGCAGCCATCAGTCACATCTAGAGTTTTGGATCCTAATGCTGCTCTCAAGAAGTTCATTACTCCAAAAAACGTGGGATCTTTGGGCAGAAGCTGCAAATACAATAAAGCAACATCGGCATGTCTAAATCTCAAGTCTTTTAAATGCGGATTAAGAAACAGTCTTCTGGGACGAATAAAATATTTGCATAAAGGAACAAAATATAGGGTATCCTGTGGAGACCTTTCGTCACAGCCATAGGGACCTCTATCCTCTACATGTAAAACAAAGCCAGCAGGAGATGCCAAAAGATGTTGAAGCTGATTAAATCTGAATCGAGTTAATACAAATCTGTCAGAGGCACTGGCTAAAATAGAGAGATATTTCTCCACACCCTGGACTGATTTAACTAAAACATGCCCTCTCACCACAGGTGCACTAAGCTCGTCGTCCTCATGGAAGGACGTGGTGTATTTATAAAACAACTCTTTTACTATTTTCAAATCCCAGGACTTCACTGTATCATATTTCGGGAAAATGTCTGCTCTTCCTTGGGCCATGATGGTCTCTTTGAAATACTGTAACCAGGGGATATTGAATGCATGGTCTAGTGAGATTCAGTCCAGGATAACTGAACGATTAAAAGCTGTCTCATCGCTAGACAGATCTTCACCCAGCACAACATAGGCTTAACTACCACCAGGTCAGTTATATACTTAAGTCCTAATTCTTGGTGTACGGAGAAAGAGGGGCTGCCCTGGTGGACTTTCAAAATGTGTCTCAAATATTTACTTTGTTCACTCTGTAGTTTTTTGACCACCCTATAGCCCTAGACCTCGCTGCCATACAGGACCTTGGAAAGTCTGGTATAGCTTTAGCATCACCCCGTGCGACAAGGTGCTTAATTTATCGGCATAGTTGGCAATAACTCCGATGTATTTATTCATGTCCACTAGCTTCCCCTCTTGCAAGTGTTTCCAATTTATTTTTGCATCAAAAATAATTCCCAGGTATGAAAAAGCCAGGACCTTGGCTAAAATATGGGTTACTGCCTTGAAAGTCTTTGATCTAATCACCAGAGTGCCTACTTCCATAACATACAATTTTGTAAAGTTGGGCGACAAGTCCAACCCATTCATGAAAGAAACAAACCCATTTGTGTGCGCGCCATCAATACTGCGTCATCCGTGTATAACAAAACTGGTACTGATTTCCTGCCTATCCTGGGGTTGTCATTCAATAATGATATCAGGGCAGATTCTAGACCATTAATATATATCATAAATAAAAAAAAGGTCTAAAATACACCCTTGGCGAACCCCCCTGCTGCAATTAAAATAATCAGTAAGACACCCTTCATGAGAATATTTAACTGCAGCAATGGTGTGGGCATGGTGTGTCAATAATACATTTATAATCGGCAACTCAATCACAAGAGAACTGAGTAAAATCCACAATTTCTTGCGGTTCATCCAGTCGAATGCTGAGGTGAGATCCATGAAGCTCAAAAAGAGAGCTCTGGGTTGGGCAATCATATATTTGGAAATTAGAAGATAAATATTTAGATTTTCTGTGGTTGATTTTCCTGTGTGAAATCCTTATTGCACCTCCGAGATAATTTAATTTGTGTCAGCCCAGGCAGAGAGCCTATTTAATAAAACCCGACCACTGTGGAGTTAATAAGGGATATAGGACCGTAACAGTAAGAGGACTGACTACCGGGACTATTAACAGACAGGCAACAGACCAGGCAATGGCAATAAATGAGCAAATAGGTTCCTCTGCAGGGGCTGAGGGATCTAAGCACGTTAAAATCTCTTATTGTCGTATTTTAAAAAGGGAAGGATTAAAAACCTTAGTATCTAACTATGAACAACGCAACACCTCCCGTGATCGCTTAAGGATAATGTGCCCCCCCTTGTGCTACAGCGCACTGTCTGATTGGTCACCCCTTTAAGCACTTTAGTCAAGGGGTGTGGTCACTAAATGGGCTGTGTAAAATATTAAAAGAAAATGTGGACCAGCCCAAAGAAACAGAAACAAAGATGTAATCAATGATCGTTGCACATCCCCTGCATTTATATGTTGGGGGAAAGTGTCAGTTATTGGGATAATACATCTTATCTAAGGTGAATATTAAACCATAAGTATTTAAGAGACCGTTCAATTCAAGACCTTCTGAAGAGTGCTCCATACGCAATCCCTCAATGATCGTACATGTAGGCAGACTTTGCGAGTTTTGTGAGGAGTCTGGGCATAGATGGCAGTTACAATGTCCTATCAAAATAAGATTCTCCTGGGAGAGGCCTTTTCCCTGTAATGATTCAAGGAAGCCACTTAAGTCTGATAGGCTTGAGGCCTCTTGCTTCTTCCTTTTTGGATTATAAAACGTAATTAGTGTTAGACAAAACTATCTTCCCATTAATAATTTAAGGCCCTGGAGTATTTTAGAGTCTCATTTCAAAGGCTTCACAGACCCACAGAGCTCAAGGGCTACAAAGATGATTAAACCTCCACTCACTCTTCCTACTCTGGAACCATCTGCTGGGAGGAAGAAGGTCTTGTAACCCTCAATAAGAAAAGAATTCAACCTCCCAGGTTTCCTGAATGCAAATAATGTTAAAAGATTTAATAAACTGAATCCACCTATCGTATGCTAATTTTGCAGCAAGGCCAGCGACATTCCAAGAGATAAAACTTCGATTTTCCTCCGTGCCCTGGTTATGGTTTGAATAGGGAACTGTGGAATCCTCAAGCTGGTCTATGGTCCCATTAGTGAGTGACCTATTAGGATGATATTCAACATTTACGTGAGGCAGTGACTTAATGTACACCAATGCCTGTGTCGGAGGTTCTGAGGGCGAGTCTATGACTTTGATTTTGATGGCGCCCTCTGGCAGTCAATCTAGATCATTAAGATTTGCCAAAGAGGCATAGAGGTTAAAAATTGTCTGCAACCCACCCGAACCACGAACACCCCCACGTGGACTAAAAGGTGACTACTTTTTATGGTGTTATGGGCAGGTCAATAGAAAAAGCCCAATGTTAATGGTTTAATACCGGAATCATGGAGAAAAGACTGAGATGTTTCATGCCAGTTCTGGGTTTCTAAACGTGACGATCACGCTGCCTCCCTCAAAAATGTTCCTGGACGACCCTATCCAGCAGACCCTCTTAGCCATCAGAATGTGCCTGTGGTCTGTCACATTAAATCTAGTGCGTCTGCCTAACCAGTGGAAATCTTTATTAATTAATTGAACCGTGGTTTCCTGGTTTGGGGAGCCGAGTCCTGGAACCCCTACCAGGACCAGAGTGTAGGGACAACAAGCTAGGGGAAGGTCAATTACTTGTAAGCCAGGGCTGTTGGTGGGAGCTGGAAGTTCCTTTGCTGCTTCAAGGGTGTGTGGCAGGGGACGTTATCTGATGAAGTCTGTATGCTTACGTCCTACTTAGGGGTTGAAAGATCAGGAGGGGGCATTCAGGCAATCGGGTTCATGGCTCATATCTCCCACTGCCATAGGTTTATTAATAAGGTGCTGACCTATGCTTGGATTGTCTGGGAGGGGTGTCTCAGTGCTTACGGCCTGAAACTGTAGGTTTGGAGAGGGGGAAACTTTATTAATAGTGGACAACACTCTTTCAGCTCTATCCAGTGTGTCTCTGGAATCTGAGATCAGTTTTGTAAGTTTATCCTAGAACTGAGTCAATAATTCAGTCACTATATAGGAGAATATCCACTTTAGGGGGTCCCAAAACTCCTCTGTGTCCATCAGGTTACTTCTTATGAGTTCCTCTCCTGCCCCTTTCTGGGCATTTAATGTCTCATCCAACTTTTTAGCTCAGCGTTTCCTCTTGAGGGCTGGGGGAGCCACCGGATCTGTGCCTTATGAAGTAACTGGGCTGCCCTGCTGTTGTCAGGACCAGAAAAGGTGATGCTGGGGTCCTCTAGGTCTATTGGTGCAGCCCCTAAGATAGGCTCCTCTCGTTTTGGGCCAACCAGGTGTAATGTTTTGCTTGGCGATAGTAGAGAAGGGCAACCAGATCCCATAGAGAGCTTCCTCGCTGCCCTGTCTATTTCCTTAGAGATGGCCCCCACTGCTTTCGCTAGGAAAGAGTCAATAGTCTCCCGCTATGAACCAATAGGAGTAATAATGGGTGCAGCCTTCCTCATCCCCATTTTGCACAAAGTGCAGGGAGCCCACAGTAAACCGGAACACAGGGCGAGGACCAAAACCACACTGTGTGAACAGGTTACTCACTGTGTTGACTTCTGTTGGATCCTATTGCTGGGAGAACATCTAGTATTTATGTCAGACCACACCTGCAAATTTGAAGGGGGCGAAAGATTGCCCGGCCACCAACATGCACGAACCAAGAGGATAGGCCCAGCCCAGCCTTCTCCAGCCGCTGACGGGTGCAGGCGGGTCCGCTCTTGGCCCAGACTTTGCCGGGGCAGGAGGTTAGGTGCGACCCGCACGTTTCCTGCGCAGCGGGAGCCCAAGTCAGCCTTAATGAACCATTGCGCGTGGGAGTGCAGGCGTGGGCGGTGGCGGCAGCCGCAAACAACACTGGTGCATGTGGTTCTGCCCCTAACCTCCTGTTCGTGCTTCCCGCGCAATGGGAGCCCAAGGCAGCCTTAATATGCTTCCTGGTATGGGAGTGCTGGCGGCTGCAGCAACCAATTGGTAGGAATGAGAAAATTCTTTCTTTTATCAATTGTAATACTGAATATGTTGTTTATGTTGTGACTTGCATTTGTGGCTTGCGCTATGTTGGTAGCACAGTGTTTCCTGTTAAGAAGCGTATACTGGGGCATCTCCGTGCCATCAGGAATAGGGATCTTACCTACACTATTGCCAAACATTGCGCACTAGAGCATGGAGAGATTTCTGATGTTAGCTCTAAGATCTCGTTTTTTGGAATTGACAGGGTTGCATTACATCCACGTGGAGGTGACCAAGAACGCCGCCTGCGACGTTTGGAGTCTGAATATATCATCCGCCTACAGAGTAAGGCGCCTGGTGGCCTGAATCGAGAGGAAGATCTTCATGTTCACCTAGGATGAGGGGATATCATATACCTGTAGTGCTCCAACAATCTGGACACTGTATAGATACACTCTGGCTCCCCTTCGGGCGCTCCCTTGTACCTTCCGCCCCTTCCCTATCACCTGCCATACTATTTTCATAACAACAAACAATTGATGGACGGAATGCTGACAATGCAGACATTCTCCCCCAGTGTGGTAAATAATTTAATTACCGGTACTTAATTTGATGCGGAAAATTAATAAAAATAGCTCAGAAAAATAAGAGGCAGAATCCGTGGTATTAGAGGTTCGGAACGGGCTTTATTCCAATGAACAATTCGAATTGTGGACTTCAGGTTCCATCACCACGGAGGTTCAGGAAGTGAAGAGCAATACATTATTGACAAGTAATCACTTTTATAGAATAGACATTACAGTGGAACAGATGCAGGAGGCGTAACAATTGATAACAGAGATAAAACCATACATGCGTAACTAAAATGGGTGTAACTGGGCGTAACTAGAAAACGTCATTTAGGTGTGATGTCACAAATGGGTGGATCTATGAAATAATTTCGCAATGTCAGCAGAAATACTTGGCAGAGATGCGCGCGCAGCAGCATGACGTGTGATTGACGTGCAACTAGGGGGCGAAGGGGACTTGACATTTAGCTCTACGTGTGGAGACAGAAGTCTGGGGGGTCAAGTCAACCTAATCCCAAATCATATCTAACATCCTATGTTTAAAGAACTATGTTATCCAAAAGGAAAGGTCTCTTGAACAAAATCTATTCTATACTGACTGTGAGTGCGTGTACAAGCGTCTAAGTGTCTACATGAGATGCAAGAGCAGAAATCTTCCATAGTGACAGGGCTATGAATTACTTGCATAAAGACAGAGAAGCCGGGCCCTTTGCTCGGTAGCTGGAAGAATGTTTACTTAAACTACTAGACAGGAATGCATTGGATGAGGAGCGGAGCAGATAATCTTGAAGGTGAAATACAGTTTTTGGCAGGCATATTTGGTCGAGTCAGGCACCGTTAGCCGCGCAGGGAGTAGGACAAAGTTCATGGATACAGATGCGAGCTCAGACTGGAGCTTTCAGAGGCAGAAGGCAGGAAAAGGCTTGATGGCAGAATCAGGGCCTACTCGCCTGGACTGTAAAATGGAGTAAGTGAACCATATAAAGCCGGTGGCCTTTCGTACTTAGGAATCGAATATCCGGCCCATTCATGGCGGATCTGAAAGAGGACATGTTGACGGTGGACGCACATGTGTTTGCGTCTTCATAACTGGAACTGGAGGGAACATACATGTACTTGTAGCATGTACATGGAACCGTTGGGGTCCAAGATAGGGGACATAACTGATCATAAAAATCCATATTTCCACATTCCCTCCTTGTCCCCTACTGGCCCTTAGGAAATATCAATCTTCATTAATCCATTGATCTGTTCATATAGCATCATTTGTTCTTCTTTCTTCTTTCGGGATCTTGAGTGAAAACCTTGATGTGGAATACACGATGTGGCACACAGACCACAAATCGCTGGTCCACATTGCAGGCATAAGCAGCAACTGAATAATATGAGAAGGCCAATACCTAGGAAGGATAGAACTCTCCATCCCCAGGCTGACAACACGCTCCAAAACCACCCGGACCAAGTCCAAGTGCCTGGATTCTGGTGTATCTGGCTTACGATCTTATGAAGGCGAGTTATAGCTTTATATACAGATGGCGAATTTTCTGGAATGAACACGCAGCAGCTTGATCCGATGACCCTACAAGCTCCGCCCCTATCGGCCAGGATGACGTCAAGGACAAGACGATTTTGAAGGACAACAATCCTCATCGCAGATTGCTCCTCTGTCAAGTTGCCTAAGGCGGAAATAGTTTCATTTACTACGGCTTCAAGAGTCCTGGTTAATCTACGTATCAGCTTACTATTGGTGATTGTACCTATATAGGGAAAGAGTCCTTTATTAAAATCTGTATATTTTTCCCATGCCGTCTCAGTGTAATCGACAATTGGGAGATCTCTCCGTTCTCTATTGTGTACCAAATGAGTATTTCTATGGTAATCAGGAGGAGCTAGAAAAACAGGTGGCAAGAGGAATCCAATGTAACAGGTACCATCCCAATTTAGAGGCAGACGTATATATGCAGTCTGACCACATACGAAGTAGGAATGGCGAGAAGCTCTAAATGAAGACTTGCCTTGATCACTGAATTCTATTACAGTGGTGCATCTACTATGGCCCATATGTATGGAACCATTCTTTCTTACACACAATTCACCTTTAACTGGAAACACTGACATAGCGGGCAAAATTGGTGCAGCTTCGGATTCAACATTCAGGATCATGAGATTAAGCGTAAAATTTCCTAATCCATATACTTCATTTTCTAGATCAGTTCCTGTTCTTTTGGGATGACCCTCCTTGTCAGGGTAGCAGACTTTGAGTAAAACTAGGTTCAGGTTTCCCCATACCCAATTGTCTTGATAAACTACTGAGTTTGAATCTAAGGAATTAATTAAACTAAACCATGCTCCACAGGAGCCATTGTGTGTAAACGGATATGGAAAGAGGGGCAGAACTCCCTTATAATTCTGATAGGGAGGGAGTCGGCCACATATCCAACAATTGGTAGCATTACTAGTCTGATGGGAATGATGTAACATACTAATAAAAGTGTTATTGCGCAGCGCAAATCTATAGGACAACTCATGCGGGGGTAATTCACTAAAAGAATGTTCAGCAGTAACATTGTAAACATGTTTAGAAATAGGATGATATATGTGCAACAATATACTTGCAGTGATTATTATAAGACTTAAGAAAAACAAAATTAATAACGTCACTGTGCAATGACTACGCAGTGATTTACAGTACGCATGTTGTTTCAACATTTTTCGGTTTCTTTCTCTATTCAGGTCTAGGGGATACATGTCAGAGACAAATTCAACCGATTCACCTTGGAGAGGACTTAAACAATCAAATTGTCTGACTTACTAGACCGTAATTTTAATTTGTATAGGTCCTTATCACTTAGTTCAACCAAAGGAAGCTTTGAGTCAATAGGTGAAGACACACAAGGTGTGACATTTACATCCGATGGTAGTCCATGAAATTTCTTGATATGACTTGAATGCAACCAGCCTTTTCGACCTTCGATCTTCACGGCTGTCCTTGTGGTAAGCAGTACTAGTTGAGGCGATTTCCACCTAGGATCCAGCTGAGTCTTCCGGTCAAAATTTCTCACTAACACCAGGTCCCCGGGAACTACGTCATGGGGTTTCACCTCGGTGTTGTCAGGAAAGGCTGCAGCTACCTGTGAACGACAAGATTGTAGTGCAGACATCAAGGAAGCCAGGTAATCTGTCAGCATATTACAGTCAACATCAGTTATCTTGCGGGGTATAGGCGTCCCCCACATATTTGGTGGTCTGCCAAAGATCACCTCATAAGGGGATAGCCCTGTTCGAGAGTGCGCTACCATTCTCATGTAAAAGAGTGCAACTGGTAAGGCTACTACCCAATCGACACCTTTCTCTCTACATATTTTGGACAATCTAATTTTCAGAGTTTGATTATGTCGTTCCACGAGACCTGCTGCCTCGGGGTGTCGGACACAATGAAACTTCCATTGATATCCTAGCAAAAGTGAAACGTGTTTCATCAGTTCGGATGAGAACGGCTGGCCGTTATCTGAATAGACAACACGTGGTAAACCGTACCGTGGGAAGAATTCTCGAACTAACTGTTTGGCAGTAGTCGGGGCAGTGTAATCTGAAACTGGGTAGGCTTCGGTCCAACGGGAAAGAGCACAGACAACTACGAGAACATATTTGAATCCTCGGCATCGTTCCATCTGGATATAATCCATCTGGAGGACTTCAAAAGGGTGATCAGGAGGCTGAAATCCACCCTGTTCTACGGGAATGCTTTTACCTGGGTTAAACTGACAACATATCATGCAGGTACGGACTTTTTGCTTAGCTGCTGCTCGTAAATGTTTGTTGAACCAAATGTGTTGAATGCTGTCTAGCATAGCTTTCTCTCCTAGATGCGCTGGACTATGTATTGTATTTATGACAACTTGGACCATAGAGTCAGGAAGAAACCATACAGATTTCTCCTTCGTCATCCATCCCTGATCCGTTTGGATCCCTCCTAATTCAATCCATTTCTTTATTTCGTCTGGTGTAGCATGTGTCTGTATGTC
This sequence comes from Triturus cristatus, assembly GCF_964204655.1. Classification (NCBI taxonomy): domain Eukaryota; kingdom Metazoa; phylum Chordata; class Amphibia; order Caudata; family Salamandridae; genus Triturus; species Triturus cristatus. The sequence continues at coordinate 420,375,432 of NC_140593.1, forward strand.
AATTACGTCAAGAGCGGGATCCTTAACTGTCATACAATGTGTTGGTGTCGGAACTATTGTCTTTGTCATGTCAGATGTGTGAGTTTGAGCAGTCTGTTTAGCTGTTCTGTCAGCTAGATCATTGCCTTGAGAAATGACATCAGTAACTTTCGTATGAGCTTTACATTTCATAATCGATATTGCAGTTGGTAGATGAATTGCATCTAATAAAGCATGAATGAGGGGTCCGTGCTGAATGTGGGCACCGTGAGAAGTTAAATAACCTCTCTCTCGCCACAGCACGCCGAAGTCATGTACAACTCCGAATGCATAACGTGAGTCAGTGTATATGTTGACTTTCTTATTTGTGGCTTGAATACAGGCTTGTGTCAGAGCAGTGAGCTCTGCTGCTTGAGCTGACAAGGTATTTATACAGTTTGTTTCAATGACTTCAGTGTCTGTTGTGACTGCATACGCGGCCACTAAATCTCCTGTACTTGTTCTCATACATGAACCGTCTACATACAACGTCAGGTCTGGATCTGACAATGGGACATCTGTCAAATCTTGTCTGGGTTTCGTCGTGATAGTAATAACTTCAATACAATCATGGGCTAGTGGGTCTGTTCCGTTTACGGGCAAAAGTGTGGCAGGATTCAATGTGTTACAGCGTCTGATTTCTATATGTGGCTGAAACAATGTCAATTCATAACCTGTAAGTCTTGCTATGGTCAAGTGTTGTGTTTGCGTTCGGTTCACAAGAACCTCTACTGCATGTGGTACTTGTACTGTCAATGGATGTCCTAACACTATAGCATCGCTTTGTCTGATTGCTAAAGCTGTCGCTGCCACTGATTTCAGGCACGCAGGCAAAGCCTGAGCTACGGGATCTAATGTACTGGAGAAATAAGCACATGGTTTGTGTGATCCTGCTTGTTCCTGTGTAAGTACTGACAAAGCAGTACCTTCGCGTTCTGTAACAAAGAGTGTAAAATGTTTCTTGTAACATGGTGTTGCTAAAACAGGTGCTTGACATAAAGCTTTCTTCAAGCATTCAAAGGCTTGTGTATGTTCCTGAGTCCAAGGGAGGACAGTCGATGTGGCCGCCTCCTGTGTTGTCAACTGAATGAGTGGTTTTGCTAGAAATGCATATTGAGGGATCCACTGCCTACAGTATGAAGTGAGGCCTATAAAAGCCCGCACCTCCTTTTGCGTCTTGGGTATCGGCATGTTATCAATTAACTGGATGCGATCAGGTGTAAGCTGTCTTCCCTCCTTGGACAGCGAGTGACCAAGGTAAACAACTCGCTGGACACAGAATTGCAGCTTAGAAGGGGACACCTTGTGCCCCTTTTCAGCCAGAAATTGTAAAACTGTCAGTGATGCTTTTTCACATTCAGGTTCGCTTCGAGCGGTGATCAGCAGATCATCGACATATTGAAGCAAGGCAGTGTTGACTGGCATGTGTATACTGTCAAGTTCTCGTTTCAGTGCTTGGCTATAGATGCTGGGGCTTTCTGTAAATCCTTGAGGTGCGCGTGTGAATTTAAAACTTCGTCCATTTAAACTAAATCCGAACAAGTATTGGCTTTCCGGATCTATTGGGACGCTGAAAAAGGCATTTTTGAGATCAATTACAGTAAAGAATGTTGCTTCGGAATCAATGGCTGTCAGTAATGAAGAAATATCTGGAACTACGGGGTATTGTGGTACAATGCATTTATTTAATTCGCGCAGATCAATAACCAATCGATATACTGGCGGGGCCTTTGGGTCAGTTCGTTTAAGAATTGGAATTATCGGGGAATTACATACATTGGAGTCTGTTTCCACAACCACTCCTTGGGCAATAAGCTCGTCAATGATTTGCAGTAAAGCCACTACAGCATCTGGGGGTAACTTGTATTGTCGTATTCGTGGTAGTACCACTCCTGTCTTTAGTGTGACTCGATATGGTGTAATGTTCATGCAACCAACATCAGTAGGGCCTTGTGCCCATAAATGTGTGGGTAAAGTCTGCAGTCTGTGATCCATGTCTCGGGACACATAGTGACCTTTGAAATCACGTAAAAACAATCTTACTCCTTCCGGAGAACAACATATTATAGCTCCTAGAGCTTTCAATGTTTTTATACCTAACAAGTTTTCTGGACATGATTTAGTAAGTAATAAATCTGTAGTTCGTGTCAAGGGTCCAATCGTAAGTGGAAGAGGCTGTGATACTTCATTAACAATAGGTTTTCCTGAAAAACCAAGGGAAATATTCTGTGAGCCTGAGAGGGGTGCCCCTGGAACTTCACTACGTTTTATTGTTGTTCGGCTTGCCCCTGTATCAAGTAAAAATGTTCTATCTTGGCCTAATAGTTCACTGTGTACATAAGGTCCTTCTTGATCTACAGGGACCTCGATAAGGGGTAAGTCAACTTCCCTCTCTAGGCTGTTTCATGAGTATCGTTGATAATCAGGATAGTCGTACTGTGCGGTCTGGTACATTTGTCGTGTCGTTGTTTGTGTGGCAGCAATAGGCAGCGGTGGTGCAGCTGGCATAGACTGTTGTGGAGCTGGCATGGACTGTGCATGCTGCGGAGCTCCGTGTTCGTTCTGATCCTGTCTAAGTGGCCGTGGTCTTTCTTTTGTTATACCTGTGGCGATATTACGTTTTAAGACTGGACAATCGTGTATATAATGACCTGGCTGTTTACAATAGTTGCATGTCCCTTTCACAGAACCTGCTGAATCACTGGACTGTGTCATACCCTTTTTATGACCGTCAGCTGGAACTGTCTGGGAGACTAGCATTTTCATTTTCGTGTCTTTCATGCGTCTTTGTTCATGTTCTTGTTCCTCTCTAATTCTATTGTGATGATACTGTAACATTTGTAACATTTGTGACGGGGTGTTACCTTGCCAGGTACTTTCAAATTTCAATACTCTATTCTTCACTTGGGGCAAGGAATTTTCAACTAATTTTGTCACAAACAGATGTGGATATGATTCGCTACTTGCTTTTATGCCACTATTTATACCAAAACATTTTTCGAATCGGGCATAGAAATCACTAGTGTCTTCATCTTGCTTTTGTTTACAGGCTGAGATTGCACCCCAGTCTTCCTTTTTCGTAGTTAATAAACGTGGCAGTACCTGCACTAGTAAACCTGGTAGTATTTTAGTCTTTGGCCCGAGCCCTGAACCTGGACCTCGGGCTCTTTCTTCTGTTTCTAATGCTGTCCAGTCTATCTTTTGGTCTCCCACCTCCCAATCTTTTTCCTTGAGTTTTTCATAAATGCCAGCAGGCATTAATACCTTTAATATTGTCATAATGTCGGGATAGGTATACTCTCCCATGAGCAACATGTCTTTAATTTCTCGGTGGAAACCCGCTGGATCTTTGTCATGACTGGGTACCACTTTCTTCATTTCTAACAATTCTATTTTAGATATGGGCGTATATACAAATACACGTTTAAACTCATTGTCATCACCTTTTATTGGGTGCACTTCTCGTAAGGGATTCTGTCTATCCATGTAATACGTCGTTCTTTCCTTGATGGGCAGTGAGACATGTTCTGGGCATACAAAAAGAATGTACTGCTTTCTGGATTCTAGTATTTCTCTAATTAACTCAGTACCTGAACCTCTCCATCTATTCGTGAGTAATTCAGTCAATATATCAGGTAAGGGACCAGGATCGGAGTGTTGGCTTTTATATAATATAAGGAGTTGTTGAATCATGTAAATCCCAGCTAAACGCTGTTCATCTGGGGTGAGGTTCAAAAACGTGTGTGCTAGTGTATCATCACCATATTTTCCGGGACTGTCAACCCAGTGAACGGCTGACCTGGCTAATTCTTGTTCGTCCATAGAATCGAGTATATGATAACCCCTTCGTTCTCGGAGTAATTTGTCAGCGGCCTGGAACGAATGTTCGGGGGACCTTATATTTATTATAGGTGTTTGGAAATTCCTGTTATTATCTGGACGTATCGGACGTATCGGATCAGTAAAGCATCTAGTATTATTACAAGATCTTCCTCTGCCCACATAGGCCATTGTTTCTGACTGTCCTGCGGGTAGTCCTAATCCTTCCTCCTCCTCGTTCTGTTCAGGCTGGTCTACCGCTAATCTTTCTTCGTGTATTCGTTCTATTTCTTTGCGGATCTTTCGGCACATAGCTACTATACTTAACTGTCTATCATGTCTCCCCTCTGATATATTCTGGCTCCATCTGGTAAGAATTTGCATTGCTTCCGGATTTACCCCCGGCCGGTCTTGATTTCTGATCACACAATTTATGAGGAAACGTAACAGTTCCCCCTGTATCTCCACTTTCTGGTATTCCATAGCTCTGTTAATACTTTCAGAATCTCGCCCTGACTGGACAAAATGATATATATTATCTAAATGTGTAGTCATTCCTGGTAGCTTCCCTAAATACATTGCAGCTCGTCGGATACGTAATGATGCCAGGAGCATTTCGTCCTCTTTGCCGGGCACAGGGTCATATCTACAATCTACAAGAAGTTCCTTAAGCGTGTGGGGAGTTACGAGTTTGGGCGTACGTTGATGTGCTAAGTCTTGAAAGGTAAGTTTATGTATTCTGGGTGGCGTGGAAAAAATGTTGGTTGTACCTCCGGTAGCACCGTCTGGGGTTCTGGGCGTGAAAGGATTTGTTGAACGCGATACAGCAACTATGGGTGTGGGTACAGCTGTAGAAGCAGCTGTAGGAACAGATGTAGAAACAGATGTGCTCGCCGGAACTTGTGTCGGAATTTGTTGTTGCAGAGGTACAGACACAGGGTCTTGGCGTTGAACCCCCCCGGCAGACGGTCTATGTGGTGCGGGGTTAGCATACTCGGGAGCTGCGTCGTCTAAATATGAGGAAAGGAAAACATCTTCTGCGGTTCTGGGATGCCCTTTGGGGTGTACCTTTATTGGAAACAATGGGGGTGGCAAGTCTTTTGGTATTTCCGGAGTAGCCTTAGGTAACCCTTCGGCCAGAAGGGGATACATACCATTCATAAGGGCATTTCTTTGTCTGTCTACTTGTTCTGATTTTACTCGTGTCCCTTCTTCAATTAATAGATTTTCTCGGACTTTATTTGAATTCTCCTTACTTTTCTCTTCCTGTCTGAGTGCTTTTTCTGTACGTCTATGGGATTCTTTACGCCATAACTCAACGGCGTCTTTCTGTGACTGTCTAGCTTTCCTTTTCCATAACTCTTCCTCTACTTTCATGATGCACTCTGCATCCCAGGTCCCGGCTGCGGGCCACCTCTGACTTTCTGGTAATTCCTTGGTGTAGTCTACCCATAAATCAAGAAATAATATGGCGTCTAGGCCATGTTTATGATACATGAAGTACCCTGGAGTGTCCCTAGGAGGAATGGGAACAGCTTCTTCGAGTACCCCTTTTCTAGTTTTGATCTGTCTTAATTTCGAAAAGAGCGGCATATTGAGAACTGGTCTGATACCTGATTTTTGAACACACTTAATACAATAAAACACAATAATGAACAGTCATTCACACCGCAATATGCAGAACGTATTAAACATTTAACATGTAACATTTAATGAACAATAATGATGGCCATTTAAGGAACTAGTCACTAAGCATAATACTCGGCAATAACTTAGATGCTTCTGAATTATATACTAGACATACTAGATATACTGCTAAACAGTACAGATACACTGCTAAAACAGTGCAGACCGGATTTGTGTACCCAAACCCGTCTTGACCGGCACAACCTATGTGCACGTCAGAACGCCTCCCCAGCAATGGTACTCACCGGGTAGCTCGGAACGGAAGGCCTCGGAACGGAACTGAACTGAACTGGACCGGACTGGACTCGGCTCGGAATTTCGGAACTTCGGGACTTCGGAACCTGGTGGGCCTCTGTATACCTCGGATCTTGCTCTCTCAGCTAGGCTCTGGTCGGGATACTTCGCACTTCTCACCGCCTCGTCTGGGTGTTGATCGCAGCCTCAGTTACCCCCGCTCGGCAGGAGGGAGATACAGGAAATCCTGTGGGTACGCGTTGTTGTCCGTCCAGCCGTGACAGGAGACCGGGCCTGCAACGCACCTCCGGCGCGTGAGATGAGAAAGTGTCCCTATTCGGGCGCCAATCATGTGGTAAATAATTTAATTACCGGTACTTAATTTGATGCGGAAAATTAATAAAAATAGCTCAGAAAAATAAGAGGCAGAATCCGTGGTATTAGAGGTTCGGAACGGGCTTTATTCCAATGAACAATTCGAATTGTGGACTTCAGGTTCCATCACCACGGAGGTTCAGGAAGTGAAGAGCAATACATTATTGACAAGTAATCACTTTTATAGAATAGACATTACAGTGGAACAGATGCAGGAGGCGTAACAATTGATAACAGAGATAAAACCATACATGCGTAACTAAAATGGGTGTAACTGGGCGTAACTAGAAAACGTCATTTAGGTGTGATGTCACAAATGGGTGGATCTATGAAATAATTTCGCAATGTCAGCAGAAATACTTGGCAGAGATGCGCGCGCAGCAGCATGACGTGTGATTGACGTGCAACTAGGGGGCGAAGGGGACTTGACATTTAGCTCTACGTGTGGAGACAGAAGTCTGGGGGGTCAAGTCAACCTAATCCCAAATCATATCTAACATCCTATGTTTAAAGAACTATGTTATCCAAAAGGAAAGGTCTCTTGAACAAAATCTATTCTATACTGACTGTGAGTGCGTGTACAAGCGTCTAAGTGTCTACATGAGATGCAAGAGCAGAAATCTTCCATAGTGACAGGGCTATGAATTACTTGCATAAAGACAGAGAAGCCGGGCCCTTTGCTCGGTAGCTGGAAGAATGTTTACTTAAACTACTAGACAGGAATGCATTGGATGAGGAGCGGAGCAGATAATCTTGAAGGTGAAATACAGTTTTTGGCAGGCATATTTGGTCGAGTCAGGCACCGTTAGCCGCGCAGGGAGTAGGACAAAGTTCATGGATACAGATGCGAGCTCAGACTGGAGCTTTCAGAGGCAGAAGGCAGGAAAAGGCTTGATGGCAGAATCAGGGCCTACTCGCCTGGACTGTAAAATGGAGTAAGTGAACCATATAAAGCCGGTGGCCTTTCGTACTTAGGAATCGAATATCCGGCCCATTCATGGCGGATCTGAAAGAGGACATGTTGACGGTGGACGCACATGTGTTTGCGTCTTCATAACTGGAACTGGAGGGAACATACATGTACTTGTAGCATGTACATGGAACCGTTGGGGTCCAAGATAGGGGACATAACTGATCATAAAAATCCATATTTCCACACCAGTCAAGAGATCTGGGTTAAATCCATCGTTCTTTTGCCCACTACACCACCCCAGTTTAGACATGGCCATATGCAAATCAGTCTTGACCCTGTGCCTCATGGGAACAGTCCAGCCCGAACTGCCAAGCCATGTCTTCCCTGGACCGGAATCAAGCATCCTAGGACCGGTTTCTGGCTATCAGCCGTCATCAGCCAGGATAGCTTGACTCCAGTGGCGTAGTGAGCACGGGTCCCACGTCTGGGAATACCCATCCCACTTAGGGCGAAAAGCGTTACAACAAACAATTGATGGACGGAATGCTGACAATGCAGACATTCTCCCCCAGTCAAGAGATCGGGTTAAATCCATTGTTCTTTTGCCCACTACACCACCCCAGTTTAGACATGGCCATATGCAAATCAGTCTTGACCCTGTGCCTCATGGGAACAGTCCAGCCCGAACTGCCAAGCCATGTCTTCCCTGGACCAGAATCAAGCATCCTAGGAGCGGTTTCCGGCTATCAGCCGTCATTAGCCAGGATAGCTTGACTCCAGTGGCGTAGTGAGCACGGGTCCCACGTCTGGGAATACCCATCCCACTTAGGGCGAAAAGCGTTACAACAAACAATTGATGGACGGAATGCTGACAATGCAGACATTCTCCCCAGTCAAGAGATCTGGGTTAAATCCATCATTCATTTGCCCACTACACCACCCCAGTTTAGACATGGCTGTATGCAAATCAGTCTTGACCCTGTGCCTCATGGGAACAGTCCAGCCCGAACTGCCAAGCCATGTCTTCCCTTGACCGGAATCAAGCATCCTAGGACCGGTTTCTGGCTATCAGCCGTCATCAGCCAGGATAGCTTGACTCCAGTGGCGTAGTGAGCACGGGTCCCACGTCTGGGAATACCCATCCCACTTAGGGCGAAAAGCGTTACAACAAACAATTGATGGACGGAATGCTGACAATGCAGACATTCTCCCCAGTCAAGAGATCTGGGTTAAATCCATCGTTCTTTTGCCCACTACACCACCCCAGTTTGGACATGGCCATATGCAAATCAGTCTTGACCCTGTGCCTCATGGGAACAGTCCAGCCCGAACTGCCAAGCCATGTTGTTTGTTGTAATACTAGACATCTTGCTTTGGCAAATGTTTATTTTATTTCTCCCTATATGTTCCATTTCACTGCCAATTCGTCCAAGCGGCTGCTTGGTCGATGGGTGGGCATAGCCGCCACGCCTTGTTTTTTAATACACTGGGGGTGGGTTTTTCCCCGGCATGATCCAAGCTTCTCCTTAGATATTTTGTCTGTTATTACACTTTCTGTGTGACCTTTTATATTTGTTTTTGTTATTCGTGTCTGTACTTTATAATTTTAGCCGAGCCGTCTAGCACTTATCCAGGGTAGTTGGTTGTTGATGCCAATTAGCAGTTCCACTTGCTCTGGATGTGCACAATTTCACTGTGGTACACATTTGATGGGATCGCATTTCCTCTCTTGCAATTGGCGGCTTTAGCACAAGCTAATATGATGGCCTTGCTGCTTTTTCGGTTATTATTTATTCTCATCTGCTTAACCTTATTTTATATTGTTTCCACATTAAGCATTTATAAGTGGGGAATTTAAATTCACCAATTTGTTGTTGCATATATGAAAAAAGAAAAATTATTATTTTCATTAATGGCAGCCTTAATGTGGTGAGAGTCTGTTTTTCATATGTACCCACGACTCTTTTTTCTATGTCTATCCTTAAATCTGCTTGGTCATGCTTGGTTGTAAAAAATGCCTTTATATGTAGCTACTTCCTTTCTATGAAGTGACTTTGACAAAGACCGTGAGGTTGAAACGCGTCAGTCATTAAATCTTTTCTTTTCCTGCAATCCTGAGTGCGACTCCTACCTTTTTGTTGTGAAGCAAGAGGGTTTTTTTCACACACATATATATATATATATATATATATATATATATATATATATATATATATATATATATATATATATATATATATATATATATATATAAGTGCATATATAATGGCTTTCTGCGGTTTCCTGCCCAACTTGGACGTAAAACCTGAAACCAATGAAATCACCCTCAATAATTCATTACATTTCACTCCAATGAGGGGCTTACAATTCAATCTTGAATCACGCAAGATCCCCAGGTATGAGACAGTTGAGACCTTCATTAGTGTCCAGCCTGCACCTGGAATTTTGTTAAGATTTACTTGGCCTGAAACCTACTGTCATGACAAAAGACTTGTAAAATTGGTGGCCAGGTCCTTATCATTCATAAAACAACAAACAGATCTAATAGAGTTTGCAGGCCCAATACAGTTCTAGCTAAAAGAACCCCGTGATATGCACAGTAATGCTGTTAAGGGTTGTTTTCCATCAGGAGGACCATCTGCTCCTTATGCTAATAATGTGTACTCTGATCTATTTATATTCAGGGGAAATAAGAGCTGGGCCAAAATACATCCTTGACATGTGGTACTGTAAATTTCGGAACCACGTCGAAGGCATGGCCCTATCATGACGATTTTGGTATCAGCGAACCGCAAATGGCAAATGCGATATGTACGAGTGTTTTCATTACGTTTCATCGATGAATTCACCTTGTATACGATACTACATATTGAATCCTCGGGTTCCATTTTAGAGCGGTAGCCATTTTGTGGTTGCCCTCACATAGGCTGCGCACTAAGGCCATGCCTAGGCCTAAAGGACACGTACACCTTCTGTGACTTCTTTGTGACCTGTGCGAACTGACTCCGCTGCCCGAGGTCAATCCTGTCCGACCAGTTCCTTTTACTACGGCCAAATGAGATTAGCATCAGGGCTTGACACACCATAAAGTCTTTTATCCCACACAAACCCTGACTAATCCCTTTCACATCTGACTCTGTTTCCTGCTTTATGGCTTGTTTTACGAGGAGGAGGGGCCCGTTTTTATTGGGGTCTGCTGATATCTGATGAGGGTTCTGAGCCTTGCTGGGTAAATAATTGTGGGCTGACCGAACTGAAATGTGGGATCATCATCATGACTCTGTTGTTTTCGTTTGTAGTAAAATATGTGAATAACCACTTGTAAAATGGGGGCGGTGTTGCCCAGAGCGTAATATTCCGTATATAAGAGAAGACTGGGTTTTGGTTCGGGGGCAGTCTCCTGAGAACATACACCGTGTTGTACTTCTCGGATACCTGTGATTGGTCTGCAGCCAATAAATACGATCTTTGACTTCACCTAGAAGACTCTGTGTTTCTGTGGTCTGAGACAGGAAGAACTCGAAGTCTTCGGGTGTGTTCTCTGGCACCGCTGGGTTCTGAAAAACCCAGTACTTTAGACAGACTCCTCAGTTTGTACTAAAAGGTCACAAGCAAGAAGAATCTCTGGAATATCAAATTGAGGCAGCTGTATCATATGACGATCCCCCAAGAAATCTTTTATATCTGGGTCCATACTGAATGAGAGAAGAAAGTTCCATAGTTTGGACCAATTTACTCTGTTGAAGGCCAAAGTTAGGCCTGGCCATAGATCAAGCTTGGTCTTACAACAGTGTACTGATTAACAATCAAATATAAATTCAAGCATTGATCATTTGTCACCCTGATGGGTATAAATCCATATTGAAGGTCAGATAAAATATCATTCTCTGCAGCCCAAGCTGTCAGTCTATCAAGAACAACCCACCCAATAAAACTTGCAATTGTTCTTGTCCCCTTTGTGAACACTGGAGAATAATTGTGGTTTACAAGGAGTAGGCGCCCTGACAGTTGTGTTTATGGTCTGGGTAAGCAAGGGAGCCCATATCTCCAGCTCATTAATGTATGCAGATTCATTGTGAAGTCTGTAACTAATTTTAATTGTTAACCATAAAGAAGAGAAAATGTGTTTTCTATCGTTTTGTGTCAACAGATGGCTTGGGACTACTTTACAGTGCCTGATCAAAACCTTCTGCTACTTTTTATAATTTGAGTGCCAGGGTCATGTTCTGCTTGAGAAAAGAGAAGGGATTAACGAAAAGAGCTTCATCGAACTGGTCTGATGATAAGTGACAAAAACGTATCACCTTTGTTTTTGCAGCATTTGAGTGAGGCCAGATTACCATCATCCATTTTGAGAGGTTGCAGACTAACCACATGTAAGGATCAAACTCCAAGAACTCATCATCTATATCTTAGTATCATTCTCTAAAACTCAGCTAATGATAGCTGAAGACTTCTGAGGTGAACTACTGGTGATTCTTTTAAAGAACAGGTTTTGACCTTCTTTCTTGTTACTAGGATAAGTAAAGCTTGCACCTACAAACATATTTATTATATTGAATCCTTAGGTAAGGAACATTTCCTGTTAAACTTTCATAAAGAGACGCTCACACTTCACATCATTCCTTCTAGGCTCAATCCTCTCTTAACCCAAGCCTATGGAGTCTCTCTTTAGAGAAGTCTGGGAAGTTTCAAAAAGAGTTAACAATGAACAATGGAAACGATGGATGACACCCTCAGGTGATTCAAGTACAATGATTGCCTATGAAACAGAGTTAGAATTTTAGAGTTAAATAATAAACAGTGGGAAAAAAGATGGATCACACCCTCAGGTGATTCAAGTACATTGATTGCCTATCAATTAGGGTTAGAATTTACCAGCTTTCCAGAAGCGAGTTCTAACAAGGTATAAACCAATTTAGGTTTACCTGTGTTCTCTTGTGTAGGTGGCCTCACCTGCCAGTTCAGGATGCACTGTTTCTATATGGAGCAGGGTCAGTACTGACTTGCATAGGAGTGGCCTTTGGCTAGAGAGGCACAGAGAACCAAATATAGTGGTTTGGGATGCTACTCACTGAGATTGCTTGTGATTTAGACTATTTTAAACATTCCTCCCAAATTGTTTTGTGTTTTCTCTGATTTTTGCTCATCTTTCCAAAAACAATGACAGTGACGAAGAGCTTGCTGTCAAGCCACAAGTAGCTTGAAAGAGTCTACAGTCCTTGCAGATCTCCCTACTCTACACTCAATTCAGTCCTCTGATAATGAGGTCCAAAAATGAGCTATAATTTTAGCTTCTCTCATCTGTATACCAACCCTTTCCCAAAACCTATGTGAAGAAGTAATAACACTTCCACAAACATGAAAACAGTGGAGTACTTACATGCAATGGTGTCCCCAAAAATGAAAGATAACTGCCCTTGCTTTAGTCTTCCAAGCTGCCAGCAGTAATTCAAAAGTCAAGTGCTTGGTACTACCAGCAATTAAAGACTCAAAATAATTCCTTGGTGTAGCTGCTCTAGAATGTACATTGTTAAAAACGAAAGCATTCCACATGAGCTGGTGTTTTTTATACTGGTGAAAGACTTAGAAAGACATCCTCGCCTTACATCATGCACTGTTTTAGGGAGTCAGATGAGTGCATCAGGTAAATCACTGAGGGAAGCAAACCATTCCCCCCTTATTAGGCTCCTTTTCTGTTATCCACAGCTTGAAAGCTATCAGTATATAGACATTGTAAGGGTTCCTATCCAGATGTATGACATTTGCTCTCCTATGGAAAGGTCTCTACCTATTAGCAGCAGTTGTTTTTCAAGAGCTGGTGGAATCTCCTCCAATGCAGTTCACTGTGTGGTCTATGAAGAGGAAGTTGGTGAAGGTTCTCGAAGTGTACTATACCTCTCCATCTGCTTCTTTCTCTTGTTGTTGGTGGTGCCCTGGGGTTTGAGCGTTGGAGCAGACAGTCTGAGTTAAGGAGCATTATTTGTCAGAGCATAGACCCTGACACTGGCAATAATTCTCAAGTTTATGTATTGCTACATCAGGAATATAAATGCAACACTTTTGTAGTTAGTATCTACTTTATTATCCTTGCTAGCACTTTCGTTGAGTTCACCCACCTCTTCATTTTCTCAACTTTTCTTTAAATGGCAGACATTTCCATTTGGTTTAGTCTATTTCTCCTATGGATATTTCCAACAATATGAGAAGTGAATAGCTCTCACATGGCAATCAAAACACAGGCATGACCCAAAAAGTAATATCTACACACTGATAGGATCAAGCATAAATGTATTGTTCTTCTCTGAGCATAAACCTTTTCCTGTACATCTTCTTGTTTCTGGAATTTTACTATCAGCGAAGGTCAAGCAAACAAGTATGCCAGTAAGAATGGGTATAATATAAGTGTGCAAGTCAATTCAGATCTTTTTTCCCAGCAAAGAAACAGTCATAAGTTCTCAATAAACTCAGGGAAACAAAGTTGTAGTGAAAATACAATCATTAATTTCAAGGACATCAGGACAACAAAAGGTTTGGTGGCAATAATACACCGGGTCAGCCACAAAGCCATAGCATAAGCAAAAACCTTGAAATTAATCAGTCATTCCTAATGCAATAAGGAAACGAAACAAAGGTTAGACTGAGTATATAGTTAATTAGGCTCTTTCACAATAAAAAAAATAGTCACAGCACATTATTAAAAATGTCAAAGCTGAACAAAATACTGTGATTATGGAGTCAAGCAGATGTTTCTTGAAAACAGATCCAAAAATGCAATAGTATTAAATAAACATAAAGCTATAGGTAATTTTGATTTTTTTAATAATTAAAAAGAAGTAGATTATATAAAAATCAAGGTAATTCAAGACCAAATGATGTGCAGCAAAGTTTGGGTGCATTTGCCAACACAAAGCAACATTATTCTATGTCAAACATACACTTTCTTGTAAAACCCACAAGAGAAGTCTGTCAGTAACCCTAATACACATTTTGACTGAGAATCTCCGAATAAGCTGCATATTCTAACAAATGCACAATTGTGCCTAAGGCCATGACATTACATATACATGCTCTACAAGAGGTTTGATCCGACACAAGTCTACTATCGGATCCCTGGTGGTAAATATTTTAACTTTAGACTAAGCATGTCTAATTCTGATCATATTAGATCTAGGTAGGCAGAGTCTATGTCAGATTTTCATAATTAACTGTTGAATAAGAATTAGTTCTATTTAAATTCACTTTATGTAGGGCTTAATTTTTTTAATATCCTGAAAATGTGGCTTGGAAACATCAAGAGTAAAAAAGAGAGTATTATTTGGATTCACTTCATGTATATGGATATGTGAATATCATCACAAATTTGGCATGGGTAGCCTGTAAATACTGAAAATTAGATCCCAACATCAGCCACCCTAACATCCATGATATGATTATCAAATCCCTTCCATGTAGATAACAGGGATGTTACGAGGTGCAGGTTGGAATCCAATCAAGTCTGGCACAGATCAAGCATTCACAAAGTAATTAAATGAGATCTAACAGACCTTCCATGTCATGAAATGAAAGGGTAACATAAACATAATGCAGGTACATTTTTATTAGTTATACATAATTTGATTGGCACAGATCTATGGTGTGCAGCAAATAGGTAACAAAAATAATATAAAAGAAAGGCAACATCAGGAACAAGATACTACTGAGGGATGTTGCAGTGAAATCTTTATCGTAAAAGCATTAGAATCGAGCTGTCCAGTGGGTCCGTTATGCATGGAATAACCAGTAGGGGACGGACATAAGAAACAAAAGAAACAAGAGCACTTTATGAATATTCCACATATACTTCTTGATGTTGTGTATTTTGCATGTTCATGTAAACATGACCACCTTAAAGTAAATATGACTTACAGAAAGAGTAATAAACAATACCTTTAACACATTTTCAATTTGCCTCTCTGGTGGCGCTTCCTGCTCTTCAACTTGATTTGCTCGACAGGGTGCCGTGGATGGCTATGGCGCCTCCAAAAACATATCCTTTTTCGTTTTTTGTTATTCTGTGAAATTAAAACGAATTTCACTTATAGAGAACATGAAGGAACATATGCTAAATTTCTTTAGAAAGTTTGTTGCTTTTTCATAGCAACAGTCTATCTTGAATAAACCATCTCAATGGGCAAAAACAGATTTACAACTCTGCTGACCAATCCATTTGAATGAGGAGTATTAGGGGAAAATGAGTGAAAGTTAGGGAAAGCAGGAGGAGGTCTCCATCTGCCTATTTTTAGCTAATCAAAAGTAGCAGATTTTCTTGTTGTGATTGTAATGGGAATATATGATATTGTTGTGGATTTTCCCAGTGGGCAAATAAACTCAACCAAAGCAATAGAGAATTGATACAGAACTAGTGCTTCTCATGTGTACATTAGATTGCCAAAAAAGCCTACAAATCATTTTAGTACAGTTACTTAGAGAGCTATAAAAATCTATTTAGGTAGTAATAGCATGATAGTTAGCAAGTAGTTGTAATTGGCATTGTCTACTACAGAAGCACAATTTTTTGTTTCGCTTCTGAAAAATAATTCTCAATATTATAGAGTAAGTGACAATAAAATTGCAGACATTACAAAAATATTTTTTTTAACATAACTCCATCCAAGCAAGCAGTACACCTTCCACTGCCTTGTCTGTCCATGAAGTAGTCTGTACTCAATGGGAGCTGCCATTAAATTCACATCGCTTCATACGCATAACGATTTTTTCTATTGTGAGTCATTGTCTCTGAATCATGGCGAAATGAGAGGTTATTCAACAATGTCCGTGATAGTTACTGTCTTTGATTACTGGTTTGTCAGTACTTCAGAAAGCACTGCTTTTCAATTAGGTACCTAAGTGCTTCTTTATGTGCTTATACTTCTTGAAATTTACCTAGGTTCAGCAGTGAGGGCTTTTTCCAGAAGGCAAAAGATGTTTTTTAAGTCAGATAGAGTATGATAAAGTAACCACATGTAATAAATATAATGCTCAGGCACGGCTATTACCATTAAAATGTGCTCTGTATATACAATTGGTTTACATAGATATTTTAGTTGCTACAATAAAGAAAACCAGAAGTTGACAGCAACTTCTAGAGTCAGGTAATATAACTCCGAAAACATTTCTAGTGATTAACCAAGTGGACTAGAAATTACAGCAATTGACTTCAATCAGGTAAAGTTTTATACAGTTTATTATTCTGACTCCAAGCATTATGCCTGACAAACCAGTCATTGTTGAGGCAACTGGTCACAAGAGTATAACTGTGGTGTTATGGATGTTGTATCCTTTGTTCTAGTTTTCTTGGAGCTCATGGTTATTTGGGTTTTCTCACTTGTGCAGTAATGGTCCCCAAAGCCCAATAGATCACCACTCAAAAAGCAAGCTATATCGCAACACATAACATTAGTAGTGCTGCTGGTTTGCAGAGAGTAAACCTGACAGCATCAGTAATAATAATAATAATCTTTATTTGGCAATAATCACAGCCATAAAGGATAAAAAGACAGGAAATATGATACAACAACAATTCATTTAAAAGTTCCTTTAAACGTATTGCAAAATCACAAAGGTCCTAGCAGCAATCAGTCACAACTAGAGTTTTGGATCCTAATGCTGCTCTCAAAAAGTTCATTACTCCAAAAAAAGGGGGATCTTTGGTCAGAAGCTGCAAATACAATAAAGCAACATCGGCATGTCTAAATCTCAAGTCTTTTAAATGCGGATTAAGAAACAGTCTTCTGGGACGAGTAAAATATTTGCATATAAGAACAAAATATAGGGTATCCTGTGGAGACCTTTCATCACAGCCATACGGACCTCTATCCTCTACATGTAAAACAAAGCCAGCAGGAGATGCCAAAAGATGTTGAAGCTGATTAAATCTGAATCGAGTTATTAAAAATCTGTCAGAGGCACTGGCTAAAATAGAGAGATATTTCTCCACACCCTGGACTGATTTAACTAAAACATGCCCTCTCACCACAGGTGCACTAAGCTCGTCATCCTCATAGAAGGACGTGGCGTATTTATAAAACAACTCTTTTACTATTTTCAGATCCCAGGACTTCACTGTATCATATTTCAGGAAAATGTCTGCTCTTCCTAGGGCCATGATGGTCTCTTTCATATGCTGTAACTGGGGTATGTTGAATGCATGGTCTAGTGAGATTCAGTCTAGGAAAACTGAAGGATTAAAAGCTGTCTCATCGCCAGACAGATCTTCACCCAGCACAACATAGGCTTAACTACCACCAGGTCAGTTATATACTTAAGTCCTAATTCTTGGTGTACGGAGAAAGAGGGGCTGCCCTGGTGGACTTTCAAAATGTGTCTCAAACATTTACTTTGTTCACTCTGTAGTTTTTTGACCGCCGTATAGCCCTAGACCTCACTGCCATACAGGACCTTGGAAATGCAGAAAGTCTGGTATAGCTTTAGCATCACCCCGTGCCACAAGGTGCTTAATGAATCGGCATAGTTGGCAATAACTCCCATTTATTTATTCATGTCCACTAGCTTCCCCTCCTGCAAGTGTTTCCAATTTATTTATATCAAAAATAATTCCCAGGTATAAAAAAGCCGGGACCTTGGTAAACTATGGGTTCCTACCTTGAAAGTCTTTGATCTAATCACCCGAGTGCCTACTTCCATAACATACAATTTTGTAAAGTTGGGCGACAAGTCCAACCCATTCATGAAAGGAACAAACCCATTTGTGTGCGCGCCATCAATACTGCGTCATCCGTGTATAACAAAACTGGTACTGATTTCCTGCCTATCCTGGGGTTGTCATTCTATAATGATATCAGGGCAGATTCTAGACCATTAATATATATCATAAATTTAAAAAAAGGTATAAAATACACCCTTGGCGAACCCCCCTGCTGCAATTAAAATAATCAGTAAGACACCCTGAATGATAATATTTAACTGCAGCAATGGTGTGGGCATGGTGTGTCAATAATACATTTATAATCGGCAACTCAACCACAAGAGAACTGAGTAAAATCCACAATTTATTGCGGTTCATCCTGTCGAATGCTGAGGTGAGATCCATGAAGCCCAAAAAGAGAGCTCTGGGTTTGACAATCATATATTTGGAAATTAGAAGATAAAGATTTTGATTTTCTGTGGTTGATTTTCCTGTGTGAAATCCTTATTGCACCTCCGAGATAATTTAATTTGTGTCAGCCCAGGCAGAGAGCCTATTTAATAAAACCCGGCCCTAGACCTTACTGTGGAGTCAATAAGGGATATAGGACCATAACAGTAAGAGTTGTCCCTTTCCCTCTTTCTTAAAAATTGGGTCGGTGGTAGCGGTAGGCCATGAGGGTCGCATCCCGTTCATTTAAGCGGCATTTAGCACCCTGGTCAAAACCGGAGCCCATACATCAATGTTGTCCTGAAAAAAGTCCGGAGGAATCCCATCGGGTCCTGGGGCCTTCTTCCGGGACAATCCCTCAATGCCCAACTTTACTTCATCCAGAAGAAAGGTGACGGGAGCATTACTAGGGCAGCGTCCTAAATCATTATTAGATCCCTCACTTTGCCTGAAATTATAAACTCTCTCAAAATGGGCAGTCCATTGATCCGGGGTAATGTGATGACATAAGGTTGGTCTTAACAGCTCTAAGAAGCAAGGGCTATTTATAACATACCAGAAAAGAGTGCAGTCCCTCTGTTCACTTGCTTCTGTTAGGTCTTCCCAGGCTTGTCTTTGTAGCGAGCGCCTCTGTTCCATAAGGTCCCCCTTATAATTACGGCGACAGTTTGTCACCCAGATTCTATCACGGGATCTGTTTCAGGGCCTTCTTAAGGAGCTGGAGAGATTAAGAGCACTCCACATCGAACCATATTGGGCGTTCAGAGGGAGGACTGACTACCGGGACTATTAACAGACAGGCAACAGACCAGGCAATGGCAGTAAATGAGCATATAGGTTCCTCTCCAGGGGCTGAGGGATCTAAGCACGTTAAAATCTCTTATTGTTGTATTTTAAAAAGGGAAGGATTAAAAACCTTAGTATCTAACTATGAACAACGCAAACACCTCCCGTGATCGCTTACGGATAATGTGCCCGGCCTTGTGCTACGAGGCACTGTCTGATTGCTCACCCCTTTAAGCACTTTAGTCAAGGGATTGTGGTCACTAAATGGGCTGTGTAAAATATTAAAAGAAAATGTGGACCAGCCCAAAGAAACAGAAACAAAGATGTAATCAATGATCGTTGCACATCCCCTCCATTTATATGTTGAGGGAAAGTGTGAGTTATTGGGATAATACATCTTATCTAAGGATTAAACCATAAGTATTTAAGAGACCGTTCAATTCAAGACCTTCTGAAGAGTGCTCCATACGCAATCCCTCAATGATCGTACATGTAGGCAGACTTTGCGAGTTTTGTGAGGAGTCTGGGCATAGATGGCAGTTACAATCTCCTATCAAAATAAGATTCTCCTGCGAGAGGCCTTTTCCCTGTAATGATTCAAGGAAGCCACTTAAGTCTGATAGGCTTGAGGCCTCTTGCTTCTTGCTTTTTGGATTATAAAACGTAACTAGTGTTAGACAAAACTATCTTCCCATTACTAATTTAAGGCCCTGGAGTATTTTAGAGTCTCATTTCAAAGGCTTCACAGACCCACAGAGCTCAAGGGCTACAAAGATGATTAAACCTCCACTCGCTCTTCCTACTCTGGAACCATCTGCTGGGAGGAAGAAGGTCTTGTAACCCTCAATAAAAAAAAATTCAACCTCCCAGGTTTCCTGAATGCAAATAATGTTTAAAGATTTAATGAACTGAATCCACCTATCGTATGCTAATTTTGCAGCAAGGCCAGCCACATTCCAAGAGATAAAACTTCGATTTTCCCCTGTGCCCTGGTTATGGTTTGAATAGGGAACTGAGGAATCCTCAAGCTGGTCTATGATCCCATTAGTGAGTGACCTATTAGGACGATATTCTACATTCACGTGAGGCAGAGTCTTAATGTACACCAATGCCTGTGTCGGAGGTTCTGAGGGCGAGTCTATGACTTTGATTTTGATGGCGCCCTCTGGCAGTCAATCTAGATCATTAAGATTTGCCAAAGAGGCATAGAGGTTGAAAATTTTCTGCAACCCACCCGAACCACGAACACCCCCACGTGGACTAAAAGGTGACTACTTTTTATGGTGTTATGGGCGGGTCAATAGAAAAAGCCCAATGTTAATGGTTTAATACCGGAATCATGGAGAAAAGACTGAGATGTTTCGTGCCAGTTCTGGATTTCTAAACGTGACGATCACGCTGCCTCCCTCAAAAATGTTCCTGGACGACCCTATCCAGCAGACCCTCCTAGCCATCAGAATGTGCCTGTGGTTTGTCACGTTAAATCTAGTGCGTCTGCCTAACCAGTGGAAAACTTTATTAATTAATTTAACCGTGGTTTCCAAGTTTGGGGGGCGAGTCCTGGCACCCCTACCAGAGTGTAGGGACAACAAGCTGGGGGAAGGTCAATTACTGGTAAGCCAGGGCTGTCGGTGGGAGCTGGAAGTTCCTTTGCTGCTTCAAGGGTGTGTGGCAGGGGAAGTTATCTGATGAAGTCTGTATGCTTACGTCCTACTTAGGGGTTGAAAGATCAGGAGGGGGCATTCAGGCAATCGGGTTCATGGCTCATAGCTCCCACTGCCATAGGTTTATGAATAAGGTGCTGACCTCTGCTTGGATTGTCTGGGAGGGGTGTCTCAGTGCTTACGGCCTGAAACTGTAGGTTTGGAGAGGGGGACACTTTATTAATAGTGGACAACACACTTTCAGTTCTATCCAGTGTGTCTCTGGAATCTGACAACAGTTTTGTAAGTTTATCCTAGAACTGAGTCAATAATTCAGTCACTATATTGGAGAATTTTCACTTTGGGGGTCCAAAAACTCCTCTGTGTCCATCAGGTTACTTCTTATGAGTTCCTCTCCTGCCCCTTTCTGGGCATTTAATGTCTCATCCAACTTTTTAGCTCTGCGTTTCCTCTTGAGGGCTGGGGGAAGTAACTGGGCTGCCCTGCTGTTGTCAGGACCAGAAAAGGAGATGCTGGGGTCCTCTAGGTCTATTGGTGCAGCCCCTAAGATAGGCTCCTGTCGTTTTGGGCCAACCAGGTGTAATGTTTTGCTTGGCGATAGTAGAGAAGGGCAACCAGATCCCAGAGAGAGCTTCCTCTATGCCCTGTCTATTTCCTTAGAGCTGGCCCCCACTGCTTTCGCTAGGAAAGAGTCAATAGTCTCCCGCTATGAACCAATAGGAGTAATAATGGGTGCAGCCTTCCTCAACCCCATTTTGCTCAAAGTGCAGGGAGCCCACAGTAAACCAGAACGCAGGGTGAGGACCAAAACCACACTGTGTGAACAGGTTACTCACTGTGTTGAATTCTGTTGGATCCTATTGCTGGGACAACATCTAGTATTTATGTCAGACCACACCTGCAAGTTTGAAGGGGGCGAAAGATTGCCCGGCCACCAACATGCACGAACCAAGAGGATAGGCCCAGCCCAGCCTTCTCCAGCTGCTGACGGGTACAGGCGGGTCCGCTCTTTGCCCAGTCTTTGCCGGGGCATGAGGTTAGGTGCGGCCCGCACGCGTCCTGCGCAGTAGGAGCCCAAGGCAGCCTTAATGCACCTTCGGGCGTGGGAGTGCAGGGGTGGGCGGTGGCGGCAGCCGCAAACAATACTGGTGCATGTGGTTCTGCCCCTAACCTCCTGTTCGTGCTTCTCGCGCAATGGGAGCCCAAGGCAGCCTTAATATGCCTCCTGGTATGGGAGTGCTGGTGGCTGCAGCAACCAATTGGTAGGAATGAGAAAATTCTTTCTTTTATCAATTGTAATACTGAATATGTTGTCTATGTTGTGACTTGCATTTGTGGCTTGCGTTATGGTGGTAGCACAGTGTTTCCTGTTAAGAAGCGTATACTGGAGTAGGGATCTTACCTACACTATTGCCAAACATTGCACGCTAGAGCATGGAGAGATTTCTGATGTTAGTTCTAAGATCTCGTTTTTTGGAATTGACAGGGTTGCAGTACATCCACGTGGAGGTGACCAAGAACGCCGCCTGCGACGTTTGGAGTCTGAATATATCATCTGCCTACAGAGTAAGGCGCCTAGTGGCCTGAATCGAGAGGAAGATCTTCATGTTCACCTAGGATGAGGGGATATCATATACCTGTAGTGCTCCAACAATCTGGACACTGTATAGATCAGGGATCTCCAAACTTTTCTGTAGTGAGAGCTACTTCTGCTCAAGAAAAGTCTGCCAGGGCTACTAGCAAATTTTATAACTGTAAAATAGGGACTATACTATGACCAACACAAGCAGGATTACCAGTAGTTACCACCCAAGTATTCCAAGTGCGGGTAAAAGCAGAAAAGTTCATCAATATAAAATGCCTCCACCTGACTTATGAAGTAACATTCAAATCTTGACATGCCCTATGGCACAAAGGACATGAATATAGCAGTTGGTTTCCCCAGCTCAGCTTGAATTATCATTCATCAGTTTCTTAAAATGCCCATTTTCCTAACAAATACCACTTTCCACTGTGGGCGAACAAACTCAATTTTCCAGAAGAAAACCCATTTTTGAAAAGAAAAACTTCCTTTAAAATATCAGTTTTCAGAGTTTAGGAAATGCACAGTCCCAAAACATCAGGTTGTCATTTTCATCGAGTACTCCTATGTGAAAATGTCTTATATGGACAGACTACTTTGAATACCCAGGTATTAGTCATATGCCATGGATGCTCACCACGGATACCTGTATTATGCCAGTAATGCCCACCATTATGCTATTACCACAGTTGTGCCAAGGCTGGAAACTATAAGGGTCAGGGCATAGACCAAAAATCAGTCATGACCATTATTATGCCAGGAATGGGTAAATGTAGGCCAGTCATATTCCTAGTATGTAAAGGGTGGCTGCCAGTATACCAAAACTAGACCAAAAATACCCCAAATAGTCAAGGATGACCATTATTATGCCATTGGCACTATTATGCCAGGAAAAAGCACAATTATGTCAGAGATAACACCCTTATGATGAGGGCTAGCATACACATTTGGTGGTCCTTGACACCAGGCGTAGCTTTCAGGAAGCAATAGCGTTTATTATGGACGCAGATAAATGCAGATGAGTCTCTTAATTTTCTTTGGTCTGGATCATGCCCTGTTCTCACCAGGTCTTGAGTGATCATGCACCCAACTGATACATTTTCGCTCTGACTCCTGCAGTCCCACACTTTGGTGGGTCAGCCTTGATGACTGCTCAGGCTACTGCTGCCATGCTTCTTTGATGGTCCACTGTTCACACACATATTGTGTCTGATACAGTAAGGTCAATCTCCTTGTGGCTTAGTTATATTGAGATTGGATACAGGCCGTATAGTGTGTGTCTGAGTGTTAGTATGAGTTACTGCCAACAGTACGACTGGCTGTCACTCTAATGATCTTAAAATGAGCAGTGCTGCCTTTTTTATTAGGCATCTACTCTGAATTTGTTACTGGGTTTGACTTCACCTCTGAGAGCTACTTTGAAGGTACTGGCGAGCTACCAGTAGCTCACGAGCTACTCGTTGGAGACCCCTGGTATAGATACATTCTGGCTCCCCTTCGGGCGCTCCCTTGTAGCTTCCGCCCCTTCCCTATCACCTGCCATACTATTTTCATAGACATCTTGCTTTGGCAAATGTTTATTTTATTTCTCCCTATATGTTCCATTTCACCGCCAATTCGTTCAAGCGGCTGCTTGGTCGATGGGTGGACATAGCCGCCACGCCTTGGTTTTTAATACACTGGGGGTGGGTTTTTCCCCGGCATGATCCAAGCTTCTCCTTAGATATTTTGTCTGTTATTACACTTTCTGTCTGACCTTTTATATTTGTTTTTGTAATTCGTGTCTGTACTTTAAAAGTTTAGCCTAGCCGTCTAGCACCTATCCAGGGTAGTTGGTTGTTGATGCCACTTGGCAGTTCCACTTGCTCTGGATGTGCACCATTTCACTGTGGTACACATTTGATGGGATCGCATTTCCTCTCTTGCAATTGGTGGCTTTAGCACAAGCTAATATGATGGCCTTGCTGCTTTTTCTGTTATTATTTATTCTCATCTGCTTAACCTTATTTTATATTTTTTCCACATTAAGCATTTATAAGTGAGGAATTTAAATTCACCAATTTGTTGTTGCATATATGAGTTTTTTTTTAAAATTATTTTCATTAATGGCAGCCTTAGTGTGGTGAGAGTCTGTTTTTCATATGTACCCAAGACTCTTTTTTCTATGTCTATCCTTAAATCTGCTTGGTCATGCTTGGTTGTAAAAAATGCCTTTATATGTAGCCACTTCCTTTCTATGAAGTGACTTTGACAAAGACCGTGAGGTTGAAACGCGTCAGTCAATAATTCTTTTCTTTTCCTGCAATCCTGAGTGCGACTCCTACCTTTTTGTTGTGAAGCAAGAGGGTTTTTTTCACACATATATATATATATTACACAATTTTTTATAGGGTCTTTTTATAAAGTACTTTATAGGATTTGAATTCTTTTTATGTATTGCTATATAGGTATATCACTCAAGGGTAACTGCATTTAGGCCTGTTGAATTACTATATCCATTGTAGATAGGAACTTCAGATCTGGGGGAATTTAATTTGATGATTAAGTATGTGACTATGAAAGTTTTTTAAGTGGATTATGTTTTATCATCTCAAATCCAATGAATAGATCTTGTACTTTGAGTTAGGAACTGTCATTCTTCAGCATCGAATATATATTTGATTTTGTCAATTATATAGATTTTTTTAAGCACTATTTTTCATTATTATTGGGATATTGGATGTAATATGACGATATTATCATTTATGTGATGAATATTACATTTGCACTATGTTTGCACAGTAAGAAATTATAGCACTTGCACTTTATGATGGTAGGTTGCGACGTGTTTGGCATTGTTTTAATTGAGCGAAATTCATATAATAGGGTATATATCGTGTCACTATGGCAATAATTATACCCGTGATGTAGGCTTTAAATAACAGCTTATTCATCAAAGTAATTGTTTCATGCATTATGCACTTTTACTAAAAATGTTATTTACATATTTAACTATGAGAATGATACATATTTTTAAGGTATTTATATATTTATGGATTTTAACAGGTATTTCTGGAATTGAAGTATTTTGTTTAGCTCTATTCTCAAATGCAACGTAATTGTAACCGACAACATCCAATCACGCACTGTATAAATATCATGTGTTTTACCGAGGGGTCATGTGATCAAGGCTGTGTTTTCACAGCCGAAACGCGTCATGCTGACCGTGGAGACAATAAATTAAGCACGTTATACTTTTGGCGCACTTTGTGGTCTGTACCTGTTCAGCAATTGAAACACAGGACTATTGGAGAAAAAAAAAAATATATATATATATTATATATATATACACATTTCCTCAAAGCTTTAATATTCAAACGCGCTCTCAGGACAAAGTACCACACGAAAACACAAGGTGTCCGTTGTTTAATTCACAACACGTTTCACCTCTGACGAGGGTTGATCACGTAAATAGCAGACAACAAAATCAGCACAGCATAAATGGGGTTTCCTTGATGCATACAAGTGACGTGTATATCGTGGTTAATGCAGCGGACATATTGCGATGGTACATACTTTAAATGCCATGTTAGAAAAAATTAGGTAATCATCTTGCTATAATTTCCGTACGATCGTCCACGCCATTGTTTAGTGAAGTCAATATACCTCTACTCTTACATGCACATAAATATGACGAAATTGCATAGGGAAATAATAAACATCGCACACGACGATCAATGACGAATAAATATAGAAAATAATAATGAAATTGAATGAAGCAGTCTAACCCATGATAACATGTATCATTACTCGCCACATGCGATCTTGCAATCTTAGTCGTATGATATTAGGACTAAACTCCCGCCTACAACGATGTTGATAATCAACAATGTTGGCTAGTGCCGACTCACGCATCTTGCGTGAGTGACGGGACTTGTCTATTTGTCAATAAAGTTATTTTTCATTCGCAAAGTCCTAAAGCATCCTATTGCATATCAGACAGAACGTTGCTCTATGTCATATAGACTGTATACTGTATTGCCCAATGGTACAATACATATCTCCCCCAACACAAGAGCAGCAGAGTATTACCGAGTGGCCCGTCGCTGTCCCTATGAACAATATATATCTATCTCAACACACTGTAAGTACAGATGTGAACATATGAAACATGTCGTTCAACTTATGCTGTGTTAAACTGCTGAAAAAACCTTGTAAATCATAACCAAATGGTGTCGTGTAGCAATAATGAGCACAGTGCACAAGGAATAGCACAAGTCCGCCGCACTTGTCGTAGCCGACCCCATGCTGCAAAGTAGTGCTGTCATAAACATAATCGTGAACGTGCTCTTAAGAAACAAACTAAAGGAAAGAGGAAATTGGAGACCATATGTGTAGTGAATATCGGTGAATAAGCAAATCCTTTCCATCTGTGAAGTAGAGAAAGAGAAAGAAGAAGAAGAAAAAGACAAAAAATGTGCATTAAGATATCGCTATTAAAAAAGGACATCTAATCCTAAAGTTTACAATAACATCTTCACTTTTCAAAGTGTCTTATACCATCAAGGGCACATTGTACTTCATGAAAGATAGATGCAGAGCTACAGAACCATGATACAATGTTCAACACAATATGCATATACCTGTAAAGACCGTATAAGAGACAAGCATTTCGACATACATACGTACATGCGAAATAATGTTGTCATAATAGAATAAAGACAGTTACTCTTTCTTCCTGATTCAACCCTCCCGGCACTTTGGTCTGGAAGTCAATAGCTTGGACTCTCTTTGTCGTAGTTTCAGTATCCTGTTGCCCCCCCCTCGGACTTTTACTAATCTGTTAAAGGATGATATAACTTAATTCCTTAGTGTTAGAGAAATGCCTCTCCCTAAAATGTCGGGCCACAGGATACTTAGGGTCATAATTAGTAATCGCAGGAGTGTGTTCTAGGATTCTCTTTTTGGCCATACATGTAGTGCTGCCTATGTACCAAAGTTTGCATGTACATTCTATTGCATAAATCACAAACATGGAGCTACAAGTAAGAAACTGGGTGATGTTTTTATTGACCCCATTATGGCTCACCTGTCTTGCAATGGCCACAAGGAAAGAAACCTTCAAGGCCCTTCATGCTGTCAGGTGGATAAGTGGTGATATCACTATGGACAAGCATGTCCCTCATATTCCTCCCTCTACGATATGTGATGCATGGTCTGATCGGAATGGAATCCCCTATCACCATGTCATTTCTGAGGATACCCCAATTTTTGGCCATAATCCTTTTGATGGCCTGTGCATCAGAACTGTAAGTGAGTATCATCCTGAGCTTGTTTCTCATCAGTGGAAGGCTTGTCAGAAATTGTCAATGCCCTATCAACTTTCTCCACTCTGCTCAATGCCATCCTGACTACCCAATTAGGATAACCTCTCTCCCTGAAACGGTCTGCTATGATTTTGCTTTCAATGTGGTAGGTATCGTCAGAGTTGCAATTGCTTTTTGACCCCAGCAGTTGCAATTCCTTTTTGCCCTCAGCAGTTCCCCATATGGAATGCTCCACTTCAAGGTCTCGGGATGACTGCTGAGGGCATGTAGGACACTGTTACCTGCGGTTGCTTTGCGGTGTAACGACGTAATTACCTTGTTGCCCTTAACCTGTAGTTTGACGTCCAGGTATTCTGTTTCAGTTCTACTGATGTTGCCACTGAGAAAAATATTTCGATCATTGTCATTAAGCTTCTTGATGAAATTAAGGGCTTCACACTCTGTCCCCTTCCAAATTATAAATAAATCATCAATGTAGTGTAGCCACATTGCCACATGTTCAACTTCATCTTGTAGGGCGGGGTCAGAGTGAATGTTTTCCTCCCAGTTTCCCATGAATAAATTCACGAAACTGGGAGCAAAACATGATCCCATCGCTGTACCGTTGATCTGACGAAACAAAGCACCGTTGAACAAAAAGATGTTATTGGTCAAACAGTACTCTGTCATGTCAAGTAGCATCTGTGTATGTCCCCGGAATCTGATGTGTCTTTTCCCCAAATACACTCCACATGCTGTTAAGCCTTTTTGATGATTGATAATGGTATATAGACTCTGTACGTCCAAAGTAATGAACAACGAGTCTGTATCCCATAACAAATTTTCTACTTTATTGAGAAAATCTTTAGTATCGTTGACATAGCTGTCAAGGTTGATCACAAATCCTCTCAAGAAATAATCAATGTATTTCGATATGTGTTCTGTCACACTCCCACGTGATGACACAATGGGTCAACCTGGTGGTTTAGTGGCATCTTTGTGGACTTTAGGGAGCAGGTATAGTACTGGGAGGACCGGATAATCACACTTTAAATAGCCGAATTCCTCCCAAGTCAATATGCCCTTACCTTTCCATTCAATCAGACGTTCCCAAATGTTGGTAATACTGATATTGTATCTGTCATAACCTACAGATTCATAAAACATGTCATCTTTTAGTTGTCTTTCAGCCTCTTCCAAATATAGTTCCCGACTGAGCACAACAATATTGCCCCCTTTGTCTGCTGGACGAATGACAATACTGTCATCGTCCATCAGAGATTTAAGGGCCTGTCTCTGTTCGTGTGTAAGATTGCATTTTTCATTATTTTGGGATTTTTTTCTACTGTACGTAGACTGAGCAAGTGACTTGTTAACAATATCAGGTAAAGTATCCAGATTGTCATGGGGAAGAGTGGGTAAAAAGGTTGATTTGGGTCTAAAGGCAGTGTCAGCCAAGGCATCGGTGATGATGTCCAACTCTGTTAGTAATTGTATGGAAGAAACAGCACTATCTGCACTTACAACAGTTTGTCCTAATTAAACCACTGTGCTGAGTATCTCAGTATCATGAATATTAAAATCATAACTATCAGTGTTGCAAGCCCCACTGTGTACTTGACCCTCTCTACTGCCCTTAAGTTTATGCCACTTTTGTAGTTTGAGTTTCCTTACGTATTTGAAAACATCAATGCGTACATCAGCATACTCAGAGGGATAGGATGGACAGAATGATAAACCAAGGCAGAGAGTTCTTTATTCAATCATGGTTAAAGTTCTTTTTGATAAATTAATAATAGTTCTGTTCACCATTCCGTCATCCATCAGTATGCTCTTCTGGTGCGCGCTTTGTTGGTTCCCATTGCGCCACGGCCCCTGCCTCTTCTGCCACCGCTGTCTGCGCCTTGTTCTTCTGTTGTTGCGTACCCTCTTCCTCGGCCCTGTCCTCGTCCCCGTTGTCCCCTTGCTTTTGGTATTGGCGTTTCTCTCGTAGTTAGACGTCCCCGCCTTAGAGTCCGGTACTCGTCTAAAAAAGTGAGTTGCTTTTTATTGTTTGTTAACGGTGTCTGATTTTGTACCGATACATCGGACTCACTATCACTGGTTGTGGAGATCTCTACAGTCGGTTTTTCTGTCACCCCACTTGATGTTACTGGCTCAGAGTTCTCATTTCTGTACAAATGGTCATATTTATGGCTGAAAGTTAGAATACGACCACTATCGTAGTCATCATAATCACGATTAAGTTTCCTTTCTTTTCGTGCCTTAATATCTTCCTCATGTCTATTCAGCCTTTCTTTGATAGTAGTAAGTGACATGTTCAAGTTATCAGCGTCCATACTACTTTTTAGTTCTTCCAATAATTCTTTAATTTCCTTTAACCCCATCGCCGCGGCGGGAATTCCGCGGCGGCGCGGGGGGGGTTTGGGGGCACTGCGGTGGCGCCGTGCTCATGACGGAACCACTCCGTCATGAGTCACGGTTGAGCTGTGCTCATGACGGAGTGGTTCCGTCATGATTCCGCCCACGGCGCTAATCGCCCGCACAGGCGGGGAATTAGCGCCGCGTGGGCGGAGCGGCCGCCAACGGCCGCAGCATGACGGAACCACTCCGTCATGAGCACACGGCACCCGTGGCTCATGACGGAGTGGTTCCGTCATGAGCAGGGAAGGGGTTAACAGCTCCTCTCTATCTAGCCAGGCATATTTCACAAGGATTTCCAACATTCTCCTAGAACTTAATGCAGAATTGGTTGACCATTCTTCCAGCATCATAGGATTGGGTTTTTCATATGTCGGTGTCGTGAAGATACGGAGTCCTCTTGGAACCATACTTTGATCGACATAATGTTGCAAGGATGTGGCCTCCCACCACTTACTGATCTCTGATCTTCTCAGTTTCTCATACCGTTTAAGTTTATCATCCTTCGAGTGTGATTGCATTTCTTTCTCTTTGTTTGTATTGGAAGGATTTTGTTTCCTAGTGAACATCATTTTCGCTGCTGCCCTGCGCTCCTCATCTTCTTCCATTGTTGTCCCACAACCGGACAATGCCTGTTTTTCTAGTTGGCCCGTCCCCCTAGTGTATTACTAGGTTGCTTCTGCCCTCTGATGTATGTACACGATCCAGGGAGGATCCAGGGAGGATCTCCCAATCACTGTTAGTTTTTGTGCAAAACTTCCATGCACCTAAATCTCCGAAAAACCTGAAACCGATGAAATCACCCTCAATAATTCATTACATTTCACTCCAATGAGGGGCTTACAATTCAATCTTGAATCACGCAAGATCCCCAGGTATGAGACGGTTGAGACCTTCATTAGTGCCTGCACCTGGAATTTTGTTAAGATTTACTTGGCCTGAAACCTACTGTCATGACTAAAGACTTGTAAAATTGGTGGCCAGGTCCTTATCATTCATAAAACAACAAACAAATCTAATAGAGTTTGCAGGCCCAATACAGTTCTAGCTAAATGAACCCTGTGATATGCACAGTAATGCTGTTAAGGGTTGTTTTCCATCAGGAGGACCATCTGCTCCTTATGCTAATAATGTGTACTCTGATCTATTTATATTCAGGGGAAATAAGAGCTGGGCCAAAATACATCCTTGACAGACTCCTCAGTTTGTACTAAAAGGTCACAAACAAGAAGAATCTCTGGAATATCAAATTGAGGCAGCTGTATCATATGACGATCCCCCAAGAAATCTTTTATATCTGGGTCCATACTGAATGAGAGAAGAAAGTTCCATAGTTTGGACCGATTTACTCTGTTGAAGGCCAAAGTTAAGCCTGGCCTTGGATCAAGCTTGGTCTTACAACAGTGTACTGATTAACGATCAAATATAAATTCAAGCATTGATCATTTGTCACCCTGATGGGTATAAATCCATAATGAAGGTCAGATAAAATATCATTCTCTGCAGCCCAAGCTGTCAGTCTATCAAGAACAACCCACCCAATAAAACTTGCGATTGTTCTTGTCCCCTTTGTGAACACTGGAGAGTAATTGTGGTTCACAAGGAGTAGGCGCGCTGACAGTTGTGTTTATGGTCTGGGGAGCCCATATCTCCAGCTCATTAATGTATGCAGATTCATTGTGAAGTCTGTAACTAATTTTAACTGTTAACCATAAAGAAGAGACAATGTATTTTCTATTGTTTTTTTGTCAACAGATGGCTTGGGACTACTTTACAGTGCATTATCAAAACCTTCTGCTACTTTTTATAATTTGCGTGCCAGGGTCATGTTCTGCTTGAGAAAAGAGAAGGGATCAACGAGAAGAGCTTCATCGAACTGGTCTGATGATAAGTGACAAAAACGTATTAGCTTTGTTTTTGCAGCATTTGAGTGAGGCCAGAATACCATCATCCATTTTGAGAGGTTGCAGACTAACCACATGTAAGGATCAAACTCCAAGAGCTCATCATCTATATCTTAGTATCATTCTCTAAAACTCAGCTAATCATAGCTGAAGACTTCTGAGGTGAACTACTGGTGATTCTTTTAAAGAACAGGTTTTGACCTTCTTTCTTGTTACTAGGATAAGTAAAGCTTGCACCTACAAACATATTTATTATATTGAATCCTTAGGTAAGGAACATTTCCTGTTAAACTTTCATAAAGAGACGCTCACACTTCACATCATTCCTTCTGGGCTCAATCCTCTCTTAACCCAAGCCTATGGAGTCTCTCTTTAGAGAAGTCTGGGAAGTTTCAAAAAGAGTTAACAATGAACAATGGAAACGATGGATGACACCCTCAGGTGATTCAAGTACAATGATTGCCTATGAAACAGAGTTAGAATTTTAGAGTTAAATAATAAACAGTGGGGAAAAAGATGGATCACACCCTCAGGTGATTCAAGTACATTGATTGCCTATCAATTAGGGTTAGAATTTACCAGCTTTCCAGAAGCGAGTTCTAACAAGGTATAAACCAATTTAGGTTTACCTGTGTTCTCTTGTGTAGGTGGCCTAACCTGCCAGTTCAGGATGCACTGTATCTATATGGAGCAGGGTCAGTACTGACTTGCATAGGATTGGCCTTTGGCTAGAGAGGCACAGAGGACCAAATATAGTGGTTTGGGATGCTACTCACTGAGATTGCTTGTGATTTAGACTATTTTAAACATTCCTCCCAAATTGTTTTGTGTTTTCTCTGATTTTTGCTCATCTTTCCAAAAACAATGACAGTGACGAAGAGCTTGCTGTCAAGCCACAAGTAGCTTGAAAGAGTCTGCAGTCCTTGCAGATCTCCCTACTCTACACTCAATTCAGTCCTCTGATAATGAGGTCCAAAAATGAGCTATAATTTTAGCTTCTCTCATCTGTATACCAACCCTTTCCCAAAACCTATGTGAAGAAGTAATAACACTTCCACAAACATGAAAACAGTGGAGTACTTACATGCAATGGTGTCCCCAAAAATGAAAGATAACTGCCCTTGCTTTAGTCTTCCAAGCTGCCAGCAGTAATCCAAAAGTCAAGTGCTTGGTACTACCAGCAATTAAAGACTCAAAATAATTCCTTGGTGTAGCTGCTCTAGAATGTACATTGTTAAAAACGAAAGCATTCCACATGAGCTGGTGTTTTTTATACTGGTGAAAGACTTAGAAAGACATCCTTTCCTTACATCATGCACTGTTTTAGGGAGTCAGTTGACTGAATCAGGTAAATCACTGAGGGAAGCAAACCATTTCCCCCTTATTAGGCTCCTTTTCTGTTATCCACGGCTTGAAAGCTATAAGTATAAAGACATTGTAAGGGTTCCTATCTATATGTATGACATTTGATCTCCTATGGAAAGGTCTCTACCTATTAGCAGCAATTGTTTTTCAAGAGCTTGTGGAATCTCCTCCAATGCAGTTCACTGTGTGGTCTATGAAGAGGAAGTTGGTGAAGGTTCCCGAAGTGTACTATACCTCTCCATCTGCTTCTTTCTCAGTCTGAGTTAAGGAGCATTATTTTTCAGAGCATAGACCCTGACACTGGCAATAATTCTCAAGTTTATTTATTGCTACATCAGGAATATAAATGCAACACTTTTGTAGTTAGTATCTACTTTATTATCCTTGCTAGCACTTTCGTTGAGTTCACCCACCTCTTCATTTTCTCAACTTTATTTTAAATGACAGACATTTCCATTTGGTTTAGTCCATTTCTTCTAT
This sequence comes from Triturus cristatus, assembly GCF_964204655.1. Classification (NCBI taxonomy): domain Eukaryota; kingdom Metazoa; phylum Chordata; class Amphibia; order Caudata; family Salamandridae; genus Triturus; species Triturus cristatus. Next base: position 420,409,101 of record NC_140593.1, read on the forward strand.
GGATATTTCCAACAATGTGAGAAGTGAATCAATAGCTCTCACATGGCAATCAAAACACAGGCATGACCCAATAAGTAATATCTACACACTGATAGGATCAAGCATAAAGGTATTGTTCTTCCCTGAACGTAAACCTTTTCCTGTACATCTTCTTGTATCTGGAATTTTACTATCAGCAAAGGTCAAGCAAACAAGTATGCCAGTAAGAATGGGTGCAATATTAGTGTGCAAGTCAATTCAGATTTTTTTTTCCCAGCAAAGAAACAGTCATAAGTTCTCAATAAACTCAGGGAAACAAAGTTGTAGTGAAAATACAATCATTGATTTCAAGCACATCAGGACAACAAAAGGATAATACACCGGGTCTGCCACAAAGCCACAGCATAAGCAAAAACCTTGAAATTAATCAGTCATTCCTAATGCAATAAGGAAACGAAACAAAGGTTAGACTGAGTATATAGTTAATTAGGCTCTTTCACAATAAAAAAAATAGTCACAACACATTATTAAAAATGTAAAAGCTGAACAAAATACTGTGATTATGGAGTCAAGCAGATGTTTCTTGAAAACAGATCCAAAAATGCAATAGTATTAAATAAACATGAAGCTATAGGGTAATTTTGATTTTTTTTTAATAATTAAAAAGAAGTAGATTATATAACAATCAAGGTAATTCAAGACAAATGATGTGCAGCAAAATTTGGGTGCATTTGCCAACACAAAGCAACATTATTCTATGTCAAACATACACTTTCTTGTAAAACCCACAAGAGAAGTCTGTCAGTTACCCTAATACACATTTTGACTGAGAATCTCCGAATAAGCTGCATATTCTAACAAATGCACAATTGTGCCTAAGGCCATGAAATTACATATACATGCTCTACAAGAGGTTTGATCTGACACAAGTCTACTATCTGATCCCTGGTGGTAAATATTTTAACTTTAGACTAAGCATGTCTAATTCTGATCATATTAGATCTAGGTAGGGAGAGTCTATGTCAGATTTTCATAATTAACTGTTGAATAAGAATTAGTTCTATTTAAATTCACTTTATGTAGGTTTTAATTTTTTTAATATCCTGAAAATGTGGCTTGGAAACCTCAAGAGTAAAAAAGGAGTAATATTTGGATTCACTTCATGTATGTGGATATGTGAATATCATCACAAATTTGGCATAGGTAGCTAGTGAAAAAAGGTAATTAGTTCAATTTAGATTTCTTTTACATAGAGTTTCCTTACCTGTAAATACTGAAAATTAGATCTCAACATCAGCCACCCTAGCATCCATGATATGATTATCATATCACTTCCATGTAAATAACAGGGATGTTACGAGGTGCAAGTTGGAATCCAATCAAGTCTGGCACAGATCAAGCATTCACCAAGTAATTCAATTAGATCTAACAGACCTTCCATGTCACGAGGGGCTGCCATGAAATGAAAGGGTAACATAAACATAATGCAGGTCCATTTTTATTAGTTATACATAATTTGATTGGCACAGATCTATGGTGTGCAGCAAATAGGTAACAAAAATAATATAAAAGAAAGGCAACATCAGGAACAAGATACTACTGAGGGATGTTGCAGTGAAATCTTTATCGCGAAAGCATTAGAATCGAGCTGTACAGTGGGTCCGTTATGCATGGAAGAACCAGTAGGGGAGGTACTTAAGAAACAAAAGAAACAAGAGCACGTTATGAATATTCCACATATACTTCTTGATGTTGTGTATTTTGCATGTTCATGTAAACATGACCACCTTTAAGTAAATATGACTTACAGAAAGAGTAATAAACAATACCTTTAACACATTTTCAATTTGCCTCTCTGGTGGGGCTTCCAGCACTTCAACTCGATTTGCTCGACAGGGTGCCTGTGGAGGGCTAGGGCGCCTCCAAAAAAATATCCTTTTTCTTTTTTTGTTATTCTGTGAAATTAAAAGGAATTTCACTTATGGAGAACATGTAGGAACATATGCTAAATTTCTTTAGAAAGTTTGTTGCTTTTTCATAGCAACAGTCTATCTTGAATATACCATCTCAATGGGCAAAAACAGATTTACAACTCTGCTGACCAATCCATTTGAATGAGGAGTATTAGGGGAAGATGAGTGAAAGTTAGGGCCAGCAGGAGGAGGTCTCCATCTGCCTATTTTTAGCTAATCAAAAGTAGCAGATTTTCTTGTTGTGATTGTAATGGGAATATATGATATTGTTGTGGATTTTCCCAGTGGGCAAATAAACTCAACCAAAGCAATAGAGAATTGATACAGAACTAGTTCTTCTCATGTGTAAATTAGATTGCCAAAAAAGCCTACAAATCATTTTAGTACAGTTATTTATGTAGTAATAACATGATAGTTAGCAAGTAGTTGTAATTGGCATTACAGACATTACAAAAATATTTTCTTAAACTTAACTCCATCCAAGCAGCATACTGTACACCTTCCACTGCCTTGTCTGTCCATGAAGTTGTCTGTACACAATGGGAGCCGCCATTAAATTCACATCGCTTCATACGCATAACGATTTTTTCTATTGTGAGTCATTGTCTCTGAATCATGGGGCAATGAGAGGTTATTCAACAATGTCCGTGATAGTTACTGTCTTTGATTACTGGTTTGTCAGTACTTCAGAAAGCACTGCCCTTCAATTAGGTACCTAAGTGCTTCTTTATATGCTTATACTTCTTGAAATATAACTAGGTTCAGCAGTGAGGGCTTTTTCCAGAAGGCAAAAGATGTTTTTTAAGTCAGATAGAATATGATAAAGTAACCACATGTAATATATATAATGCTCAGGCACAGCTATTACCATTAAAATTTGCTCTGTATATGCAATTGGTTTACATAGATATTTTAGTTGCTACAATAAAGAAAACCAGAAGTTGACAGCAACTTCTAGAGTCAGGTAATATAACTCCGAAAACATTTTTAGTGATTAACCAAGAGAACTAGATATTACAGCAATTGACTTCAATCAGGTAAAGTTTTATACAGTTTATTATTCTGACTCCAAGCATTATGCCTGACAAACCAGTCATTGTTGAGGCAACTGGTCACAAGAGTACAACTGTGGTGTTATGGATGTTCTATCCTTTGTTCTAGTTTTCTTGGAGCTCATGGTTATTTGGGTTTACTCACTTGTGCAGTAACGGTCCCCAAAGCCCAATAGATCACCACTCAAAAAGCAAGCTATATCGCAACACATAACAGTAGTAGTGCTGCTGGTTTGCAGAGAGTAAACTTGACAGCATCAGTAATAATATTAATAATCTTTATTTGGCAATAATCACAGCCATAAAAGATAAAAAGACAGGAAATATGATACAACAACAATTAATTTAAAAGTTCCTTTAAATGTATTGCAAAATCACAAAGGTCCTAGCAGCCATCAGTCACATCTAGAGTTTTGGATCCTAATGCTGCTCTCAAGAAGTTCATTACTCCAAAAAACGTGGGATCTTTGGGCAAAAGCTGCAAATACAATAAAGCAACATCGGCATGTCTAAATCTCAAGTCTTTTAAATGCGGATTAAGAAACAGTCTTCTGGGACGAGTAAAATATTTGCATAAAGGAACAAAATATAGGGTATCCTGTGGAGACCTATCGTCACAGCCATAGGGACCTCTATCCTCTACATGTAAAACAAAGCCAGCAGGAGATGCCAAAAGATGTTGAAGCTGATTACATCTGAATCGAGTTATTAAAAATCTGTCAGAGGCACTGGCTAAAATAGAGAGATATTTCTCCACACCCTGGACTGATTTAACTAAAACATGCCCTCTCACCACAGGTGCACTAAGCTCGTCGTCCTCATGGAAGGACGTGGCGTATTTATAAAACAACTCTTTTACTATTTTCAGATCCCAGGACTTCACTGTATCATATTTCAGGAAAATGTCTGCTCTTCCTAGGGCCATGATGGTCTCTTTGAAATGCTGTAACCGGGGGATATTGAATGCATGGTCTAGTGAGATTCAGTCCAGGATAACTGAACGATTAAAAGCTGTCTCATCGCTAGACAGATCTTCACCCAGCACAACATAGGCTTAACCACCACCAGGTCAGTTATATACTTAAGTCCTAATTCTTGGTGTACGGAGAAAGAGGGGCTTCCCTGGTGGACTTTCAAACTGTGTCTCAAATATTTACTTTGTTCACTCTGTAGTTTTTTGACCGCTGTATAGCCCTAGACCTCGCTGCCATACAGGACCTTGGAAATGCAGAAAGTCTGGTATAGCTTTAGCATCACCCCGTGCGACAAGGTGCTTAATTTATCGGCATAGTTGGCAATAACTCCCATTTATTTATTCATGTACACTAGCTTCCCCTCCTGCAAGTGTTTCCAATTTAGTTTTGCATCAAAAATAATTCCCAGGTATGAAAAAGCCGGGACCTTGGCTAAACTATGGGTTCCTGCCTTGAAAGTCTTTGATCTAATCACCCGTGTGCCTACTTCCATAACATACAATTTTGTAAAGTTGGGCGACAAGTCCAACCCATTCATGAAAGAAACAAACCCATTTGTGTGCGCGCCATCAATACTGTGTCATCTGTGTATAACAAAACTGGTACTGATTTCCTGCCTATCCTGGGGTTGTCATTCTATAATGATATCAGGGCAGATTCTAGACCATTAATATATATCATAAATTAAAAAAAAGGTCTAAAATACACCCTTGGCGAACCCCCCTGCTGCGATTAAAATAATCAGTAAGACACCCTTCATGAGAATATTTAACTGCAGCAATGGTGTGGGCATGGTGTGTCAATAATACATTTATAATCGGCAACTCAACCACAAGAGAACTGAGTAAAATCCACAATTTCTTGCGGTTCATCCTGTCGAATTCTGAGGTGAGATCCATGAAGACCAAAAAGAGAGCTCTGGGTTGGGCAATCATATATTTGGAAATTAGAAGAGAAAGATTTAGATTTTCTGTGGTTGATTTTCCTGTGTGAAATCCTTATTGCACCTCCGAGATAATTTAATTTGTGTCAGCCCAGGCAGAGAGCCTATTTAATAATACCCGGCCCTAGACCTTACTGTGGAGTCAATAAGGGATATAGGACCGTAACAGTAAGAGTTGTCCCTTTCCCTCTTTCTTAAAAATAGGGTCGGTCGTAGCAGTAGACCATGAGGGTCGCATCCCGTTCATTTAAGCGGCATTTAGCACCCTGGTCAAAACCGGAGCCCATACATCAATGTTGTCCTGAAAAAAGTCCGGAGGAATCCATCGAGTCCTGGGGCCTTGTTCCGGGACAATCCCTCTATGCCCAACTTTACTTACCCAGAAGAAAGGTGACGGGAGCATCACTGGGGCAGCGTCCTAAATCATTATTAGATCCCTCACTTTGCCTGAAATTATAAACTCTTTCAAAATGAGCAGTCCATTGATCCGGGTTAATGTGATGACATAAGTTTGGTCTTAACAGCTCTAAGAAGCAAGGGCTATTTATAACATACCAGAAAAGAGTGCAGTCCCTCTGTTCACTTGCTTCTGTTAGGTCTTCCCAGGCTTGTCTTTGTAGCGAGCGCCTTTGTTCCATAAGGTCCCCCTTATAATTACGGCAACAGTTTGTCCCCCAGATTCTATCACGGGATCTGTTTCAGGGCCTTCTTAAGGAGCTGGAGAGCTTAAGAGCACTCCACATCGAACCATATTGGGCGTTCAGAGGGAGGACTGACTACCGGGACTATTAACAGACAGGCAACAGACCAGGCAATGGCAATAAATGAGCATATAGGTTCCTCTCCAGGGGCTGAGGGATCTAAGCACGTTAAAATCTCTTATTGTCGTATTTTAAAAAGGAAGGATTAAAAACCTTAGTATCTAACTATGAACAACGCAAACACCTCCCGTGAACGCTTAAGGATAATGTGCCCGCCCTTGTGCTACGGGGCACTGTCTGATTGCTCACCCCTTTAAGCACTTTAGTCAAGGGGTTGTGGTCACTAAATGGGCTGTGTAAAATATTAAAAGAAAATGTGGACCAGCCCAAAGAAACAGAAACAAAGATGTAATCAATGATTGTTGCACATCCCCTGCCTTTATATGTTGGGGGAAAGTGTGAGTTATTGGGATAATACATCTTATCTAAGGTGAATAATAAACCATAAGTATTTAAGAGACCGTTCAATTCAAGACCTTCTGAAGAGTGTTCAATACGCAATCCCTCAATGATCGTACATGTAGGCAGACTTTGCGAGTTTTGTGAGGAGTCTGGGCATAGATGGCAGTTACAATCTCCTATCAAAATAAGATTCTCCTGGGAGAGGCTTTTTCCCTGTAATGATTCAAGGAAGCCACTTAAGTCTGATAGGCTTGAGGCCTCTTGCTTCTTCCTTTTTGGATTATAAAACGTAACTAGTGTTAGACAAAACTATCTTCCCATTACTAATTTAAGGCCTTGGAGTAGAGTCTCATTTCAAAGGCTTCACAGACCCAGAGAGCTCAAGGGCTACAAAGATGATTAAACCTCCACTCGCTCTTCCTACTCTGGAACCATCTGCTGGGAGGAAGAAGGTCTTGTAACCCTCAATAAAAAAAAAAAATCAACCTCCCAGGTTTCCTGAATGCAAATAATGTTAAGAGATTTAATGAACTGAATCCACCTATCGTAGGCTAATTTTGCAGCAAGGCCAGCCACATTCCAAGAGATAAAACTTCGATTTTCCCCTGTGCCCTGGTTATGGTTTGAATAGGGAACTGTGGAATCCTCAAGCTGGTCTATGGTCCCATTAGTGAGTGACCTATTAGGATGATATTCTACATTTACGTGAGGCAGTGACTTAATGTACACAAATGCCTGTGTCGGAGGTTCTGAGGGCAAGTCCATGACTTTGATTTTGATGGCGCCCTCTGGCAGTCAATCTAGATCATTAAGATTTGCCAAAGAGGCATAGAGGTTGAAAATTGTCTGCAACCCACCCGAACCACGAACACCCCCACGTGGACTAAAAGGTGACTACTTTTTATGGTGTTATGGGCGGGTCAATAGAAAAAGCCCAATGTTAATGGTTTAATACCGGAATCATGGAGAAAAGACTGAGATTTTTCGTGCCAGTTCTGGGTGTCTAAACATGATGATCACGCTTCCTCCCTCAAAAATGTTCCTGGACGACCCTATCCAGCAGACCCTCCTAGCCATCAGAATGTGCCTGTGGTCTGTCACGTTAAATCTAGTGCGTCTGCCTAACCAGTGGAAAACTTTATTAATTAATTGAACCGTGGTTTCCTGGTTTGGGGAGCCGAGTCCTGGAACCCCTACCAGTACCAGAGTGTAGGGACAACAAGCTGGGGGAAGGTCAATTACTGGTAAGCCAGGGCTGTTGGTGGGAGCTGGAAGTTCCTTTGCTGCTTCAAGGGTGTGTGGCAGGGGACGTTATCTGATGAAGTCTGTATGCTTACGTCCTACTTAGGGGTTGAAAGGTCAGGAGGGGGCATTCAGGCAATCGGGTTCATGGCTCATAGCTCCCACTGCCATAGGTTTATGAATAAGGTGCTGACCTCTGCTTGGATTGTCTGGGAGGGGTGTCTCAGTGCTTACGGCCTGAAACTGTAGGTTTGGAGAGGGGGAAACTTTATTAATAGTGGACAACACACTTTCAGCTCTATCCAGTGTGTCTCTGGAATCTGACATCAGTTTTGTAAGTTTATCCTAGAACTGAGTCAATAATTCAGTCACTATATTGGAGAATTTTCGCTTTAGGGGGTCCCAAAACTCCTCTGTGTCCATCAGGTTACTTCTTATGAGTTCCTCTCCTGCCCCTTTCTGGGCATTTAATGTCTCATCCAACTTTTTAGCTCTGCGTTTCCTCTTGAGGGCTGGGGGAGCTACCGGATCTGTGCCTTATGAAGTAACTGAGCTGCCCTGCTGTTGTCAGGACCAGAAAAGGAGATGCTGGGGTCCTCTAGGTCTATTGGTGAAGCCCCTAAGATAGGCTCCTGTCGTTTTGGGCCAACCAGGTGTAATGTTTTGCTTGGCGATAGTAGAGAAGGGCAACCAGATCCCATAGAGAGCTTCCTCTCTGCCCTGTCTATTTCCTTAGAGATGGCCCCCACTGCTTTCGCTAGGAAAGAGTCAATAGTCTCCCGCTATGAACCAATAGGAGTAATAATGGGTGCAGCCTTCCTCATCCCCATTTTGCCCAAAGTGCAGGGAGCCCACAGTAAACCAGAACACAGGGCGAGGACCAAAACCACACTGTGTGAACAGGTTACTCACTGTGTTGAATTCTGTTGGATCCTATTGCTGGGAGAACATCCAGTATTGATGTCAGACCACACCTGCAAGTTTGAAGGGGGCGAAAGATTGCCCGGCCACCAACATGCACGAACCAAGAGGATAGGCCCAGCGCAGCCTTCTCCAGCTTCTGACGGTTGCAGGCGGGTCCGCTCTTGGCCCAGTCTTTGCCGGGGCATGAGGTTAGGTGCGGCCCGCACGCGTCCTGCGCAGCGGGAGCCCAAGGCAGCCTTAATGCACCTTCGGGCGTGGGAGTGCAGGCGTGGCGGTGGCGGCAGCCGCAAACAATACTGGTGCATGTGGTTCTGCCCCTAACCCCCTGTTCGTGCTTCCCGCGCAATGGGAGCCCAAGGCAGCCTTAATATGCCTCCTGGTATGGGAGTGCTGGCGGCTGCAGCAACCAACACTGGACTGGAGCTTTTGGTCCTGCCAATCACCTTCTGTTCGGGCTTCCTGCGCAGCGGGAGCTTAAGGCAGCCTTAATGTGCCTCCGGGCGCGGGTGTGCTGCTGATGTGGGCAGCTGTGGTGACAGCATCAGTAGTTCTGGACTATTCCAGAAGATGCCTATTGAAGAAACAGCGACCAGACATCATCTAGAAAGATGGCCTCTTTTCCTCCTTTAAAACTTGTCAAAGTCAATATTTCTGGAAGTCAAAGGTGTCAGGAAATATACCTACACCAACAGAAGGCTACCTTTGGGTATCAAAAGGTTAGGGAACCATTCAGAAAGATACTGTAAACTCATATGTCCTTACCCCTCATTTTAGAGGTGGAGTCTCGAAATGTTTTAAATATGACCATATAGTTACACTAGTAGTAGCTTTAAGACATTATTTTATGTTCTGCCCATGTGGTGGAAACCTCACATGTGCAGCGGTGAAGAACTCTCAAAGGTAAAGTATAGGGGAAATTTATAAAAGTTTATTAGACTTCATCAACAGTTATAAAACAATGTTTATGTTAGATATAAATGTAAAAGAACTATTGTGAATATAGAAAATAATGTAAAAAAATTCAACAGCACTATTAACTCACTCTTGAACTAGATATTTAATGAATTAACATTTAATAAAAAATCTGAACTTAAAGTAAAAAGTTTATATTTATTTATTATGTACTAAAAATTACTATATGGTACATATTTTTTAATTACAAAAGGTTGTTAAACAGTTGTATCATAAAACACATTTTTTTACCATTTACATTTAATTAATTTAGCAATAAAGTAGATTACTGAAGATTATTTAGTTTGGGGTTTTATTTCAAATCCCTCCCTGCCTCCATTATTTTCTATAAAAATGTGTTTTAGTAACAATGGATGGGCATGTGTAGTGCTGGACTTACTCCACGTCTGAGCTGGAGTACAAAGATTATTGTTTTGGGTACTTTATGGCTGTAGTAACTATAGTAGTGCAGTTTGTGAATAGGCATGAGCTTATTCTTTGTCGGTGAGTGCATGGCAAGCCCCTCCATAGTCTTTCCTTAGCCGCTCCGCACTCCCCCGCTTGTACAGCAATACTTGAAAGTCTGAGTTTATTAAATACAACTTAATCTAGATTAAATACCTTTCATATACATATATCCCTTCAATGTATTTATGTATGTTTACATTTATTAATTTACTCCTAATTCAGCATCTCCAATGCACTACCCTATATCTTACCTTATACTCTCTCAATATATCCTCTACCTCCATTCTCTGACTCACCTCAAACCTCATTCTACTACTCTCTTCAATGCTCTAACCTATTTATTACCCTATACCTCTCTCTCAATATAGCCTCTATTTCCACTCTCTGATCATACCAAACCCCATTCTACTACTTTGATCCCCAAAATAACCCTTTCTAGACTCTTCCCTCCTCTACTCCCCCTTGCATCATCTCAACCTCTTTTACTATTCAGATCTCCCAAACAACCCTATCTAACCCTTCCCTCATGTATCCCTCCTAGACTCAATCCACTTCTAGAGACTCTTACCCCTCCCTCTCTACTTTACTCATCCCATACCTCCTCCTACTGCTATGCTCTCGAAATAAACACTTTCTAGACCCTTCCCTTTTCTATCCTTCCACCATCCTTTTCCAACTAACAGACTCACATGTCCACCGTTCAAATTAATTTCATATTTCCCTATACTAATTCACCACTCACCCTTTTTGGGATCCAGAGTAGTGTGCTACTTGCCAAAAAGCGCTTTGATGCCTCGTCAGTGGTAGTAAGCACTAAATAAATGTAATTACAATACAATTACAACAATTCCCATTTCCCTATCGCTCCTCTGTGTCCCTCCTTTACTATTATAACATAGATGTATAAATGTGGAGATCTCTGATCTCCCCATGTAGCTTTGTTTATAATATTTTGAAGAATGTAAGTAGTGCTGTTATAGTAATATTAAACATTTTTCAAAAATGCAGTTTGTGTATAGACCCCTGAGATGCCAGTTTCTCTGTAATGACTGGTCACAGTTAAAATTGTCCGATGGTGGGCCATTTGCAGAAACACTGAAGTAGACAGGGCAGTATCACTATTGTATACTTAGGGGCCTATTAGGATGGTGGTCGGAAATTCTCCCCGACCGCCATGGTAGCGGGAAAAGACCTCCCACAAAGACCGCGGCATAACCGCCGGTCCAATTAGGATGCTCTGCAGCCGAAATCCGACCGCGGCGGTCGGATTCTGGCGATTAACATTGCGGCGGTTGCTGCTGCCAGCAGCACCGCCACGGTGTGAAAATGAGCATGTCATGCATGTCACTGCTCTGCGTGGCAGGAACTGCACAGTGCCTGCCACCTGGTACAGGGACATGCAGGGGGGTATGGTATCCTCCAGTGTACCCACACCCCCCCAACACATTGGGGGCCCGTAATGGGCCCCTGGAGACATTCTTCGCATGCTTTTCCATGGAGGTTCCCCCGCCGCAGAAAGGCTGGCTACCGCCGGCACCATAATCATTCCGGCAGAGCCTGGCCCTGCACCGGCATCATTGTAGGGGTCCAGTTCCGCCCGCTAGGCATGTGTGCAGACTGGTACCGGCGGAAAAGTTGCGCTCCGGAGATTCTCACCGCCGTGGTCGTCACGGCCATGCTAACGGGACAGGCGGTTTTCAGGGTTTCAATCGCAGGCGGATGTCTGCCGCCGTTCCTGCGGTTGACACCGCTGGCCCAGCGGCAGCCATCCGTCCGCCATCCTAATGGACCCCTTAGAGTCTTCTAGAGCTTAAAATCTTGATATTTCTGGAAACTTGCATCATAGAAAATTGATTAAAAGGTTTCAGGATCAGGATAACGATCTGACCCAAGCAAACACAGTATGTAAACTGAATGAGACCGACACCTTGCTTTCTTCTTAGGTTTGGGTATGGTGATATATGCTCACACACATCTAGGAGCAGTAAGTAATACAACAGGTGTCATATTCTGATGTCTTCTTCACCCCCGCAGCCCTCAGGTGATGTAACTGTCATTCACTTTGGGCATTTCCTGCATGGTCGTAGATTCTTGTGATTCCTGAACAGTCTCTCTTTCTTAAGTCATTCTCAAGATTGATTATCCTATGTTCTCTTATTATATAGGGCTTTTGGGTTTTCCGGGCCAGTAACTGAGCTGCTCCTTTCAATGGCTTTTCATTGTTTACAGGTATAGGGCAATTCATATGGTAAAATATAAAGAGTGAAAAATAGGTATCAAGGAAGACTATGTATTTTCCAAAATAGGCACAAGATATGGAGTTGAGAAGCAGTGGATATTTGCACATCTCCCAATTTGTGGGCACCCGTACTAGCATGTGAATTAGAGGGCATTTCTCAAAATGTCCTCTTTCTTTCACACTGGCTTACATTTGGAAGGCACAAATAAGAGAAATACAATTGATAATAACACTTGTTCTACCATTCCGTTTTCCAAATTTAATGGTGCCATACTTGGTTGGGTAGGGCTGAAACCTCCCAAACCTGTACATTTTTTAAACCTAGGCACCTAGGGCAATCCACGATGGGGTGACGTGCATGGCTCTCCCAGGTTGTTTTACCAAGAATTCCTTGCAAACCTCACACTTTGACTAGAAGGTCCGTCGTCCTTCCCAGGCTGGGGAGATTGACTGACTGTTGGATTGGAGTACGCATGTGCGGGGGCCCGCGACCTCGGTGCAACGTTGCTGGAAACGCTGCTGGAAAAGACCGCGGCGCGGAGGCTGCGAGATCGCTCCTCTCCCTGGTGAGCGTCCCTGTTGGGCCCGTGAGGCTCCCTGACGCGGCGCTGTGAGGAGACGGAGTGCCCGATGACTGCGCCAAGATGACCGTGAGCCTCCGACTGCATTGAGAGGCAAAGGTGAGGGTTGCCTGACGCACGGGTCCACGATCCCGAGTGAGGCCCTCATGCAGTGAGAGCGCGGCTAACCGGTGTCCTTTCAGTCGGTGCTGCAGGGGTCCACGCTGAAGGGGGACATATCGACCCTGCATATTCACGGCCCCCCAGATCGCTTCTCGCACGTGGGGTAAGGAGAATTCTGAGCTTGAGCTTGAGATGATCTGATCTATGTAACACCGGAGGGGAGATGCTGCGTATTGGTTACGAGAGACTGTGGGGGTCACAGGCAGGACTGGCAGGACTGCAAGCCCAGGAAGCCGCAGGGGGTTACACACGAGCATCCGCCCCTCCCTCTTGGCATCGGAAGTATATCAGGAAGTCTGAGTCTGAGCCTCCGTTTCGCTAAGTGCAAACCCCGCGCAAAAGACGGGCGGCTGTGGCCGTTAGGGGCAGGGCCCTTGGCGCTTGGCGCTATCCCACAACCAGAACAATTAAGAGGACTGGTAAGAACGGTGGTTATACAGATATAACGCTGGCTGTTTACCTTTACTCCGTCGCAGTAAGAGCTCCCGGATTTATGCAGCAATTTCGCTGTTTTATTTAATAGTCGCAGTTTGATTTTCTAATTTCTGTTTTTATTATTTGTATGATATTTTCTGTAACCGATGGAGAAATCAAAAAGTACTGTGGGGACTCTTGATGCTTTCCTGATAAGAGCAGAATCTCTTCTCATTCACGAGATATAATTAACAGAGCGTAGACTCTCACTTGACCCTTTACAATTCCCTCTGTCTAGGGAGGAGGAACATAACAGTTCTCTACCAACGAATAAGATAACTCCCCTAATACCCTACTCATCTTTTTTGAATCCACAATTATCATCTCCCAATGTACGAGAAAATGAACGAGAAAATGAGATTAACATCCCTATTTTAAGAGGGAAAGGCCCTCAAACCCGGGAACAAACTAAACAAAAGAAAGGACGAACCATGGGAGTAAAACAGAAGGGAGGTAAACAGGGCAAAGAGGGAAAGGAAATAGCCAGCCCTGGTGTTAGTTTATTGGGTACAGCCTCGTTACAAATTCAAACAGATGAAAGCCTAAGCTGTCCCGATTTTCAGCCAGGTTCCCTCACTAATAACCTAATAATCCAAAAGTTATTTTTCAAGATCTAGCGAATCATATGGAGGGCCTTATAAAAAACAAATTTTGCAAAATGACCTCACATTTGACTTCCCTTTTTGATAAAAGATTTGCTCGCATCGAGAATCAGCTGGTACAACTGAAAGAGGATGTTCACTTCATTAAAGTTCGATTCGAAACTTTTAAGTCGACTCCTATTATTACGAGCATTCCTTCACTACAAAGGGATAACTGTAACCAATCCAGCCAAGAGTTCCAGCACGGTTTACCAAATGTACTGCAATTAGAGAACCCACATTTTGTAACAGAGGGTCCTATGTTAAAGACTACTGCTAGGGTGGAGAAAATCAGGAATCAGGGGCAGAAAAATACGCACTTTAATCCCCCCAATTGTACTGTTCAATCTAACATAGATAAGTTAAACTTGCCACCAGCATCTTGTCCCTATGTCTTGGTTCTAACGGGGGTTCCACCTCTAAGACAGGGACAGACAGAATCTTGGTTCTCCCTCCGTAATAAAGTGGTGGACTGGCTAGTAAAACATCAGAATATAAACCAAATTCTGATGGTCCGAAGAGTAGGATGGGTGGGGCCCTCCCAAAAGTCCATTCAGGGTGATTGTATTGTAATAAATTTTAAGACGCCCAGGGCCTCATGTAGGTAGCCAAATACCGGTCGGTAACGGCCAATTTTCGGTAAATATGCCGTTACCGACCGGTATTTAGACAAGTGAGATGTAGGAGTGCAAAAACCACTTTTCGGTAAATATGAGGCGGTAAATACCGAATCATATTTACCGAATCCTAAAATACCGATTCATATTTACCGAATACATACTTAACGAATCGGTAAATATGAAGTGGTAAATATGAAGTGGTAAAAATTAAAATGACATGTAGGAACACTCGGTAATTAAGAAATCCATGAAAATCGGTAAATAAGAGTCGGTAATTAACACGGATTGAAAGCAGGTGGTAACCATCAACAATGCATATAAGCAATCCCAAAATGCAACAGCGTGGACAACATGGCCGCTCTGTATGTCATTGCAAGGCGCCTACGTCTACAGGCAGCAGGTCTGAGGATTTGGCGACGGGAGGAACGCATCTACAGACAGCGCATCACACTCTTCCAGCTGACTGATGCAGAGATACATGAGAGGTACAGGCTACACCCCGAAACCATCATGGACCTGATAAGGGACCTGCACCCACTCCTGGACCAGCCAACAAGAAGGGCGCACGCCATACCACCACATGTGCAGGTGCTCTGCAGCCTACATCTACTGGCATCCGGCAGTTATCAGGTGGTGATAGCTGCGGTGGGTGGTGTATCCCAGAGTTGCCTGTCCCGTTTCTTCAGGAAGTTCCTGGATGCCATGATGCAGAGAATGCACCACTACATCAGCTTCCCAAACACACAGGCTGCACTGCAGAAAACCAAAACAGACTTTTATCACATGGCACAGTTCCCCCATGTCATTGGCTGCATTGATGGCACACACATCCCAATCTGCCCACCAGCTGACACAGAGCACATCTACAGGAACAGAAAGTCCACCCACTCCATCAATGTGCAGGTGATCTGTGATGCAGGGAACATCATCACTGATATTGTTGCGAAGTTTCCTGGGAGCACCCACGACTCTTACATCTTCCAGAATAGTGGGATCTACACACGACTGAGTGCCGGAGAATTTGGAGAGGGATACCTGCTAGGTAAGTAACAGTGACGCCCCTTGCAACCTGCAAATCATAGTGTATAGAGGCATGTGACTGATGTTTCCCTTTTACTCATCTAGGCGACAGTGCATATGCATGCCGGTCATTCATCCTCACTCCCTACCTACACCCATCAACCCAGAGTGAGAGACGATACAACGTGGCACATAAAACAACACGCAATGTGGTGGAGCGCACGTTTGGACTACTGAAGAGCAGGTTCCGTTGCCTCCACAAGAGCGGAGGCGCACGCCAGTACACACCCATCAACTGCTGCAAGATCATTGCCACTTGTGCAATGCTGCACAACCTTGCCACGAAAAAAGGTACAGATGTGGAACTAACATATTTTGAGGACAACGAGGATGAGTCAGGCCAGCCAGAGGGCAACGCAGCTAGAGTGCCAACTGCAATCGATGGGAGAGAGAGACGGGCAGAGATCACATGCAACTATTTCTGAGTAAGTAAGGGGACACAGCCAGTTGTGATAAGTCATGACGTAGTTTTAATGTGGCACCACGCCATGAACACATGAACAAGCCAATCTGGCAATATACCATCTATACAAGGAGTAAGTCCAGGGTTACGTCACCCATTGGGAAGTGGCTAAGCAGGGCTACATCAATGTTTGCGCATACGCGCTGCAGTGGTGGATGGCACGGCTTGTGCATCCTCACTAGAGCCAACCCCAAGCCGCCTGCTGCTCCTGCGTCCTTCTGGGACGGGGGGTGTGATGCTGCTCCTGCTGCTGGTGTCGATGCTCTCCGCAGCATCCCCTGCAGCAGTTGTCGACGGCTGACTAGTTAATAGCACCCCTAGTGTACTTGTCACCTGCACCATCCCCCGAGACAGGTCGCTGCAGCAGTGTGTCAGGCCCTCCTGCATCGACACAGAGCGCCGGCAGAGTAGAGAAGTGGCAGTTGCCAGACGGTTGAGTGCCCTGTTGGTAGTGTCCCTCCTCTGCCGTTCCCGGCGCCGTGCTTCTATGTCAGCATCTAATTTGCTGCACAACTGCTGGATTGACTGGGACATGTCCCGAATGCCCGCTGCCATAGCGCTGATGTTATTGTCCATGTTGACTAATGTAGTTTTCATGACCCGCATGTGCCTCTGGACTGACATGACTGCCTTTGTTTGCAGGCGCTGTTGTTTCAACATTTGGCCCTTGAGCCCCGAGAAGACACCATGGCTGTCAATGGGTGCTGGTGGACTCTGGACACGCGACCTGCGGCGCCCTCTTGCTCCCGTCTGTGCTGCCTGTGAGGTGTAGGGCACAGTGGCATGGCTCCCTTCCTGGGGCCTGGTGAGTTCTTCAGGGCCCATGCTGTCGTCAGACGAGGTGTCTAAGGCTCGTAGCCTGGCTGCTGGACGCCTCCTCATTCTCACACCTGCAAGCGTAAATGTGGCCGGTGACTCAAACATGAGTGGCGATGCTGGCTCTGGGTGAGGTGATGCTGGCTCTGGGTGAGGTGATGCTGGCTCTGGGTGCGGCGAGGCTGCCTGTGTTGGTGGTGCGGCTGCCAGTGGGTGTTGGAAGGCGGACCCCGAGGAGTCGGTGAGACCACCAAGGGGGGGGCCCTCGCACTGCACGAAGTAGCCGAGCGCTGCCGAGAAGTCTCCTGAGAGATCCTTCTCCTATCACGTACTAGCACAGTAACACCACCACACCGGACTCAAGGAGGTTGTCTCAAGACAAGCAATTCTTTATCATCAATAAAAGGTTACGAGTTCAATATTTACACGAAGGGATCGAGGGATCCACCAAAAGTCTCAATGTCTCTTTAGAAGGGTAGGGGTAGCGGGACAGTCTTTGGTAGGAATGTGGTACGAGGGTACCTGGGGCCCAGTTCGTATCCTCAAGCTGGAGGACCTCCGATCTCGGAGGGGTCGAGCCGCGACGGCGTCAGCAGGGCTCTGGCGTACAGTTCGTGGGGAGCCGCGATTCAATCAGCAGGGCTCTCAAGATGGTTTCTGCTCAGCTCGAGCCGCGACGTCGTCAGCAGGGCTCCGAGGAAGGTCTCAGCGAGGTGGGGCCGCGACGGCGTCTGCAGGGCTCCGATGTTCCAGGTGGTTTCAAAGTGTTCACAAGAAGGAGCCGCGACGCAGTCAGCAGGGCTCGTGATGGTTCCGACAAGAGTTCTTCTCCGTAGGGTCAGCCGCGATTCGATCAGCAGGGCTCTCGACTCCGGGATACAACTGCCGAGCTGTGGTGGGGTCGCCCCAGATATAGGTCTGGAGCCCTTTGATGTCCGGACCCTTGCGCCCGAGGGGGCGGAGTGGCCGGGTGGAGGTGGCCAGACGCCCAGCAGGAGAGGCGCCAGGCCCATGGGAGCTTGCAGGGCGATCACACCTCGAGAGGGGAGGACAGTTGGGGGTCCCAACGAGACCGTCCTCCGCCGGGGGCGATGAATGGCTCCTGCGGCGCCCCCTGGCCAGTCCGTGGTGCCTCGATGTCGGGGCTTCGCTGGGGTCGAGGCCGGGTTGAGCGGGGTCGCTCCGGCTGGTGTACGGGGTGACGTAGATGCCAACAAGATGGCGGAGCCCTGAAGAGCATGCGACCACGTGCAGTTCCAGGTGAAGGGCCTTGGAGCAGTTCAGACGGGTGGCCCGTGGAGGCCGGGGCGGGGAACGGCCACAGTCCAGGGGGGTTAAGGACCACGCCACGAGGCCGGGTCCAACAGGCGTCCCCCCCAGCCGAAGGCATGGAGAGTCACCCATCTCCTTGGGGATTCTCCTCGTCAAGGCGGAAGAAGCGGGACAGGCCGTCGGCGTTGGCGTGGTCATTGCCGGGCCGGTGTTCGACGTCAAAGTCCATCCCTTGTAGCGAGATGGACCATCGCAGCAGTTTGGGGTTCTCGCCCCGCATTCGCATTAACCATTGCAAGGGCCGGTGGTCGGTCTGGACCCGGAAGTGGGCGCCAAAGAGGTAGGGCCGGAGCTTCTTGAGGGCCCACACCACCGCGAAGGCCTCGCGCTCAATAGTGCTCCAGCGTTGCTCCCGGGGCAGTAGCCGCCGGCTGATGAAGGCCACTGGTCGGTCGAGCCCCTTTTCGTCAGTTTGGGAGAGAACGGCCCCAATCCCATACTCGGAGGCGTCCGTCTGTACCACGAACTCCTTCTGGTAGTCCGGGGCCTGCAGCACCGGAGCAGTACACATGGCTGTTTTGAGGGTGTCGAAGGCTGTTTGGCAGCGGGGTGTCCAGTGTACCTTCTTGGGCTGCTTTTTGGACGTTAACTCTGTGAGGGGGCCGACAATGCTCCCATAGTCCCGGATAAACCGTCGGTAGTATCCGGTGAGGCCCAGGAAGGCCCGGACAGCGGTCTGGGTAGTGGGGGGTTCCCAGGTCTGGATGGCATCTATCTTTGCTTGGAGGGGGGCCACCTGCCCGCTCCCCACTTGATGGCCCAGGTAGGTCACGGATCCGTGGCCGATTTGGCATTTGCTGGCCTTGATTGTGAGCCCGGCCCGCTGGAGGGCGGCCAGGACGGCCTTTAGGTGGAGGAGGTGCTCGGCCCAGTGGTTGCTGTACACGGCAATGTCATCTAAGTAGGCCGCGCTGAAGGCCTCAAGCCCGGCCAAAACTTTGTTCACCAGTCGCTGGAAGGTGGCCGGGGCGTTCTTCATTCCGAAGGGCATCACCCGAAAGTGGTAATGCCCATCCGGAGTCGAAAAGGCGGATCTTTCTTGGGCGCCGGGGGTGAGCTGGATTTGCCAGTACCCGGCGGTGAGGTCCAGCGTGCTCAGGTAGCGAGCGGCCCCTAGGCGGTCGATGAGTTCGTCGGCCCGGGGTATCGGGTGTGCGTCTGTCTTGGTTACTCCATTCAGGGCCCAGTAGTCTACGCAGAATCGCAACTCCGGGGGGTGGCCGGGAGCTGCGGCCTTGGGCACCAGGACGACAGGGCTGGCCCACGGGCTGTCGGAAGGCTCGATGACCCCCAGGGCCAGCATCTTCGCTACTTCGGCCTGGATGCAGGCCCGCACTCGGTCAGGCACCCGGTAGGCTCTGTGTCGTATGGGGGGGTTCTCCCCGGTGTCGACGTCGTGGACGCACCAGTGGGTCACCCCCGGGGTGAGAGAGAAGAGGGCTGCGTAATCCCGCAGTAACCGCTGGCAGTCGTTGCGCTGTTCCGGGGTCAGGGACGAGGCGAGTTGGACCCCTTCGATCGATCCATCGTGAATGTCGGATTGCAAGAGGTCGGGCAGGGGCTCGGAGTCGTCCTCGCCCCCCTCGTCGGTCGCCAGCAGCAGGCTCAGTTCGGTCCGGGCGAAGTGGGGTTTTAGCCTGTTAGCATGTAGGACCCGGAGGGGGTTCCGGGGGGACTCCAGATCGACCAAGTAGGTGACGGGACTTTTCTTCTCCACCACCTTGAAGGGCCCGGTCCACTTGTCCTGGAGGGCGCCGGGTTCGACCGGGGCCATGACCCATACTTTCTGACCTGGCTCGAATTCTACAGTAGAAGTGTTGCGATCGTACCACCGCTTCATGTCCTCCTGGCTGGCCTCGAGGTTGGCTTCGGCGAGGGCTCGGAACTTGCGGGTCTGGTTTCGGAGGGTCAGGAGGTATCGGTAGACGTCAGGAGGGGCGCCTCGGGGCTTCATCTCCCAGCCCTCCTTGACCAGACTGAGCGGTCCGCGGACCGGGTGTCCATACAATAGTTCAAACGGGCTGAACCCCAGGGACTTCTGCGGGACCTCCCGATAGGCGAACAGGAGGCAGGGCAGCAGGACATCCCATTTCCTCCTGAGTGGTTCTTCCAGGCCCTGGATCATCCCTTTCAATGTTCGGTTGAACCGCTCAACCAGTCCGTTCCCCTGAGGGTGATATGGGGTCGTGAACTTGTATGTGACCCCGCACTGTTGCCACAGGGACCGCATGTACCTGGAGATAAAGTTCGTGCCGCGGTCGCTCACCACTTCGCTGGGGAATCCCACTCGGGAGAAGATCCCCATCAAGGCCCGGCCTACCACAGGGGCCGTTATGGTTCTGAGCGGGACCGCCTCCGGGTACCTGGTGGCGTGGTCCACGAGGACCAGGATGAAGCGGTGGCCCAGGGCGGTTTGGGGGTCCAGGGGTCCCACAATGTCGATTCCGACCCGTTCAAACGGGGTGCTGACGGCGGGAAAGGGCTGGAGGGGGGCCTTGACCCGACCCCCCGTCTTTCCGCTGGCTTGGCAGGTCTGGCAGGACCGGCAGTGGTTGTCCACATCTCTCCGCATCCGGGGCCAGTAGAAGTGGGTCACCAGACGACTGTACGTTTTGTCTTGCCCCAAGTGTCCGGCGAGGGGCACATCATGGGCCAGGTTGAGAAGAAACTCCCGGAAGCGGAGGGGGACCACCAACACGCGGCTGGCCCCGAGTTCTGCTACTTTCTGTTCGCTGTACAACAGGCCCTCGGCCCAGTAGATCCAGTGGGTGCCGGTCTGGTCACCGTTGGCTTGCGCGGTCGCCTGGTGCCGGACCCCTTCGAGAGAGGGACAGGACTGTTGCTCTTGCTGGAACTGCTCTCGGGTGGGGCCCCCTTCGTGTTGCCATTGCGTCAGCCCTGGTAGGGCGCTCGGAGAAGTCATCTCTTCGGGGGAGGATTCGCTGGACCCAGGGTCGGTGTCCGCCTCCTCCTCGCTGCTGGCGGGAGGGGGTGTGAGCCCCTCGGGTCGGGCGGTCCCGGAGGTCGAGGATGAGCGGGGGGCCTGGGCGGTCATGGACCGGGTGATGGCGCAGGCCCAATCAGCCAGTCCCAACATTCGGAGGTGCTCTCGTCGTTCTACTTGAGCCCAGGGGGAACTCTCCAAGTCGTTCCCCAGGAGGCAGTCGACCGGGGCGTCGTCGCGCACTGTCACCTTCAGCAGGCCCGTCACCCCTCCCCACTCGAAGGGGACCAGGGCCATCTGGCATAGGCTTTCACTGTTGTCGGCCGTCCGGACAGGGCACAGCACATTCGGTAGAATCTGTTCAGGGGTCACCAGGTGGCAGCGGACAGCGGTGATACTGGCGCCGGTGTCGCGAAGGGCTTCGGCCCGTTGTCCGTTGACCGTGACCTGCTGCCGGTACTTCTGGGTGTTGGTTGGGATGGGGGTGCAGGGTACCATCTCCCGGCTACCCAGGCAGACCAGGGACATGGCTGCCGGCTCCCACTCAGTGTTTTCTTGGTCGAGGGCCTCTTCTTCCTCTTCTCCTCCCCCCAAGGCGGCGGCTGTCAGCTGCCGGGGCGGGGGCCCGCCGGCCCCGTTTCTTCGGTTCAGAGGGCAGGCCGGGTCGCTGGCAAAGTGTCCGGTTTGTTGGCAGCCATAGCAGGTCACTGGTGGCCGTGGTCCGGGTCGGGCCGGGCCCACCCTTCGTGCTAGGCTCGGGGAGAGATGTGGCTGCGGTGGCCCTCGAGGGGGGCTCCTGGGGGCCCCAGCGGGAGGGTCTCGGTTCCTGTTCGGCCCTCCCCCCCCACCGCGCTGGCGTGGGGGTCCGTTGGGGTTCCTCTGGTACTCCCCCATTGAGCTCCGGGGGACCCGGGAGTTGACCCATCGATCGGCCTCGACGGCCAGTTTCCGCGGGTCGGTCATTTTGCTGTCGAGGAGGTGCTGTCTCAGCTCCACGAAGCAATTGTTGGAAAGATGTTCCCACACGATGAGGTCGACCAGCTGCCCGTAGGTGGTTACTTTGCTGCCTTTGATCCACCCTTCTAGGGCCCGACTAAAAAAGTCCACATATTCCACCCATGTGGTACCCGGGATTTTCTTGCAGTCTCGGAACCGCTGGCGGTACATCTCCGCTGTTAGCCCGTAGCGGGTGAGCAGGGCCTCCTTCATGTGATCGTAGGAGGTCATCACTTCCTCCGGTAGCTGGAGCAGCGTGTCCCGCCCTTCACTCAGGAATCGCCCCCACAGGCCTGCGCCCCAGTCTTTTCGGGGCACTCGATGGGAGGTCATGGCCACCTCATAGACCTTGAACCATTGTTGGATATCGTCATTCTTGTAATACTCCTTGACGACCTCCTTCGGGATATGTACTTTGGCCTCGGCAGGCGGTAGAGTGTCTCTCGTACTGGGGGTGTTGGTCCCTCCGTTCTTGGCCTTGATCTCGAGCTCCTTGAGGCTGCGCTCGTGCTCAAGGGTGAGCTTCTTTTCCTCCAACTCCCGGTGTCGTCTCTTCTCCTCTATTTCTTCTTGAAGGCGTAGCTGCTCGAGGGCCAGTTTCTTTTCTGCCAGCTGGAGTTCGCCGTCCAGTCGCAGTCGGGCGAGCTCTAGCTCGTGGCTCCGGACCTTTTCCCGCTCTCGTATTTCTTCTTCGGAGAGGCCGGTTTCTAGGCTCTTTCGTCCTCCGGTTGCCGGGGTCAGTGCGGTTGCTGTGGTCTCCGTCAGGGGCAAGGGCCCTTCTTCCTGGGAGGGGCCTGCCCCGGCCTCCAGCCATGTCCTCAGAGCTTTCTGCATCTCTTCCTTGGTACCGAGGCTGGTGGTTGCAATGCCTTTGTCTCTGCAGAACTGTTTTAATTCTTTGTGCGTATATTCTTCCAGTCGTTCGGGCTGGAACTCCATTGTCGCGTTGTTTTCCTGGCTGCTCATGATGCTATTCGTTTGGATGGGTAGCTAGTGGGTACTGGCTGGTACGTACTGCGTTCGGCTCGGATCCCGTCGCTGGCCACCAAATGTTGGAAGGCGGACCCCGAGGAGTCGGTGAGACCACCAAGGGGGGGGCCCTCGCACTGCACGAAGTAGCCGAGCGCTGCCGAGAAGTCTCCTGAGAGATCCTTCTCCTATCACGTACTAGCACAGTAACACCACCACACCGGACTCAAGGAGGTTGTCTCAAGACAAGCAATTCTTTATCATCAATAAAAGGTTACGAGTTCAATATTTACACGAAGGGATCGAGGGATCCACCAAAAGTCTCAATGTCTCTTTAGAAGGGTAGGGGTAGCGGGACAGTCTTTGGTAGGAATGTGGTACGAGGGTACCTGGGGCCCAGTTCGTATCCTCAAGCTGGAGGACCTCCGATCTCGGAGGGGTCGAGCTGCGACGGCGTCAGCAGGGCTCTGGCGTACAGTTCGTGGGGAGCCGCGATTCAATCAGCAGGGCTCTCAAGATGGTTTCTGCTCAGCTCGAGCCGCGACGTCGTCAGCAGGGCTCCGAGGAAGGTCTCAGCGAGGTGGGGCCGCGACGGCGTCTGCAGGGCTCCGATGTTCCAGGTGGTTTCAAAGTGTTCACAAGAAGGAGCCGCGACGCAGTCAGCAGGGCTCGTGATGGTTCCGACAAGAGTTCTTCTCCGTAGGGTCAGCCGCGATTCGATCAGCAGGGCTCTCGACTCCGGGATACAACTGCCGAGCTGTGGTGGGGTCGCCCCAGATATAGGTCTGGAGCCCTTTGATGTCCGGACCCTTGCGCCCGAGGGGGCGGAGTGGCCGGGTGGAGGTGGCCAGACGCCCAGCAGGAGAGGCGCCAGGCCCATGGGAGCTTGCAGGGCGATCACACCTCGAGAGGGGAGGACAGTTGGGGGTCCCAACGAGACCGTCCTCCGCCGGGGGCGATGAATGGCTCCTGCGGCGCCCCCTGGCCAGTCCGTGGTGCCTCGATGTCGGGGCTTCGCTGGGGTCGAGGCCGGGTTGAGCGGGGTCGCTCCGGCTGGTGTACGGGGTGACGTAGATGCCAACAAGATGGCGGAGCCCTGAAGAGCATGCGACCACGTGCAGTTCCAGGTGAAGGGCCTTGGAGCAGTTCAGACGGGTGGCCCGTGGAGGCCGGGGCGGGGAACGGCCACAGTCCAGGGGGGTTAAGGACCACGCCACGAGGCCGGGTCCAACAGGCCTGCTCCCTGGTCTGAACTTGTGCTGGCCAGAGGTGATCTGTGTGGCCGGTGTGCCCTCTCTCCTGCAGCATGCCCTGTCCTGCATGATGTCACATCTGTGGACAGAAATACAACATTGGCTCAGTGTCCCCGAAGGGCTGCATTGCAAGCATCACAATAAATCATTTCACATTCCAAAATGTCCTCTGCCTCCTTGTGCCTCATGTGTGTGACATGCCTTGTTGCCCTGTGCCATTTACTTCATGGTTGGTGTTTCCCTGACTACATCTCCCAGAATGCATTGCCTGTCTGCACTGACACATGTGGACTGGAGTGGGATTCTCGTTTCACAATGGGGGATGTGGGATAGGGGTAGGGGGGGCTACATTGCTGTGCTTTCGTCTTACCTTGTTGTGTGGCGGCTCTGGCAGAGCTGTCGGCGTCCCCAAGACCCACGACGCTCTCTTGCTCGATTGTGGCCCCCACCAGCTCCTCCAGTTCGGTGAGGGCAGGTGCCCTGTTGGTTCCACCTCCAGTCTGGCTGGCCTCCTTCTGGATGTCGCCCATCTTCCTCTTGGTTACAATCCTCAGGTCATACCAGCGCTTTTTTAGGAGCTCTATGTCCCTGTGGGTCACTCCCACAGCATTGACCTGCGCCTGGATGGCCAGCCAAATGTTGCGCTTTTCAGCCTCAGGCACTTGCAGGGATTGCCTCCCAAACAGCTTCTGGTGCTGCTTCACCACCTCCTCCACCAGCACCTGGAGTTCCTTGGGGCTGAATTTCAGCTTCCTCCTCCTTTCCCCTCCATCTCTCTGTGTTCTCTGGCTGGACATGATGTTCGTTTTCCCGCTCGCACAGGCACCGGCTCCCTGCCTCTCCTCTGCACTCCAAGCCTCTCCAGGGTCGGCTAATTATGTACACCTGCCTGGGTGTGGCCACTTCCTGGTTGGGTGGGGTGTGGTTGCACAGGATTAGCTATTTCATCAAGTCATGTGATTTTATTTACCGATTCCGTAAATACCGATTCGGTATTTTCCGATTCGGTAAATACCACCGCGGTATTTACCGATTCGGTAAATACCACCTCGGTATTTACCGATTCGGTGATTTCCGATTCTTGATTACCGAATGTTACCGATTCGGTAACTGTTACCGAATTTTTACCTACATATAACTTACCGATTCTTAAATACCGATTCGGTACGGCTCGGTATTTAAGAAACGGTAAAATTTATTTACCTACATGAGGCCCCCAGAATGGTTCGTTTTCTTTTGGCTGTCAACGAGGAATCACCCATAACACCTACAGTAATCATGTCCCTTCCTCTTGGCTTTTTTTATAAGCCGGTATGTAACTCCACTTTGAAAACAAACGGTTCCATCCTAACGCAGAACAGGTTTGAGCCTCTGTCATTCTTAGAGGAGGTGGACTGACAACCAACTCGCTCTCGTTCTCGTTCTCTGGGCTCTGTCTCCCTTATTTTAGAGAGAGAAAATACTGCGTGACAATTGATTTTAGTCTGTAATCCATCCTTGGAAGTAGCGCAATTGAATAATCTTCCGATTCCCTCCCTTAATTCTCTTCCGGTTCCTTCTGTACAGGTTTAAGAATCCACGGTAGACAATTATGGCCAAAAGTTACATCAATTAAGCCCCCTAGTAACAAATGATTTAGATCTTGCTGTGGTCTCTTTAAGGAATAGTAACCCTCTAGAAGAAAGAAGCTGTTCAAATATAGCCCCCCAGTTTGACAACAATGACTTAAAAGGGGCTTCTATTAGTGTTGCATATTGGAATATTGCCGGTCTTCGATCTAAGTTTAATCAAGAAGGGTGGTTATCTTTTGTACGGTCTCATGATATCCTGTGTTTTCAGGAGACATGGGCAGTACAACCAATCCATTTAAATGGCTATATAACCTTTTTTTCTCCGGCACTTACTTCAGTATCAGGGCGTGCGAAAGGTGGTTTAGTGGTGTATATTTCAAACCTAATTCGAGCGAGAGAAATAAAATCTTTAAAAAACAAGGAGAACTACCAGATAATTTCAATAGTTTTAAATAAATCAGCCCACATTGTGGTCGTTAATTTTTATAATAATCTACAGCAAACAAAATTGGTGGAGATACTAAAAGAAATACGTTATTATCTTCTAGATTTTAGTAATAACCACCATGGGAAAAATTCCTTCATTATGTGGGGTGGCGATTTTAATTTATCTCTTTGTGAAAGAACCAACAACATTACATGTGGTCTTTTAGACGTTCAAGATAGTATTATTACCCATTTCCCCCACTCTTTTATAGGGGCGTGTATGAATGAGACGATTTCACTCCTTCAACAGACCTTCGCTAATGAATTGGTAACACCTGCTGTTCCCTTAAGTCCAACTTTTAATGACAGAGGAGCTTCCACCTGCATAGATTATATCTTTATGGCATCTAGGGCTTCACATCTTTTAACAAACTTTATAACACATGACTGCGTATTCTGTGACCACTTTCCGATCTCTATTACTATGCAACTGGTACGAGGCAGTGTAAGGCCAACGACCTTGTTACATGAGGATTGTCTTATTATGAATAGACTTAATGGGTATGCTATAAAGTGGGTTCACTTAGATCCCGAACTAATTACAGAAAAAGTTGTCAAAACCTCCATGCCTGCAATAAGTTTATGTTTGGCGGAGAGTTCAAATCCTCAGGAGATAGTAGACAACTTTAAAGTAATAATTAAATCTGTAAATGACGCCCTAACCTTTATTCCTAAGGGGAAGAGAAAAATAAAAACTAGTTGGTTTAATAAATCCTGTACAAAAGCATACTCTTACCTTAAAGTAGCTCTTAAAAAACCTAATAGAGATAGGACAGCAGTTGTCCAACTAAGGAAAGCATATTATAAAACTTTACGTCAGAGAAAGAAGGAGCTAAAAGAGGAATTATGGATTGCCTTACATAATAGCTGTAAAAGTAATGACAGTTCAGTGTTTTGGGAAGTCATAAATACCCCATTTCTCTCTGGCCGAAGGGAGAACAGTAACATAGAAGTTGCAATCACTGAATCCGATTGGATAGCTCATTTCACTCAGATATTTGCCCTCACAGACGATTTTACCCAAACCCACAGTACTCCTGGGAAAAGGATCAGCAGCTCCAGGCCCTCTTCGAGGACTCTGGCCTTAGATTTTACTTTGGCCGAAGTTGAGCGAGCCTTAAACGCCAGTAGAGGAGGAAAGGCCCCGGGCCCTGATGGGGTCCCTGTGGATTTATATAAATTCAAAATGGACTTATAGGTCCCATTATTACTCAGGGTACTAGAAGCCACGGGAAAAACTGATCTTTTGGGCTCTTGGTCAGAGTCCATCTTGGTCCCGATTTTTAAAAAGGGCGATCGCAATAGTCCAACGTGCTATCGCCCCATCTCCCTATTAGACTCGTTAGGAAAGGTGGTGGGCCGAATTTTATTAGAACGCCTACAGCTCTGGACCGAGGATAACAACATCTTAACAACTTCCCTAAATCCATACTGGAGCATAGGAGCTCCAGTATGGATTTAGGGAAGGCTTCGATACTATCGAGCAAGTGCTAAATTTGTCACTACTTAGAAGCAAATATGTAGACGCGAAGGGTGGTAGATTGTACATGGCCTATGTAGATCTCACTGCAGCTTTTGACTGTGTGGGACATGCAAAACTCTGGGTTATCTTGACAGAAATGGGGGTTGATACATTGTTGGTTAATTATTTGCAAGAAATGTATTCAAACGTAACCGCGAGAGTGAGATATGGTTTGGGAGGCCAGTTATCTGTACCTTTTAGGGTGGAGCGGGGAGTAAGACAGGGTTGTGTCCTGGCCCCCTACCTTTTCACTCTTTATACAAACGGCCTGGAATTAGCCATGCTGGCCGGGAGTCAGGACCTTCCCTTTGTCCAGAATCGTCCAATCCCTGCTCTCCTATATGCGGAGGATGCGGTTATTATTGCCCGCACTCCCCTTGAACTGCAGCGCTCTGTAAATCGATACAACTTATTTATGTCGAATTTAGATTTAAAAATCAATATAAAAAAGACCTTTATTATGAACTCGGGCCGAAAATTAAGAAAAGAAAAAGAAATTTTTATAAATAACTCTAGGGTAGATCATACTCCCACTTATCCTTATTTAGGAGTGATAATAGATAAAAAGGGTACCTGGAAAAGAGCAATCGAGGTTAGAAAATTACAGTTTCTAAAAGCAACAATGACTTTAGTAGCATTTACTCAGAGGCTTGGTAAACGACCCCCAGAAGAGATTTTACGTATTTACCAGGCGAAATGCGTTTTTTAAGATTCCTACTTGCAGTTCTACAAAGTACCTCTACATTCAGTTGCCATCTAGAGCTGGGCGTGTCCTACATTTCCGACATTATAGGGATGCAACCAGTTATATTATGGCACCGTCTTTGGACCTCTAACAAGTTAACATTTACCCAAGCAGTAGTGACAGACTGTGTCAAGTTAGAACATGTCCAGAAGATTCAGTGGCTTCAATATGTTAGGAAGTTCTTAATTGACTTGGGTATGGAGAATTACTATCATAACCCCCAGGAAATGGCTCGGATATCAAGGAAGGTGTTAAAAAATCAATGTCTAATGCATTTAGCTGGTCTCCGTTTGACAACTGAAGTAAATAAAATCTCTGTTCAGCACTCATTGTCTATTCAATCTATTGTGATGATCCAGCCTTACTTAACTTGGAAGTTATCCAGTTTTGACAGATTCCTATTGACTCGTTTCAGACTAAACATCTTTCATCGATTTGTCACTTTTCCAGTGACAAATGATTGGTCTAAGCAGCTAACCCATTGCCCATGTGATGGAATATCCCTACAATCGCTCTTACATGTAACCCTTTTTTGTAAATTTTATATTGAACCTAGAAAGCAATGGCTTATTCCGATTTTAAAAAGCATATGCCTTCGCCAATGTCGCCCTTCTCTTATGGCTCTCCAATTTTTGGAATCAGATATTTAGCCATAAATATAGCAAGGTTCTTGAAATTCTGTATCCGACATAGAACTAACTTGTAACTTGAATTTTGATGTATTTTAAAGTTGTTATATGTGTTTAATTTCCTAAACTTTGAATGTAAAATATTAATATGTAAATAATCAAC
This sequence comes from Triturus cristatus, assembly GCF_964204655.1. NCBI lineage: Eukaryota > Metazoa > Chordata > Amphibia > Caudata > Salamandridae > Triturus > Triturus cristatus. Next base: position 420,438,456 of record NC_140593.1, read on the forward strand.
TGTGACGATTTTTTAACAATTTAAAAGTAATTCTAAATCACTGGAAAATGTAACGCTTTTTAAGATGTTTGACACTTTTATGGTTTTCTTTTGATGAAACCGAATAAAGTAAATAATGACTGAAAAACAAATTTTACTCATCTTTCTGTGATAGAAAGTTCTGGACTCTGCAGGCAGCCACAAACTTCCTTCCACCCAGCATTCCCCTAAGTCTTCTGATAAAAATGGCATCTTACTTGTTTGGGTAGGCCTAGTACCCACAACAGAAATGCCCCAAAACGCCACATGGACACATCACATTTTCCCCCTCAAACCTGACCTTTTTTTTCAATGTGCCTAGGTGGATTTTGGGCCCTAGCTCAGCTAGCACCTTGGGAAACCTAGCAAACCTGTACATTTTAGAAGACTAGATACCTAGGGGAATCCAGGATGGGGTGACTTGTGTGGATCTCATAAGGCTTTTTTTACCCACAATGCCCTGCTAACCTCAAACTTTGCTTGAAATCACACATTTTCCTTACATTTCTGTGATGGAAACTTCTGGAATTTGAAGGAATCCACAACATTACCACCACCCAGCATTGACTCACAGATACCAATCAAAATACTGCACCACTTGTGTGGTTGGGCATAGTGTTAGTCACAGGAAGGGATCAAACCAAGGACAATGGCTGTCGCTGGCACTTGACTCAATCACACAAGTCGGGAGAAAGGCTGTTTCTTCATTTTTATGGGGGTGGGGACATGTCCATGCTGGGCAGCCCCCACCCTGACAAATAAAAAAAGGAATACTCCGGGTCTGGTGGGCTTGAGGTAATTGCCCTCATCTGGCCCAGGGGGGCAGAAAGACTATTTCCCTATTTTTATTGGGTGGGGGCATTGCCATGACAATGCCAAGCAGCAATCACAACTACAAATATATATAGAACTGTAATCATGGTGCCTAGTGCACTTTCTGCCCCACCGGCAAGCAGATGGGGATAATGGCCCTCAGGACTGCATTAACAAACACGAACAAGGGGGAGCACATGCTCTTGCCCAAGGGGCCACTCCCCCTACCCTTCCTGTCTAGTGGGTGGGTCCCTGCTTGGGGATCTCCCTCCTGGGGCCATCCCCAAGAATCAATCCACTGGGTATCATTGGAAAGAGGAGATTCTCCCCTTTCCTATGACACCTCCCCCATGTGAATTGGTGCTCAGGGGCTGAGATATGCGCCTGAGCAATGATTCAGTGAAAGTGAAATTAGCCAATTGGCTCATTTCACATTCACTTTCACTGTATTGACATCAGCGTACCATGCGGGCAGATCCTCATTAAATGGAAAACAACAAATGCCTTGGGCTGCTGGGGAAGCTGTTCTCCAGCTCCCAAGGCTAAAATAAAAGAGGACATCCATCTGGTGTCAATACCAGAAGGATTTCCTGCCTTGTGTGGCAGGACTGCCTGAAGCTGTCCTCATCAGACATGGGCCAGTGCGGAGGACAACATGGAGCCATTCTCCACACCGATGGGATTGATGCAGAAAGATTTATTTGCTCAGTGTTCTTGACACTGGACATAAAAAATGTATACAAATGCAGCCCTATCCTGTTTCAAGGGGGAGTCACCCCAACTCGCTGCCATAATAGTTAAATTTATGGATCATGTGCAACATTGTACATGGTTGGCCTGATTCACAAAGGTATATTTTCACTTTTGTCAGTCCACTCTTTTTATGTACATAGACTCGTAGTCGTAAAGGCCCTAAGAGTAAAATATATTTATTAATAACAAATAATCGTGAACTTATACAAAAGTGTAAGTTTCCCTTTATGAATCAGGCCCATAGTTTCTATTTGACATTGCTTTAGTTCATCACTAATTATGTTGAGGTTTATGATTTTACACATAATAACATTAATACGACAAAAGAAAATTAACTTGTAATTGATATGAGGAAATTTTATTGAGCGAATTGTTGAATTGTGCGTATGCTAACATTAGTCAATGAATGAATGAATGAATGAATTGGCATTTATAGAGCGCGTGGCTACCAGAAGGCCTCCCAGCCCTTAGGAACAGAACCTACACAAATGGCCATTAATTAAATAGCAGGGAACAGGAAAGTTTTAAACTGGCTTTGGAAGGACAGATAGTCATCTTCCAGGCGAATGTAGTTTGGAAGAAGGTTCCAACGTTTCGAATCGATGTAGGAGAATAATTGTCCCCCGCTCCTAGACCTATATATCCTAGCGACTGCTGCCAGGCGTTTATTCCCGGAGCGCAAGGATCTACAGGGACGGTCGGGGGAGATGATGGAATGAAGAATTGATGGGCCCTTAGAAGATAGAGTCTTGTGTACAATGCTTATGGCCTTGAACTGAACTCTCGCAGCGACTGGGAGCCAATGGAGAGAAGCTATTGATGATCACACGGATTCCCTATTGGGGATCTGTAGAAGGAGGCGGGCTGCATAGTTTTGCACAGTCTGTAGCTTCTTAATCTTAGAGCACGGGGACCCTAAGTAGAGAGCGTTGGCGTCATCCAGACGTGAGAGAATCAGAGCTTGAACCAACAGTCTCCTGGCATTGAAAGGCAGCAGGGGGAGGATTTTCCTAATCATCTTCAGTATTCCATAGCAGGTCCCTGCTACCTTCCAAGATCGCTCCTTCATGTCTAGATTGTGGTCCAACCAGACGCCAAGGCTTCTGATTTGCTCTTTTGTGGAGGGCATACTATCCAAACACTTGGGCCACAAGGAGCTAGAGCCCAGGGGGGAAGGTTTGCCTAAGAACATCAGGTCAGTTTTTGCTCCATTCAGTTTTAAATACGAGCCATCCATCCATGCAGACACTTTTTCCTGACAGCCGGCCAGATTATTTGTCCCATTCTCCGATTGGTTTAAGGAAACAATCAATTGGGTGCCGTCTGCATAGGTAACGATCTGTATGCCAAAGGGTTTAACGATCTCGGCCAGAGTGCTCATATAAATATTAAAGAGCGTGGGACTCAGGGATGAGCCCAGAGGGACCCCACAACTCAGCGGCATACTTTTAGAGATGCGGTTATCCTCAAAGACCCGAGATGATCGGTCATCTAAGAATTACTCCAACCACTCAAGTGCAGTTCCAGATACTCCTACTTCTCTAATTCTAGAGCTTAGCAATTGATGATTGACAGTGTTGAATGCCGTGCTCAGGTCGAGGAGGGCAATTGCTGCCGAGCCCCCGACATCTAGGATTTTTCTGGCTTCCACGACAACTACCACCAGGGCAGTCTCTGTGCCCTGCTGGGGTCTAAAATCGGTTTGTGAGGGATGGAAGCAGTCAGTTTCCTTCAAAAAGGTGGAAAGAATGCAATTTTTGTGATCCCTGGTAAAAGCGAGATCGGCGGGAAAACGGCAAATATTTCAGGGTCCAGGCACTGTTTTTTTAAGCAGTGCTCTGACCAAGGCCCATTTCCATAGTGATGGTACAATCCCGGAGGCGAGTGATAGGCTAATGAGGTCCAGCATGGTAGGAGCAACTGTCTCAAAGGCCTGGTTCAGAACGTTGGGGGGGGCACGTCTCTGGGGGAACCTGCTTTTAATTTATTGGAGTAGATTTTTAAAGATTTCATGTCCAATGGGGGGGGATAACCACCAAAGAACTGTCAAGTACTTTCAACCGATTTTTTAGTGGTAGGGCATTCTGAGGGGCTGCTACCGGAGAAAATGCTGAATACATTTCTTGAATTTAAAAAAAAAAGAATTCTGCCAAATTATTGCAGGGTCCTAAAATGTCATCAGCAGGCAGAGCTGGGGATGGAGGTATGAGAAGGGATTTAGCAATTTAAAAAATTTCATGATGAGAGTTTGAGGCTGAGGTAATCCTCGTTGCATAATACGAGGATTGGGCCCTTATGATTTCTGCCTTGTATGTTTTAGTTGCCTCCCTGTAATCACTCTTCTTTTCTTTGGAGAAATCTTTCCTTCAATGCCTCTCTAATCGTTTACGTTGTTGCTTCAACTCTCTGATCTTAGGCGTGTACCATGCTATCCTCTTAGAACCCTTCTTGTTGGTTGTCCATTTTTTTTGAGCCACCAGGTCCAGGCAGGATTTGAGCCAATGATTAATCTTGTTGTTGGCGGATTCTGGATCAACCTCAAACACCGGTCGGGTGTTACTGAGAGTAAGCACCCAGGACTCAGTAGGAAGTTTGGCCCAGTTGCGACTCAACTTCTTTACCGGTTCCAATGGCGGATCACTAGTCGAGGGGGTACATGAGAAGGGTATCATATAGTGATCCGTCCAAGGCATCGGGATAGGCTTTTCCACCATCAAATTGTTCATGTTGGAGAAGGTGGGGTCAAGTATATGGCCTTTTTGGTGCGTGGAACCCGTCACTTTCAGATTGAGTAGGAGAGCTCCCAGGCTATCAGTCATTTCCTCCACAATATGTGAAGAGAGATCATCAAAATGGATATTCAAGTCACCCAAAATGGAAAAGTTAGGAAGGGAGCTGACTGATTTGGCTATTATCTCGAGTACGTCTCTGTTAAAGTGCCCAGTAGCTCCTGGAGGTCGGTAAATTAGGACCCCGGAGAAGGTGCAAGTGTGAGAGAAGCAGATAGCAAAAGAGAGACTTTCACAGTCAGGAATCAAACCTATTGTGGTTCAACAATTAAATATATCTTTATAAATAATGGCCAGGCCACCTCCTCTATTTAGTTCCCGATCTTGTCTTTGGATCAAATAGCCTGGAGGAAGTGCCTGGACCACTACCGGATCTAGTGAGTTGGTAAGCCATGTTTGAGAAACATGGCATCCGGGTCTTCTTCTTCCAGAATTAACCGGATTTCAAATACATGTTTGGGCATCGAGCGGCAGTTCAGCGTGCACATTTTGTAAGCTGTCTGGTGAGAAGGAACCTTTACTACTGAGACCTGGAGGTCTAGTTCAAAAGAGCATATACTACTCACAAAGGGTGGCACAATACTGTGATGGTATTCCTGTGCCACAGTCCCTCTGAAGTCATACAGCTGGGCTGCCGAACTAAACCTCATTTCTCTATCTTGTCTCAATTGAAAGTTACACTTGTAAAATATAACAAGGCAGCTCCAAGGATCACCTATCGGAAATACAATAGTGAAAAACGAAATTCCCTATATTTCACTATCAGGACATGTAAAATACCAGCACACGTACTACCTTTCAGATATTCTGAACCCTACTCACAACGGTAACCTTGGGTCTGACTTAAGGGTGACTTACATGTAAGAAAAAGGAAGGTTAGGGCCTGGCAAGTGGGTGCACCTGCCAAGTCGATAAGGCAGTTAACAACTGTGTGCGCAGACTTTGCAGTGACAGGTCTGAGACACATTTGAAAGGCTATTCATATGGGTGGCATAACCAGTGCTGCTGTCCACTAGTAGCATTTGGTTTACAGGCCCTTGACTCACCGGTGCACAATACTAGGGACTTACTAGCAAATCAAATATGCCAATCATGGCTACACCAATCAATAACATAATTGACATAGAGAGCATATGCATTGATTCGCAGTAGTAAAGTGCTTAGAGTCCTAAGCCAACACAATATGGGTCATAAACAGGAGGTAAAAAAGCAAAATGTCTGGGGGTAAACCTGCTAAAAATGCCAGGTCTAACAACCAAGGTTAAAGTTATTGGATAAAATTAAAGATGCAAAATGAAGCACTTTGGTGTTGAATTAAAGTGAACTGAGCATACCTTGCCCTTCTCTGTATTATCTGTGCCATCAGCCGGGCTCGCTCTATTTTGTAAATCAAGTCTTTTATCAATCACAGATTTTTTGCACAGATCTCCAGTATCCATTTTCTGTAAAAAAAAAAGAAAGGTTAGAAGATTGACACGAAGGAGTATAAAGTTTTTAAATTCCAATCAGTAGCTGGATTATATCTTAAAAATGAGTGCACAATTTGATGCTTTCAGATGATGATGAATGACGTAGTCAGTATGTAAGAACTATTGCAGAATAAGTTTGTATTCTACAGTGTTTTTCAAATTTTAAAATCTTTTTTATTTTTATTTGACAAGACAAGAAGTATAGACCGTACAAAACAGAGGAACAATCGCTTAATGGGGTATGAAGGTAAGGATAGGGTACATCACAATGCACTATGGATTAATATCATCAATAAAGTCAGTGACGTAATGTAATAAAAAAACATTGATTCATAGCATTCATTTATGCTGGAGAGGTATGAGGTGCTCTGAGGGTAGGGTATAGTGCAGAACAGCTAGAATACCCCAGAGTACTATTAAGATGTGGAAAAAGAAGTGAAGAAAAGAGATGAGAGGATAGCTAGGAGAGAGATAGCTAGAGAACAAAGAAGAAATATTGGAGGTAGGGGTGAAGGGATAGAAGAAGGTGTGAGGGTAGGAGAGGGAAAGGGGATTGGTGTGGGATGTAAGGAGAGAGGGGATGACATCTAAGGTAATGTTAGGTTAGTGATGTATGAATCTAGTTTTGGCCAGATTTTTTGTTTTTTCTTCAATGGGTTTTTCAGGTTGGCGTTTATAGAGTTATCAGCTCCCCTGGTGAAGTGGATCCATTCCCACCAGGGAAGTGCAGGACTGAAAGTTTGGAGAGGCCTTCCATTTACATAGAATGGCTTTGAGACCAGTTGAGACAAGGGTATTCCACAAGGTGCATTCTGATTTGTCCAGCCTAAGTTGTGTTTCTGAAGGGAAGATGCCAAGATCAATTGAGGCAAGGCCAGTAGTCTGGTTTATATTTAGGATTTGCAAGATGATATTGCCAAGTTCAAACCAGAACTTTTTCGAAAAGGTACCTTGAGTACCATATGTTGTATGCTTCCTGTCTCTTTTCCACAGCTGCAACATGTGTCTGAGTCACAGAGACCTAGTTTGATAGGTTTAGGGGGGGTCCAGTGGGTCATATAAGGAGTCCAAATCTATATTGAGGTAAGCAGAGTTTAATGTTGTTGGTCATGAAGTTAGGCAAGATAGAAGACCAATTTAGTGTCAAATTATGTGTATTGCTTGTATTGCATAAGATCAATTTCCATTTGCTCTGTATTGATTTGGTTAGAGATGAGGTTTTGGGTGTAAGGATAGAGTATAGTTTGGAAGCTATGTGCCCCCTTAGCTAAGGTCTTTATTGAGATGGAAAGAACAGGTGTTGCCGGGGTTTATCTCAGAAAATTCTGGCTTTGAGTTTTAGAAAGTGGTAAAGGTATATGTCCTAGTGTTCAAAATTGTGGATTTAATGTGTGAGAAGGGTAAATATTTGGTGTGTGATCCAAGGAACTCTTTTTTTTTTTTTTTTTTTTTTTAATTTTTATTGAACAATAAATCGGTTACAAGCATGGGCCTACAACCACCAGGGCCGGCCGCTAGATTCAGAAAGGATCATACATTAGTCAAGGCAGTAGTCGACTCCTGGGGCCCAGCCCCGTAAATGGCTCCGGATAGTTCGAAGGAAGCAGGAGACATAAATTTAACATAAATAACAACTAAAAACAAAAGGCGAGGCATAAGGGCAAAAAGCGTGGGTCAGGCTACACCCGGGGGACTCTACTTCGGACCTTCCAATAGCTATCAAGAGGAAGGAGTACTGATAGATCGGGGGGGGGGTCACGGGAGAGGAACATCTATATTCGATTATTACAAAAAGTTGCAAGGAACCATCAAGGGTCAGGGGGACAAGGCAATATCGGTATCCACTAGGGGGGGCGTACAGATACCCCCACGATACGCGTTCCATTGCCCCCAGATTCTACCCCATGCCCCGGGTTTACCACGGGCCACATACACAGTCTTCTCCCTGAACATACACCAGTCCATGTTCTCCTTCCATACTGACACGGTGGGAGGCCGCTGGGAGCCCCAAAGCTGCGCTATATCCCTCTTGGCAATCATGTTCCCCAGGGCCGCCCACCGAGTCTGAGCCGCGTTATAATCATTGGGCTCCCACACATTCAGGACACAGCGACGCACCTCCAGCAGCAGCGCAACTCCGGTGACTTGTCCCATGACCCCATGAACCCGACGCCAGTATTCCGCCACCTCGCGGCACTCCCAAAGGATATGGAGAAAGGTGGCACTGAGCCCACATCCCCGCTTACAGAGCCCATCTTCAGAAAATCCCATCGAGACCAAACGGGGACCCGTCACATACACCCGGTGGAGAATCTTTAGCTGGACCAGGCGGAGACGGGCTGGAATGGCTACTTCCTTGGGGGACGACAGTGCGGACTGCCAGTCCTCGTCGTCTAATTCCACCCCATCCCCCGTCCACGTCTCCCGAAGGCGCACCAAGAGGTCAGCCCGATTATTAATAAGTTTTTTATAAATTAAAGAGATAGTACTGTCGGGGACATGACCATCGAGTATGCGGTCCTCGAGGGGCGAAGAGGCAGGGATCTTGGTCCCCTCCCCAAAGACAGAGAGCAGGGCATGCCGAACCTGGGCGTATCGGAAGAACTCCCTTTCCGTGAGTTCGTATTCGCTCTGGAGCGCCGCGAAGGTCTTAACCGCGCCCTTCATCCATAAGTCTCCCACTCTACTAATACCAATCGTGTCCCAACGGTCAAACCCTTTCGTTGTCCAGAGGCTTCCCAGTCGGTCGGAGGCAAATAAAGGAGTAGCACATGTTAGTCGCTCACTCCAGCCCATGGCTACATTGGCCGCCTTCCAGATCCGTACCGCAATCTTAGTAGGGCCCGTCAGGGTCCGTCCAGCCGAGCGGGAGTAAAGCGCCCTGTTATAATTCCCGCCGGGAAGCAAGAATTTATCCATCTCATACGCCGGATTCAAGCCGGGCGCATACGTGGCATGGTTAATGGCCGATAACTGTGAGGCCCAATAATACCTGCGAATGTCGGGAAGCGCGATGCCCCCGTCGTACCAGGGGAGAGTAAGCTTGGCCAGGGCGATACGCGCCCGTCCGTCCCACACCAGTCTCCTCTGCAGGCTCTCCACCTCCCGAAAGTAAGCCACTGGAATGACATCGAAGGAGTTCTGAAGTGCATAGAGGAATCTGGGAAGGGACATCATTTTAAACAGTGCTGCCCGACCCAGCGGGGACAAGGGCAGCTTACACCACCGAGCCGTGTCCTCCCTCAAACGCCGAAGTGGAAGCAGGAGATTTTGCTCATAGCGAGCCACCGGGTCCAACGAGACGTATATCCCCAGGTATTTAAAGCCGGACAGAGATAATTGGATCGGAAGCCGGGGCGGCAAGAGAGGAGGGCCACCGGAGATAGGATAGACACAGGATTTAGACCAGTTAATCGTTAGACCCGAATTTCTCCCATAGGAAGTCAGAACATCAAAGAGAACGTTAAGCGACTGCCGCGGCGAGGTAAGATACAGGAGAATATCGTCCGCATATAACGAGACCCGATCCTCGAAGCCCGGGGCCCACCGGATCCCCCTGATCGAGGGCTCCCAGCGGAGCCAAGCAGCGAGTGGCTCCAGGGCGAGAGCAAAGAGCAGAGGGGACAACGGGCACCCCTGCCTCGTACCCCTACCGAGAGCGAAGGGCCGAGAGACCCGCCCATTAACCACCACCTGAGCCATGGGTCCCGTGTAGAGAAGCTTCACCCAGCCAAGAAATCCCTCCCCAAAGCCGAATTTGGTCAAGACAGCCCAGAGGAATGGCCACTCGATGGTGTCGAAGGCCATCGTGGCGTCTAAAGAAACCAGCACGGCCGGTTCGGAGAGGTACTCCGCCCTGGCGAGGGCGCCGTGAAGACGCCGCAAGTTAAGGGCGGTGTTGCGATGCGGGATGAAGCCGCATTGATCAGGATGAATCAGATCGCAGATGACGCTCAACAAACGATTGGCAAGGACTTTAGCCAGGATTTTAGGCTCTGCGTTTAGCAGTGAGATAGGCCTGTAGGAGGCACAGCGGTCCCGCGGCTTACCTTCCTTGGGGATCACGACTATCGTGGCCAGTCGCTGGTCGGCAGGAAGGGAACCTGCCTCAAGGGACTCCTGAAACATACGACGGAGGAAGGGCGCGAGTTTATCCGGGCGCAACTTATATAATTCGATAGGTAGACCGTTGGGACCCATAGCCTTGCCCGAGCGAAGGGATCGAATCGCAGTTGCTATTTCATCTACCGACAAGGGGGCATCCAGCTGCTCACGGTCTTCGACGGACAGGCCGGGCAAAGCAATATCCCTCAGTAGAAGGCAAGAGTCTTCCTCATCCCTATCAGTCACCGGGGAGTACACGGCCCGGAGGTGGTCGGCGAAACATTCCACAATCTCACCAGGCTCAGTCACACACACTCCATCCGAGACACGCAGCTCCGGGACCACACGATTCACTCTCTCCTTCTTGTCCAGCCACGCAATCAACTTTCCCGCCTTGTCCCCGGCGTCATACAATCGACCCTGCTGCTCCCTATACATAGTTTTGGCAGCGTCAGTGACAAGAGACCTGTATTCAAACTGTTTCAGGCTGAGGGCATGGAGCCCGTCCGGAGTGACACCCGCCTCCAAGGCCGACTCCAACCCCGAGATGTCAGTCTCCAGCTTCACCACTGCCTCACTCTTGAGCTTCTTAGCCACCACTATCTGGGAGAGGTCGTGTCCGCGGATTACGGTTTTAAAGACTTCCCACAGGGGCATTGGAGACGACACTGACCCCTCGTTTTCAAGGAAGTATTGGTCCATAGCCTTAACCAGGCTGTCGCGAGTCGTAGGGTCTCGCAGGTACCACGGGTTAATGGGAGCGATCCGCCCTGCAGACCGCGACTCGGTGTCAAAGAGCAGCCACAGCGGGGAATGATCGGAGATACCCCTCGCCAGGTGTCTGACCTCTCGAATTCGACCAGTCTGCGCCGCGGGCATAAGGAAATAGTCTAACCTAGAAAGACTCCCATGCGCCCCAGAGTGAAAGGTGTACTGACATTGGGTCGGATGCATTAATCGCCAACTATCCACCAGGCCGAAGGTCTCCAACAGCCCACCTAGCCATGCCTGGGCAGCGGGGAGGGCCCTGGGTGGGTGACGATCCAGGTCACCCGAAACCACCGAATTAAAGTCCCCGCCCATAAGCAAAAGACTGTCCGGAAGTTCAAGCAGCATTCGACCCAAGTCCGCGAAGGTGGAGTTCTGGAGGCCCGGGGGGACGTAAACTGAGACCAGGGCAAGGGGATGCCCCTCCCACCTCCCAGTCAGACACACATAGCGCCCTCTGTCATCTGAGACTACCCTGGTGATCTCCAACGGAAGTGAGGATCGCAGGAGAATGCCCACCCCCCTGGAACCAGTTGTGAAACCAGAATGAGCCACGAGGCGGTATCCCCCCCTGTTCATTGCATGGCAGACATTACCAACCAGATGCGTCTCCTGGATAAACACCACATCAGGAGTCAGACGACGCAAATACTGCAGTACTACACCCCGTTTGATACGGTCCCCCAACCCATTGACGTTCCATGACATCAGCCTCAACCCGTCCCCCCCCATCCCCTCCAATAGATCAAAGGTCCCCCAGCAAGCAGCACAGTTCCCGAAGTTGGACAAAAATCAATACCTCGCCCTGCAAACAGAAAACACACAGCAAAACAACCCCTCCTTCCCCCCCACCCCCCCCCAAATCCAACTCCCCCCACCCTGCACCCCTGTGGGCCAAAAAACCCCCCCAACTTGCAGTGTGCCTGTCGCCCAACTAACCCCATTCTACGAAAAGACCCCGGAGGAGGAAAGGGACCCGTCCCCGCCCGCCCCCCACACAGGTCCTAGCAAGACAAAATGAACCAAAGAAGTACAACCCAGCTGAACAGTGCAAAATGGCAAAATCAAGGACCAAAAGTCACTCCAAAGGGGACCCGTCACCGTTGGCACCTGCAGAGGGCCCGGGACGGCCACCTCTGTCCGGCAGCGAGTCCAGCCAGTCACTCACGGCCACAGGAGAGTCAAAAAAGGCAGTCCGATCCTCATGTTCCACTCGGAGTTTTGCAGGGTAGAGCATAGAGTACTTTAGGCCCAGTTCACGGAGACGACGTTTCACCCCCTGGAATCCCATCCGCTGTTTCTGGACCAGTTGGGTAAAGTCCGGATAAAAGTTAATGGATGAGTTCTCATGTCGAACCGGGCCATGGACACGTGAGGCCTGCAGAATCGCATCCCGGTCTCTGTAGTAAAACAGTTTGGCCACGATAGGCCTCGGGGGGGCCCCCGGCCGTGGCCGACCGCCCGGAACTCGATGGGCCCGCTCCACGGCAAAGAACTTACTTAAGCCAGCAGGGGTCAACTGTTGGAGGATGAGTTCCTCGACCAGGAGGTCAACCGGGCGGTTGTCGGAGGACTCCGGTACGCCTATGACACGGATGTTGTTGCGTCGGGCCCGTCCCTCGAAGTCCTCCAGCCGCCGGGCCATCTGATCGTTGACCACCTTGATGTCACCAAGCGCGGCCTGCAGGCCCGACACATCCGCACCAAGGGTGGAGGTCCGCGCATCGAGAGCCTGAACCCTCTCGTTTGTTTTGGAGAGATCCGCCCGAATTAAGGTGACATCAATTGCCACCGTGTCGATTTTACGGGCCAGGGCCTCGTATTGCGTGGCGATGGTTTCCCTGATGCCATCAATGGCGCCCATGATATCCTGTAGGGAAAGTTCCGGAGAGACGGACGTGCCACCACCGGCGGCGCCCGGGGGGGGGACCGGCCGCTCCAGGGGAACCTCCGCCCTGAGTGTAGCGGTCCATGTTGTTGGTCTGGACCGATCCCCCGCGGAGGGAGGCCTTAGTCTTACGCCCCTCGGGGCCCCCCTTGCCCCCCATGCGGTCACGGACACCGAGGGGGACCGCCGATCAAAAGTAGCAGAGGCACCGGCACCGGAGACTAGCGCCTCACCCGAGACCACAATATGGCGGTGCGGGGGGACCCAAGGCGATAGGCACTCTAGTGGCAGGTGGAGACAAAGCCTCGTGCAGAGGCCAAGGAAACACCCCGCCACCTCAAGCGCTCCGCCGGCCAGCCCCCTGAAGTCCGAAAGTGAAACCGAAAGTGGTCGAGCGGCCCCTGGCACCGCGCTGCAGCCGCTGTTGTTCAATTACGACACGGCTCCACGTTTCACCTTCGCCCCGGGCACCGCCGTCGGGTGGGTCCCAAAAGTTCTAACAACGATAACTCAGGATTCCCAGGTCCGATTCGATTTCTGAAAAGAGATACGTGCTCAGCCGGTCTTCATCTCCCAGATTCCATAAACCACATCAGGATATTATCAGGATAAATTCCGAGGAGCAGCAAGGGTCCGGGGAGCCCTGTGCTCACGCGACCATCTTGGATGCGCGCTAGGCTCCTCCTCCCCAAGGAACTCTTGTGCCCATTTCTCAAGAAATAGTGTCACTATTATGCCATAGTGAGGCCAGGAGGGAGAAATACATTTTTTAGGGAGTTTGTTGTCAATTTTCTGAAAGGCCTGAGGTGTGGAGAGAATGCATGAGCAGTGTTCCTTTCTTATTTTCTTAGTTGTGATAAGTGAAATGAGGAGAAGGGGTCCAGCAAGATTGTTTTCAATGGAAAGTCAAGGGGGAGGAGCGGTATTAGGTAGGGAGAACCCAAAGAATCCTTTTCTTGCTAAGTATGATTTTGGTATCTCTTATAGACTGTGAGGTTCAAAGCTCCATGTTTCTTTGGTAGTCTTAGTTTCTTTAGTGGAATTCTGGCTTTGTGTATCTCCATAGTAATGTGGTAAGCATTCTATCATATCTGCCAAAGAAAGTGTCTGAAAGATAGATTGGAGACATGCTAATCTGACTAGGGGAGTGATCATCAATTTAGTGGTTTCTGTACAGCCCCACAAGTGTTAAATCTGGATGACCATTTATCTAATAATATTTTATTTTTTTGTCAACTATTTTTATTGAAAGCACTGCTTCGTAGCACATCACAGAGTATGTCATATATTTCCTTACAGTATCATAGTAAAACACGACCTGCATCATTATTCACGACCTGTCTAGATACAGCATATTTGCAACGCTTTTTCAATATATTGAACTGCAGGATGATCTCCTGTAAGCATATTTGAACATGAACATTTCCCGCCCACCCCTCTTCCCTCCCGGCAGCTGGCAGCTATCCGTTTAGGCTTTATTTAGGCATTCAGATTGGATGATGTACCTGCTTCAGAGTTATGTGTGTGCGGTGGGGGGGGCTGTCGCTATCTTCGGCGCTGAGTACCTGTGCGTCAGGCACAGATGATTGCATCGGCGTTGTGTTGTCATTTTGTAGGGGTTCTGCAACCGTCACAACCATTTATCTAATATGTTTTGGTTAGGGTTACTTTTCATTATAATCAAAGGTTTCTCTGTGGTCCTGGCTGAATCAAATGTCCAGGTATTTTATTTCCTCAGGGGCCACTTTAAGAGTATAATCCTCGCTGACTGAGCTATTACAGTGGACATTTATGGGTAGGACTTCTGTTTTGTCTCTATCAAGGGAGAAACCTGAGACTCAGTGATGGTTGACATGATGTCAACCATCACTGCTTGAGTTGTGAAAAGAAGGATGTCGTCTGATTAAGCTGCCACTTTTCCTGGGCCACAGAAAAGGGGAAGCCAGGAATAGAGGGTTTCTCTCTAATTAGGTTTCGCCTGCACAGTGCCTGCACTGTGGTTGTGAAATCTATTGTATTTAATATATCTTAAAAGGGGGCTCTTACCAGTTCCCATTGCTGAATCACACAGTTTAGGTCCCATTCACTGACAAGATAAGATCTCTTACCACAGGAAAGGCAGACAGCTTCTAACAGTATGCTGGAATGCTTGTTTTTTATTACGTAGTTGTGTAAAGCAGATGCTTTAACCTTAGAACGTTTGTGGCATTTCCTATTCATGCCCCGGTATCTTTTTTTGACCGTTGTAGGCATTATCAGATTGATATTTTCAACGTAATCTATTTGATCATTATGATCAAATTCTAAATGTTATAATAAACTTGCACGTTAAAAATAAAGTTAATATGCAAGAGATATGCTATATTTTACTACTAAACAGGCAGCTACAAGTACTGTTTACAGAGACGTGCATCTGTTAGCAATTATCCTTATCGTAACTGCAGTCTGACTTCCATTGTGACCTAAAGAAGCTCTGTGGCTATGTATCTGTTTCAGTGTGCATCTGTTAGCAATTATCCTTATCTTAACTGCAGTTTCACTTCAATTCCGACCAACAAAAAGCCCTGTGCCTTTGTTTATGTTTTGGCGTGTATCTGTTATGAATTATGTTGATGGTAACTGCAGAATTACTGTTATTCCAACAGTCAAACTTAAAAATGATATTATAAAACCACGGAGCACTTTATTTGACTAATAGTAAACATTGTATGTTATTAATATTACGGTACAGCGTTTTTAGTTTCTTTTTCTGTAGACGTTGTCAGGGTTTGTGTTGTAGGTAGATTAGATAGGCATCAGGACACGTCTTCAGGTTGTAAGATAGATTTATTAAGATAGCACAGCAGAGATAAAGCACTTCGCTAGCTGACCAGACCATCAACTGCCAAGACTAGAACATTCACATACCAGATAGAACACTCATAGGTAGTGAGAGAGGTTGAGGAGACATAAACACAAAGAATGGACTACTGACCCCAAGTAGCCATAACCAAGCAAGCACATATATACAACATATCTTCTTCCTTTACAGAAAACACAATAAACGCTTCAAACACCCAACAAAAGCTTAAAGCATGAAAAAGGAAAAGCAAGAAAACATAAAACATGTAGGAGGTCAACGACCTCTTGGACTTCCAGATGATGAAAGCAAAGAGCAGGATAAGAAGAGGATCACAATGAGAATCATGACGAATATCACGATGACATGACCACCTTCTTCCCTTCGATTGACGAAAAACAAAAAGAAACAGTCTACTCTCAACAATCCGTCTTTGTGGCCATCAAAAACGGGAAGAGACAGCTTACGCACTCCAATCAGTTTTTCGTCTGTCGCGGCTTACTGCACACAGTTGAAGATATAAAAGTTTAACCAAAGCCTCACATGCTCAATAGTTCTGGAAGAATGCTCCCAAAGAAAAATCTCAGCCAGATTTCTTGCAGTCTAAAATGACGCTCTGGTACTTTCCTTGGGTTAAAGGCCTCACGATGTAGTTCGGGCCTCTACATTAGACTTAAAATTAAATTTCTTTGTTGACAAATTGTCTCAGTACTAAGGGCTAAAAAGCCCGGCTCTAATCGCGGAACATTTGTCCCGGTAGAAAGAACCTCCATGTCACGATTTTGTCTTGTGGTACTGGAACTCTAGTCGTCACAACTCTAGGTCGTGAACTCTCCTGGTCAAATGACGCATTTTTCCTTTCTTCTCCTATCCCGGTACTGATTTTATGACATCTGTTGTCTCCCGCTAGATAGGTTGGAACTTTAGTTCTCTCATTTTTTCCCCTTTTCCTTTTCTTCGACTCAACGGTTCTGGGACATCCTTTGTCCTCTCGCGGTTTCTGGTTTCGCCGGTCCTGGGACTACCATTGTCCTCTCCCGGTCGTGGTCCAAGGGTCACTTCCTCAGTCTTTTTCTTGTTTCGCCGGTCCTGGGACTACCATTGTCCTCTCCCGGTCGTGATCCAAGGCTCACTTCTTCAAACTTACTTTTACCAGAAACAGGGTAAGAGTTGCAATATCTTCCTCCGAAGAAAATATTGAGATAGGAATTTCCTATCTACATTTCACCCCTTCACATTTTACAAACATACAATACCTTTGAAAGGTGACACCTTTTCTTATGACTTTAAGTCCTAATTTCTACTTCTTTTTTTTTTTTATCTGCCACACCTGCTTTTGAACTTCTCTCTGTGAACGCTGGAATTAAAGAATTACACTCTCCAAAAGTTGATGGTGGTTGATGTAGGTACTCCTTTTTGCGCTTCTTCGCCACTTTACTAAAAATATGTGCTGTTGAATGTCACCATCAACACGATTTACTGTTCCAGTTCTTAACAAACAAGGTTTTAGATCTCTAACGCTGTTCTGACTTTTACTCTTACTGCCCTATACTTATTCCAGCCTACCAATGTAGATCAAAAAAACAATTCAGCCATAGGTTTTACTATATCCAAGGATTATTTCTATGTCACACTCCTGCTGCCAAATGAAAATTACAAGCCATAATGTGAAACACAAACTACATCCTTCGAAAATCCACCAGGTGGCACTGTCGTAAATGGATTCACACCTTAAAAATCGGTTCATCTGTGCTTCCATATAACGTTTTGTCTTATGGCTAGTCTTAGATCTGGAAAAACAACATGACAAAAATTGCTGATGCTCGAGAGAGTGACGACTATCACACCTGTGATCCATTGACATCGACTCATCTGTCACTTTGATTCACGGCTGGTCATTGCGCTGGGAGGGCAATAGAAAGAGTAATGCAGCGTAGATTGCTGATGCCCTGGAGTGACCACTATCACGCCTGTAATCTTTTAAGCAAAACACACACACCTAAACGGAACTGCCAGTGCTTCCGATAATGCCAACAAAAAAAAATAACACTGCCTGCGTTCTCTCACCTTTTGACTTTCCGGTGTGTTTTACTTGATCCTCGGTGAGATCATGAAAGATTGCCTGGTTGCGTAGTGTCCCGTAAATCCCATCACCATGGGAACGAAACGAAAGCCATGGAGAGAACCAGTAAAGAGATAGCAATAAGATGGCTTCCTGACGTTGCGTGGTGGCGTACCACGTTAAACGGAGTTGACCAAATGACGCGCTGAAAAACGTCTCTGACGCTGGGCGTTCTAAAAGTTTGACGAAGTCGAAGAGGCAACCTCTCCGCCAGTACCCCCTGAAGTTCTGCGATGTCATCATTCAGAAGAAGTCAACCATATGGGAAGGATCTGTCCGAACAACACCGGTAGGACGCAGACTTAGAAAGGCCAGTCTAAAGATTATCCACGCTTTATGATAGCATGCCTCAGCTACTCAAATCGTACTCCGTTCTAGACATATGCTCCGTGCTCGGTTCCAGACATACATTGGCTTAATTTAATCCCAAAAATCGTTTTGGAGCAGCGCTTGGTTTAACAAATGACAGTTTCTAAATAAACATACACGCTTCACGTTTGCTACCATTGACATGTCACCTAGTGTCAATGTGATGAGCTCTTAGTTGCGCTTATGCAGGAAGTGTCCCTTATACCTGTCAAGTCGTCTTGACTCAGGGTTGGCAGCAAATGGAGTAGTTTGGCAGGTTGCTTGATAATTCTTGTTTCTTTGGCCGATTTTTCACACGTTATGCAGATTACCAATTTCTTTCAACATTCATTAGGTTTACAATTCTTTCACAAAGCAGGTTTCTTTAGGCTTACAGGACAACAGAGGTGTCCAGTTTCTTTTCCAATTTTCCTCGCGAATTTCTTCCTGCTTTTTTTTATATTTAAAATAACTTGCGGCAGTTTTCTTCTTTTCTTGGTGATTCTGTCGGTTTCTTCTTATTTTGGAAGAAAACTTCATCCATTCAGCAGGTTTCTTTTAGATTTGCGGCATACCAGATGTATCTTGTTTACTTTTACAGTTACTTTCAGCCGCAGATGGATGACAAGGTGTTTTGGGTTCTTGATGCGAAGTGTTTCTCGTGCTGCGCTGTGCTTCTGCCTTGGTCTGGTCAGTCAATTTGTCGCCAAAATGTTGTAAGTAGATTAGATAGGCATCAGGACACGTCTTCAGGTTGTAAGATAGATTTATTAAGATAGCACAGCAGAGATAAAGCACTTCGCTAGCTGACCAGACCATCAACTGCCAAGACTAGAACATTCACATACCAGATAGAACACTCATAGGTAGTGAGAGAGGTTGAGGAGACATAAACACAAAGAATGGACTACTGACCCCAAGTAGCCATAACCAAGCAAGCACATATATACAACAGTTTGTATTCCATTTTGCCAGTGGACATGAGCAGAGATGCTGGAGTCATGTAAGGTGTGGCTGGAAGTAAATCACAGTGCATATGCACTTTTTAGAGCTAACGATGGTGAGCACCGGCATGATCCTGGCTATTTAAAGCTGGTGTTATTACGTTCGAGGATTTTTAGATTTCTTTTCTGTTGACGTTGTTTGGGTTTGTTTTCCGCTTTGCCAGCAGACATGGGCAGAGATGCTAAAGTCATGTAAGGTGTGGCTGGAAGTAAATTGCTGTGCATATGCATTTGTTTCGCCTCCAGCTTTTTAGAGCTAACCAATGGTGAGAACTGGCAGGACCCGGGCCAATTAAAGCGGGTGTTATTAAAAAATACATTAGAGCAATTTTAGTTTCTTTTTCTTTTGACATTGTCGGGGTTTGTTTTCCTTTTTGCCAGCGGACATTGGCAGAGATGCTGGAGTCATGTAAGGTGGGGCTGGAAGTAAATCGCAGTGCATATGCACTTTTTAGAGCTAACTACGGTGAGCACTGGCAGGGCCCAGGCAAATTAAAGCTGGTGTTATTAAAAAATACTTTAGAACATTTTTAGTTTCCTTTTCTGTTGACGTTGTCGGGTTTGTTTTCTGTTTTACCAGCAGACATGGAGAGAGATGCTGGAGTCATGTAAGGTGTGGCTGGAAGTAAATCGCAGTGCATATGCACTTGTTTCGGCACCAGCTCTTTAGAGCTAACGATGGGGAGCACCGTCAGGACCCAGGCCAATTAAATCAGGTGTTATTAAAAAATATGTTAGAGCATGTTTAGTTTCTTAGTCTGTTGACGTTGTTGGGGTTTGTTTTCCGTTTTGCCAGCGGACATGGGCAGAGATGCTGGAGTCATGTAAGGTGTGGCTGGAAGTAAATTATAGTGCATATGCAGTTGTTTCGGCACCAGCTTTTTAGAGCTAACAATGGTGAGCACCGGCAGGACCTGGCCCAATTAAAGCTGTGTCTTTTGGTGTGATTAATACAACTATACCAAACAGTCAAATTTAAAAATAATATTAAAAACCCACGGAGCATTTTTTTAAACTAATATTAAGCATTGCGTGTTATTAAAAAATACGGTAGGTCATTCATATTTTCCTTTTCTGTTGACGTTGTTGGGGTTTGTTTTCCGTTTTGCTACCACTGCTTTTTAATACTTTCACTGCTCTTTAATACTATTTATATACTAAACTCCAATATATGGTGAGGTCTATTGGCACTGCCAATGCTTGTTTTATATAGTGGTTGGATTTGGCCCTCTCTGCAGGGTATCCATAAATGTTTTGCCTTCACATTTCCTATTTTTACTTAATTCGTTTTTGCTGGCCTTAGAACTATGTGCATTTAACCACTGCTAACAAGAGCAAATGTGCTTGTGCACACTCCCTAAAACATGATAAAATTGGCTTATACCTGATTGGCATCTTTAATTTACTCATAAGCCCCTAGTAAAGAGGTGTACCCAGGGTTGGTAAAATAAATGATACTAATGCCTGCAGCACTTATTCTGCCACCCACTTAAGTAACCCTATAAAACATGTCTCGTTGCCTTCAATTGCTGCATGTTAGCATTTTTTAACTACCAATTTGACTTAACAATATAATATCCTTGCCAAGCCTAAAACTCCCCTTTTACACATATAAGTTATACTTGTACTTTAGGTCTAGGGTGGCAAAAGACTGGTGTGAAGTTCTTTGTGAGTGTGCTGGAGGTAGCTCATTCGAAATGTAAGTGGGACAGGGAACAGCTTCACCCCACCCATCCTGGCAGAATCATGACGCATCCTCCCCACAATTAGTCTCCCTTAGTCTCACTGTCTGGTATAGATTCACAAAGGCCAACTGCCAACTAGTCATAGTCATATGACCCAGGCACCAAATGGTTAGGTCGAAAAAATGCCAACTTTCCAAAAGTAAAAGGCACACAGATAATGGACAGAATGCAGAGTCAATAGATCTGGGTTAAATCATCGTACTTTTGCTCACTGTGCCACCCCAGTTTAGACCCAGCCATATGCAAATCAGTCTTGACCCTGTGCCTCAGGGGAACAGTCCAGACCGAACTGCCAAGCCAGTTCCTACTTGGACCGGAAACAGGCATCCTGGGACCGGTTTCAGAGCATCACCCCTCATCAGCCAGGCTAGCTTGAACCCAGTGGCACAATGAGCCCGGGACCTATGTCTGGGCATACCCATCGCACTTAGGGCAAGAAAGCAAAAGGCACACAGATGATGGACGGAATGCAGAGAAAATCAAACATTCTCCCCCAGTCAATAGATCTGGGTTAAATACATTGTTCTTTTGCTCACCATGCAACCTCAGTTTAGACAAAGCCATATGCAAATCAGTCTTGATCCTGTGCCTCAAGGGAACAGTCCAGTCCGAATTGCCAAGCCAGGTCCACCCTGGACTGGAAACAAATATCCTGGGACCTGTTTCGGGGCATCACCCTTCATCAGCCAGGCTAGCTTGAATCCAGTGGCTCAGTGAGCCTGGGACCCACTCCTGGGCATACCAGGCGCACTTAGGGCGAGAAAGCAAAAGACACACAGATGATGGACGGAATGCAGAGCAAATCAAACATTCTCCCCAAATCAATAGATCTGGGTTAAATCTATCGTTCTTTTGCTCACCATGCCATCCCAGTTTAGACCCAGCCATATGCAAATCAGGCTTGACTCTGTGCCTCAAGGGAACAGTCCAGACCGAACTGCCAAGCCAGGTCCCCTGTGGGCCGGAAACAGGTATTCTGGGATGGGTTTTGGGGCATCACCCCTCATCAGCCAGGCTAGCTTGAATCCAGTGGCACAGTGAGCCTAGGTCCCACGTCTGGGCATACCCGACGTACTTAGGGCGAGAAAGCAAAAGACACACAGTTGATGGACAGAATGCATAGCTAATAAAACATTCTCACCCCAGTCAATAGATCTGGGTTAAATCCATTGTTCTTTTGCTCACCATGCCACTCCAGTTTAGACCCAGCCGTATGCAAATCTGTCTTGACCCTGTATCTCAAGGGAAGAGTCCAGACCGAACTGCCAAGCCAGGTCCTCCTCACTAAAAGTGGCATTTTCAGAATTGTGTCATAAAATCAACCTTCACCACTAAAGAGGAATTTAGATCACAATTCTTTTGAGACCAAACATGACATTTCCACATGTTCTCAATCACAAGTTAGCACAAATTAAATGTAATAAGGGTAACCCAATGTTATCCTAGGGGATAGGTTGGCCTAACTAGAGAAAAATAAATGTAGGGGTTTTCACTACTAGAACATGTACAAATTAAAAGTAAATGTGCAACTTTTTGAATACCCTGTACATTGCCCTATGAGCTATTCAAGCCCTACTCTGGGGGGACTTATATGTATTAAAAAGGGATGTTTAGGCTTGTCACAAGGTTTATTTTGCCAGGTTGAATTGGCAGTTTAAAATTGCACACAGGCTGCAATGGCAGACCTGAGAAAGGTTTAAAAGGGCTGCTTAAGTGGGTGGCAGGTAAGTACTGCAGGCCCAGTAGTAGTATTTAGTTTACAGGTACATTTATTACAACTTTACTAGGGAAATGCTAATTAAATTAAATGTGTCAATTTCCATATAAGCCAATTTTAACATGTTTAAAGGAGTAAGCACTTTAGCATTGGTTAGCAAGGGTAGAGTGCACAGAGTACTACGGCCAACAAAAATGACTGTCTACAAACAGGAAGCAAAATGTTTGGTAGAAGACCACAACAAAGGCTGTCAGGTCTAACAAACCAGTATATACCCTGCACAAGAAAAAGTGGAAAAGAATAAACCTTGTTGGCTAAGACATTATTGATCAGGCCAAGGTTCCAACATTTTAGTTTCTGCCCCCAAGAGCAATATGATGAAAATATGCATCTGTGTTCACAGGTGTTCTTCCAAACATGGTCGTTGAGAGAGTGAGAGACAACAGAGCCCTAACATCAATGACATGATTACTTGCCTTGATGAGCCTTGCAGATTTTTCATGTTAGATCTCTATAAAGGATTCTGTCTTTGGTTTCACATCAGCACACATTGCAACGTACACAATGCCCTGCATTTCCGGGGTACTGTTTGCTGGTCTTCCCAACACCGTAGTTGGCCCACGACCATGCGGTTGGCCTGAACTGTTGGATTTGTTGTTCATGACACCGTGAGAGCCGTGGATGCAGTTATCAACTTCAATGAACTGTATTTGAAACTTATTATAGCAAAATTTGTATCTTGAGTACTGTACGTTGGATTTTTATCATTTTGGTCTTGTTTTACACAGATAAATATTGGCTATTTTGCTAAAACTGGTGTTGTGTTTTCACTATGTTACTGTATGTTATGTGCAAAGGCTTTACACATTGCCTCTGAGATAAGTCTGACTGCTTGTGTCAAGCTACCAAGGGGGTGAAGCAGGGGCTATTTTAGGTGTGTTGAAGCAGGGGCTATTTTAGGTGTGTAACTCCCTTGTCCTGACTAGAAGGAAGGGTCCCTACTTGGACAGGGTACAAACCTGCCAACTAGAGACCTCCATTTCCAACAGGTGCCAAACCATAGAAACCATTGGGACTAAATTTGCTTTGCATTAAAATGTGGTTGATATACCTGATAAAGTATGGCTTTAAGTTTTTACATAGGCCTGGGGAGCAGTACAAGTACCTCAGAGAACAATGCAAGACTACACTTTTTGAAATGGTGGAACAGTCCTTATCACCTGAGGGATGGATGCCATGCTATGCAGCACTGAAGGCACATTAACAATGCTAGGACATGCCCAGCTGGCATGGCTCATGAAGAATTGGTGCAATTTAAGCAAAAAATTAAGAATTTTAAGAAACACCAAATGAATAGAATTGAAAAAACTTGCCTAGTTATTTTGAAATCTTCACCATTGACATTGGCAGCCAAGAGATTGCACCTAGGAACGTATGGTTCCTGAGGCTCTCAGCAGTACTTGTTGGTGACCTTATATGTATAGTGCAGATGTCACAGATGAGTCAAGTGTTTTCCGCTGTGCCTGCTACAGCGTTGCCTGTCCTTGATGACGGGGTTGCAGCCTGGTACACTCCCATCACTCACCATCTAAAATCCCCCATTCTACAGTGATGAAGTTCATTAATTTGCAACATACCAAAGGCTGTTTCAATTCATCACACAAGAAAGCAATTCAGTGAGTGAAAATCACCAAAAGTTCGATTGGTCAAACATTATTCTAGGTCTCTAGGCATTATGGCAATTGGCTGCCTCGTACTACTGGGAACTGTTCTGCAGAGTTGGGCAAACTACGCAATCATGCCCTTCCTCAGATGGAACTGAAGCACCCAAAGACCAAGCTTTTTTGCAGCTACAAATTGCAATCCAAATTCCTAAATGAAGGATCCTGCTGACCTCAAGTGCCATGTGTCAGAGACAATACAGTAAAAAAGGCAACTTTTCCCTTTCCCTCTTAGTGAATGATAATGTTGGCATGACTGGTGCTCTTTAATGAGCTATGCCATTTACTTCAGAAATCACCACAGTCTGTTTGAGAACCATAATACTGCATCAGCAGAGAACATTGGCAAGGAGAACACACAGTACTGCCTATACCCCCTACTAGAAACACTCTTGTGTTTTTTCTTAAGATCCATTCGATGACCTAAGCAAATGTGAATCTCTAAACTTATTTTTGAGGGCAGTTACTTTCATATTTTAGATTGGCTGAAATGATTAAGGAGAGGATGGAACAAGATTCCAAAGCTCATGTCGCTGAAGTGGAAAGGTAAGTGGAAGAGTTAATAGAAGGATTGGTAGATAACTTGTGAAATAGAAAGGAGAAGGCCGGTGTGACGAGATTGACAGAATAAAGAAAAATAAAGAGAAATATGTGAATCACAAATAAGATGTTTGCCATCATCTTTTGAGTAGATTGTGACGCCACATAAATTAACGCATGACGCTCGTTTGTTAGGGAGCTTTTACTGGCTAAACTAAGACAGGAAGATTTTGCCCATTCAACATGTAATAATTTGCTCTCAAAGGGGAGCTTAAAAAACACTTTGTGTTGAAATTACTTATGTGTATGTACTAGGTGAGAACCTCCAGCGTTGCCTCATAAATATGACAAGCACACTGAACACAGAGGGATTTACTTTTGTCCTCCTTTTTAAGGTGTGGTCGTGCATATGGACAAAAATGTGGCCATGTTCCAATACTCAATTAACCGTGATTCCTTTAGACCTTTAGTAGTGCTATGGGATGTAGGCATATCAGTGGGGTGATTAGTCCAGACTAGAGGCACCTGGGCTAGATTTTAGTAAAATAATGTAATGCCTGCACCAATCTGTATCTTTTAGGATTAGCAAAGACACCTACTTTACCAGAAAGAAATGCACATTAAAACTGATTCTCTTATTCCAAGGTTGCCTACCCTTAAACAAATTAAACAAGCTGACCTTTGTGGGCAGGAAATAAAATCCTATTTGTCAATGCACACCTTCACATTTCATGGCCACTAGGTGACCTGAAACCAAAAAGTCAGAACTCCATTGTCCTGTGACTCACTCTCCTACATCTACAAAACACAAAACCTGGGATTTACAGTTATAAATCACCTCAGTAATGTCAGATGTTTCAGCTAATGTGGGTGCAGATCCTATACTGACTATATAAAAAACACATGCTTCTTTATGTCATGGCACAAACAACATACCACTAACGTTCACCCCTACATCTCTAGTATATTTCAAAAATACTAAAAAAATGAAAAATCTATCGACTCATGTTTGTTCACTTCAAACCTAGCCATTAGAGTGAAGTAATAGCATTTGCTTTTAATTGATTGCTCTCCATATCAGGTTCCCATTGAGGACATTTAGGGAGCGTTGCAACACTGCTAGGCAGGGAATGAGCAAGATTTGGTTTGTGGCTTCACACAGAATGGCACACAACAGGGATAAATGTCCGGCTCATCTTTGGTGAAGGTGAAAAAATTCTTGATTTTAGGTTTGGTGACCTGGTGGCTGGGAGCGTTTGCAGTGGTCATTTTTCTGTCAGGCCTTAGTTAGTGGTTAGTGTCTGTTTCCGGTGAGGGACAGTTATATCAGATTGTTGCCTACCTTAGGTTGGCGCACCATCTGGTGCTGGAGGCATTGCAGCTTCTGAGCGAGGCCGGGCGGATGGACCTCGTCATTGCGGAGGCGGTGGGGCTGGCGCGGCCTGTGCAGTAGGCGTCGGCCGGTGTAGCTGCCACTGTGGCTGCCTGTACCTTGCCCAAACGGCAAATATCCACCCCGGTGAGTGAACGGGCCGCTCACATGTCAGAAGAGCGGCCCCGGGGGCATCTGTCGTGATTGAGGGTGGGGAAGGCTGTGAGGTGGTTTGGGCAGGGGGCGGGACCTCGGCGACTCGGCGCGAGCCTCTGGAATCCGGAGGTAAGCCTGGGAAGAAGAGAGAATCGGACTCAGCAGAGCCTGGGAGGCCTCCTTTGGCCTCCGGGGCAGCCAGGAATGCGGGCTCTGAGCCCGCGGTAGGCTAGAGGGATATCGGGGGTAGGGCACGGCGGGTGAAGGGGTAAGAAGGCCCTCATTGTGATGGAACCTGGGGCACCCTGCATTACTAGAACGCATGCAGTTAAAGGCCCCGCTCCCGTGGATAGCTTGAAGAGGAGCGGGGCGGGCCGCAGTGCAGAGGGCGGCGTGAGGGATGTCATCTCCCCGGAGCCTGCGTGGCATGCACCGGGTGCTAGAAAGGGCGCTCGGGATGCCCCTCCTGCACAAATCATAAGGACATTCGTTTTGAGTCAGTGGACTTTTTTAGAGATGACAGTGTGAACTTGTCAAGACTAGGCATGGATTTATGGCATGGCATGGCATGGATTGGAGATCAGGGAGCTTTTGTCCAGGTGCCTGAACGTGCAGAGGCATTTCACATAAAGACATAGGGGGGGTGGCAGAAAGGTGGGGTAGATTCTCTCAGCCCACTTTCTGGGTGGCTGGCGTTATTGAAAGTTTGCCTTGGCTGGCAGAAGTTTTTTGGTCATTGTTGAAGGTGGGTTTATCAACAGGGAAAGGGTAGGCAGGTTATTTTAAGTTTAGTTAGACAAGTTTGCAGTGTTTACTGTTGTAGAGAGGCAGGCAGAGGATGTTGGTTAACTGAAGTGTAGAATTATTGGGGATACTTTTACCGCAATGCTTTGTATTGTCGTGTAAATTGTAATGTCATGGTGGGGGCGGGTTCAGGGGATCATATGGGCGGGGCGGGGTCAGGGGTCTGGTATTTGGATGTATTAGTCAGGCTCTAAGTTTTGTAAGGCAATTGCATGGGATGTTTATTGTAATGTGCACCTGTTTCAATAAAGTGGCCTTTTACACACAAAATGGTCTTTTTTGGTCTGCTTCTCCCTCCCAAGTTCATGCACTTAGCTCCACTTGAGACAGTGGCATAGCTAGCCCTTGTGCCACCTGTGATTGTTACTGCTACTGGTTTTGCTGCCCAGTGGCCACGTGAAAGAGTGGGGTGGGGGGTTCTGGCGGTTTGTTGTGCGTTGCCGCCGGCATTGGGCGCATGAAAGAGCGGGGGAGCGGCCACCCCCAAAACTTGTGGTGCCTGGGGCGGATCGCACCCCCCTTGCTATACCACTGACGAGGCAGTTTGTGAAGTAGATACACCCCATGAGAGCATGTACTGTGTAGCATGCAAATGTGACTGACACTTTCCTCTCTAAATATCACCTACTACAACCATGTGCATTTTTGTATGAAATTAATCTCCAGAATATGAGCTTTTTACTCGTGGGTTAAAAAGTTCAGTCCTTATGGCAGAAACGCTTGCAAATGAACAGATACACTTATTAAAAACACATTTGTGCCTATTGCAAGAGAAACGGCACATGTAGACCCAACTAACAGAAACACAGTTCCTGGATCGCACCAATCTGCCTACAACAACGCACTAAGGAAATGGGGTTGGCAGTTCCTAAGGCACTAGAGCAGGGTGTGGTTCTATAGTACAAAGTTCCGTAAAACCGTAAATACTGAAATCTAAAAATATATGTAAATTATTTACCATATCATCGCACCTTGCACAGGAATTGTTGCACCCAACATTTTCCTTATGAGTCTGCATCGTTAATCTTCTGTATTTATTAATGTTATCTGTTGCGTGCATAAATATACATCATAAATATCTATCTTGCCCCAAAATTGGAAATCGTAGATCATACTAACTCAGTTGGCATACACACCATTGCTTGTCTTTTCACAAATCAGCGATGAGTTTTAATGCATCTGCAAAATCGAGCAGCTATTTTTTGATTGCTGCTATGCGACCCCTTTCATTAATGATTTAAATGCAATTAAGATCACAATGGCCGTATCTGCACACCTTCCATATTAACAGGCAGTTCATCACACAGCTCTTCCTCTGTATGGAAGAATCCACGCAGCTGACTCTGGTGATGTTCACAGAGGCACCTGCAGTCTCCGCATGGAAACAGTACAGAGCACAAGTCCGGACTGGGAACCAAAAGCAGCTCTGAAAAATAGTTTAATACCAGCCCAAGTCTGTGTGATGCAAGCAAGTACACTCAAGGAGACACTTTCAACGAAAATAACACTTTCTCACTCAGCCGGCTTTATGATATTGCGTGTTTCGGACAAGGGGTGATAAGTTCCTGGGAAGTCACTGCCAGCCTTCAATCAGTCACTCAAAGTGATCTGCTTTACTAGCTCTCTCCCGGGCAGCCGTAGTCAAGAGTACAGGCCACTTTCACTGAGGCCCCGTCCAGACTTTCCTTGGTCCGTTCATATTTGCGGGAGGCCTGTTGCTGAAGATGCAAGAAAGTAAATCTCTGAAAACTGTTAAGTTTCAGCTTCGGTCAATTGAGCCTGACAAATTGGTGCCTGCATGATTTTCATTGTTGAGTGCACCGCTATGGTGTGCCAAACTTACTTTATTTGGACTAATTAGAGTTGGGAGACAAATTGCACCATCATTTGTTGAAAACATCACGTCATGAGGATCTTTAAGAAAGGAATATTTTGACATGTTTTTAGTGTAAGAGGCGAGGTTAGCCATTGAATTTCCTGGCCATTTTTGTTTTTAGGTAGAGCCTAGAGTCAGCGCGCATGCTCTGCTCTGGGAGTCTTGCTGTACTGGAGTATGAAATCGAAACCCCGCCCACTCTCTGCCCATATTTGTCATTGACTTGTGCCAGTGTCCTTCGTAAATGCAGGCTTCTGATTGGTTCATAGGCTTGTTGGTCCCTCCTTAATACCGCCTTGTCTTCATTTGTAACCTCCCATGGCTACTGGCCCCTTTACTTCGGTTGTTACAAAAAGGTATGTGTTATTTAGTCTATAAGCACTACATTATTGAGTTTCTCTTACTGCAGGCATGAAAATGTGCTTTGCTTACACTGTGCGCACCATGGCGCGCTTTCACTTTTTCAATGGCAAATGGTTTCCAAGGCAGATAGAACCGATGAACCGCTCCCCACCCCGACCCCAGCAGCAAATCCGGCTGAGAGGAGAGGTGGCCTGGCTGTGACTGTGAACGCACAACTATTAGGTAGAGGGAAGCATGCTCGTGACAGACTGGGAAAGTGCGCACAGGTTCCAGGCAGCAACAGAGGCCTGGTGCTCACTACCTCCCTGTGCCATGTCGTGCACAGGGCATTGCTCTCCTTGGGTCTCGTACCTTTTTCATCTTCCATTTGGAAGGATCTGCTCCTGGTAGTGCCTCCCGTTCAGTGTGTGCACTGCGGTGCCTGTTACCTATGCTGAGTGCCTGCAACCGCCGCTGCCTGCGATGTAGGCAAGGCTGGCGGGGATGCGCCCCGATGCTGGGAGAAGCTGCCGGTGTTGCAGACACTCTCGCCACCCTTTTCCCCAGCCGGAGATGATCCTATTGATCCTTCCCCTGAAGCCGGGCCCGCCTTCCTGCCACTGCACAGGCAACGGACTGACTTATTGGTGTTCTATGTAGGATGGAGTCTGACATGCTGTGCTGTAATATGGAGAAGCAGGCAGAAGGGGTCTAGACCATGTCATGGACTCTGAGGCTCTGCGAGGATGTTGCCAGGGCATGACAAGAACCACAGTAGAGAGCCTGGTACAGCAGGGAGGGTCCATGCCGGGAAGGCAGAGGGCCCCTAAGCCGCCCTTCAGGCCATGGGAGCAAGTGAGGATGCCATTACAGGCGCCGCTAAAGCGTGATGCATGTCACTGGTGGGAGACTGGTGTGGCGGTTGCAGGTCAGGAGCAGAAAGTTGGGGGGCACCCAGAACGACAGATGGCTTATCTTTGCCAGCTACCATTCAGTCGTAGCACTACCTGGGCTCAGGCGCCTCTGGCTGGAGGGGAGGTCCACGCCACATAATGTCAGCAGCCATCCTGTAACCATTGTGTGGCCATGCCCCTCAATCAGTGGCTCAGGATGGGGCTCTACCAATACACCAAGGATGGCGGTTTGTGTGGAGGTTGAGGTGTCATGCAGGCATGACCTCCCAGTTGTCTCTCTCCCTTAATCACAAAAGGTAATCACTAGTCCTTAGTAACTGATAAATAGTTGATTTTTTTTTCTCTTCTTATTTCCTACACGGGTGGTCTCATGGCAAGGCTTCAGGAGAGATTTATGTCAATGGCGATCCCCAGCCTTAGGAGCATCCTGGGGGAGCTCCTTCACTGTCTGCCATAAGTTGAATGGGTTTTCTCGCCACAGCGTGTCCCGCTTGTACTGACGTTAAGAACGTTGATGGGGAGGCACCATTTCCCATTTCTTTGCTTCTTTAATGTTTTCTCATCCGCCTTGGGCCCACAGACGGCATATTTCTATCAAACTTCAGAGCCTCAGTTCGTCTCATCATGCCTTCACACATTATGCAGTACCCACTCCAGATTTACTAGGTACTGGCATATCAAAGTTCCTTTACAAGTCATTCAGAGAAAGGGATCCCTTAATTCAAAGTAAATGGTGTTTGTTAACCTAGTTGCTCCTATATATTGTGTGATCCAAGCTAGAGACCGGAGCAGACGTGTCTACCTGGGCTCCGGCCTCCACCCAGTGAAATCCGTAACTATCCTGTGCTCCCACAGCCACCCCAAAGATTTCCCCTGCATTTCTGGACATTATTGGGCCAATATTATTGAGATATGATGTGTATTACTCTTGCAAATGGTGATAGTTGCTGGCAGGGTCAATACTGATTATTGCTAAAAATTTAATTGGTATGCCTTTAGATTGGCAGGTGGAACACGCCTAAATTCCCTTAATTAAAACTTTAATAAAGGCTGTCACTCTTTACCTTAGTTAAGGCATCTTTTCCTGAAAGCCTATGTTTGTGGCGAACCACGCGATTCCGTGTATGAAGAGTTAAAGTGTGTTTTAATTTTATTGCTCTGACCAACCCTAAAGTTTTACATTATATTTACTGTTTGCCTTACTTGGATTGGCACCATTCTACACAGAATGCAATGCTACAAAAAATGTACAAACTTACATTCTGCCTGGCCTATTTTTATCAAGTTCACTTTTCAAATGTACTTTTCACAATGTTTATTAGAAATATTAATTCTTAATGTTAACCTAGTATAGTCAATGTATTTTTAAAACAACAATGAACATGTAGCAGAGTAAGAATATTGGCCCAAGGTGTGTTAATGGATAGAGGATAGTGTAGGCACAACGCTGGCTCAGTGAAGAGTGGTTAGAGTTCAGTAATTTACAGGATTCCAGTGAGTTTTTGAAATTTACAAAGTCCACTTGATGCTAAATAAAATATTCATTAGGAAGCCAAGTGTATTATTTGTGCAAATTGTAGTGTGACACCCAAGATACAGGACCATTATATGCCAGATGATCATTAAAGTGTTGGCCTATTTCCAAAAAAGCATAGTGCTCACTACTGAAGGAATAATCTGCATGTCACAAGTATGTTGTTATAATCTGTATCCTATTATGATAGTCAATAGTCTTAGGACTCTTTGGTAAGAACATCTGTTCCTAAAGCAGAAAAAGTCAACTCACTTTTTGATCAGCATGGTTTAATTGGTTATTTCTATTGTTATTGATTGTATTTAGTTTGTGGCTGCATGGATAATACTTATAAGGTCCTAAAGGCAAAACCGATTGCATTGCAAATGCTTGTTGTATTTTAAACGTTGGTGGCACTAGATGTTTCCTGCTCCTGTGTGTGGTTAGTTTTGGAGAAGCTCTAACATTTCCTGATTTCATGACTTTTCATGTGTCGCCTTGGGTACCTCTTGGTTGATTTGTCTTTGCTTATACATTAAAATCTTCCAAACGCTTATCTGAATAAGTGTTGTCCAGCTGGGTAATAAAAGTCTGATTGACTAAATACACAATATTCTTATACACAATATTCCTAGCTTTGAAAGTATGCAGGATTTCTTAAATAAAAAAATTTGCTGAGAATTTCACTATTTGACAGTAGTGTTCAACAAGGTATGTCCATGTACTGGTGCTGTACCGTGCCACATTTGTGCAATGCTTTCCTGCAGATCACTATACTAGTCACGTGGTCACATGTCACCACTCAGTTTGTAATTAAACACCAAGGGGGCGATTATGTGTGTTGACAGTGCAGGCGGTACGCCACCACCACGCCCCACACCGCAGAGTCTCGCCGCTACCCGCCAGATTACAACTTTAAAGTGTCTGGTGGGCGGGCGTCGTGGTGGTCCCGCAGCCGTACCTCCTCCAGAGGCGGTGGTGCCTTTGAAATAGGACCCGCTTTGAAAAAGGCACAGAACTGGGACCGCAAAACAAGGTCCTGCATGCCATAAACTCGAAAGTCCATGCTGTGCAGGAACTGGTGTGTATGCACACATGGGGGCACATGTTATGCCCCCCTGTGTGCATCCACATGCGGTGGAGGCACGGGGGTCGGTGGCGAGGTAACTTGTAATATGCTTGGCGGGACCGCAGTGGTCCCACCACACATATTGCGGCCTCTAACTGCCTCGCCACCTCCAGGACACGGTAGTTCCCTGGCTGGGGCTGTGGTCCCAGGGCAGTCCAACCGCCTAGCTCATAATGGGGCAGTCAGACCGCTGGTGCAGCGGCTGCTGGCCTGCCACCATCACACCCCCGTGATTGTGGCGGTTCTCGGACCGCCTGATTCCTAATCGGGCCTCAAGCAGAGTGCAGGAGGATGGGCATGTCACCTAAGATGAGGGGGTGTGGGGGCATAAACTACTGTTGTGAATATAGCAAGAGCAGGAACAGGTGAAGAGAGGGTAAAGGAAGGAGTAAACTGTTACTTAGGAGCGTAGTTAATAACAGCAAAAGGAAAGGACCTGAGGAGCTGAGAAGGTTGGGAGAGGGTAGTTGGCGCAAGCTTAACAAGCTTGTAGGACGGCAGCTTCCGTGACTGTGCTCTGCACTACAATCCTTCGCTAATGATGCCTACTGCACAGAGCTCACCCTGCTCAACCTCAGTTACTGCTGTTGCAGGCCTCTTCCTACCTTAATCCATCAGCTTCCCTTTGACTTTCTTCTTGTGGGTCCCAGCAGCGCGGACGCTCAACACCCTCATGACCTCTGCTGCAGCCATACCTTGCACTTTCCTCTTCTGCTTCTTGTCCGAGTCTCAAGTGAATAAAGTACTAATTTTTAATTGTCCCTTTGCCTGAAATGTGCCACAATTAGGGTTCTTTCACAGTCCTTATGACATTTTGTCATGTTGCTAAAGAGAGAGTGGTTGAGTTGTATGTACTTGCAGTATGGTATGGGACCTATAAATATGAACATTGGGCCTTACGATCACTACAGACAAATCAATGCTGGTCCTGGTGCAGGTCATCCACCAAGCAACAGAGTATTAGGCAAAGCTAAAGATCTTAGTGAATAATTTTAAATATTAGGGTATACATGTAGGTTCTTCATTTGTTTACTTTACTACAGCAAATACAAAGTGACCTGCATACATGGGAAACCTTCCCCATATCAATGTTGGGCAGATTTAAAATCACCATGCTACCCAAGACATACTTCAAAATTACAAATAAGAGATTCCTGCAGTGTTTTGCCACCATTTTTTCAATGATTCAAAACATCCTGCGGGCAGGCAAGCAGCAAGGGTTTCCTTCATGAAACACATAAAAACAGCTTATGAGAATGGGCAGAGCATCTCAGATATGTAACTATATTATTAAGCACCACATTAATAGCTAGATCTTTGGTGAGAGAGATGACCCATCACATAGGTTAGAACAGGTGTCCAGGGTCTTATTTATGGGGCCAGGGTCTTCTCTGTTTGGGCCACAATACCAAACATATACCCCTTTATCATGAAATAGCACTCTTCATATGGGATAAAGTACTTCATTGCAAACTTAGGGCCTGATTCACAAAGGGGCTCTGCTCTTGTGGCGAAGGCCCTGCAGTCGTGGGCATAATCTCCGCAATGAAAATTCTCATCTGCATTGCTCAATCATTCAACCAGTTTATTTTTCATATAAAATCCATAAAACCCCAGCAATAAAAATCCAAACCATAACCAGCCTGGCTAAAATAACAAACAATCATATTAAAAAAGAAAATAAAGTACAGTAAATAAAAACATATTTACACTGAGATGCCATCAATCAGATTGTAAAGTGCAAATGCTCAGTAAAAGGGAAAAGGGAGATATACAATAATCTTTATTATGTAGATCATTTCAATATCAAAACAGTTCTTCTATAAATAGTCTAAACCTTGCTGGAGCTCTGGAAACTCCCCCCCAATTCTGAAAATGTAGGGCTCTTTAGAAGCATATTTGCACTATAGTGCCATTGATCAAACATGTTAAGTGCACGCTGGAAGTGATGTTCACGTCACATATATAGATGCCACCTTGGTGAAAGCGTGGAGTCATGAAGTGCATTGACACTGGTGTTTCCAAACTAGGGCCCTGAAAGGGATAATCCCTAATCCTAGAAATCTGTCCACAGGCCGGGAAGGATGGGTGGGTTGGTAAGGAATCTGCAGCTAGATATTGTCTCTATCAGATAATGCGTTACCGAAGGTATTCAACTTGTTCTTCTGATAGAGACATCTAGCTGCAGATTCCTTACCTTTGAATAAATACCCAAGCAATAAAGTCCCCAGTGGTGGGTTGCTGACAAATTCTAAACTAAAAAGTTCTGCAGGACCGAAAGGGCAAAATGCCCGTCCCTATGAACTTGGCTGTCCAGCCAGTAATATTTGGTGAACGTATGCAGGGATGCCCACGTTGCTGCCTGGCAGGTGTCCAGTACTGGAACTCCACGTGCTAATGCAATGATCACAGCTTTAGCTCTTAAGTCCTCAGGGGGCTGCTTTTTTGCCAGTGTATAGCAAGTTTTAATGCGGACAACTACCCAGTGTGAAATGGTTTGTTTCTGCACCGCCTGGCCCTTCATTGCTCCAAATTACCCCACGTTGGTCGTCCACCAGGAACTCTTGTGTGCAATCAAGGTGGAACGACTATGCTTTGTTTGGCTTCAGACGGTGAGAGTTGCTCCTCTTCTTTTGAAGGATATGGAGTAGCATATAAAATGGGCAAGGTGATGGATGGCTGTCATGGAATGGTGTTACCACTTTTGCAAAGAAAGAGGCCTAAATGTGAAACACCAGTTTGTCTGGAAAAACTGAAAGGAAGGGAGGCCTGGATGATAAAGCCTGCAGCTCATTCACCCTCCTGGTGGATGTTATTGCCATCAGAAAGGGTGTTTTGATAGTAAGCAGCCGGAGGGGACGATTATAAAGAGGTTCGAAAGGAGCACACATTAGGATAGTGAGGCCTAAATTAAGGTCCCACTGAGGCATAATGAAAGGAGAAGGTGGAAACATATTTACAAGACCTTTAAAGACCTTTAAGAAACTAATTTACAATAGAGGACATAAATAAAGAGGGTTAATCAGGCAGATGCAAAAAGGCAGACAGAGCAGAAAGGTAATCCTTTAGAGGGTCAGAGCAAAGCTGTGCTGGGCAACGATAAGAATAAAAAGGAACATCAGAAAGGGAAGCAGAAAGAGGGTCAATAGACTTCCCTGTACAAGATAATACATATTTTGTTCCATCGGCAGGCGTATACCATCTTGGTGGAGGGATGCCTGGCTGCCAAGATAACATTTCAGACTTCGGGGGGAAAACTAAAAGCTCTCACTGTCGCCAGTCAATCTCCATGCAAGAAGGTGTAGAGTTGACAGGTTCGGATGGAGGACCCCGCTTGTTGCTGTGACAGAAGATCATCTCGAAGAGGCAGCCTGATCGGGGATCTATGCTCATGCTGAGAAGCTTTGAATACCAGTCTCTCCATGCCCAGTCCAGAGCCACAAGGATTACTTGCACCTGGTCATTCCCGATCTTCTTGAGAACTCTGAGCAGAAGTGGAATGGGTAGAAAGGCACACAAGGAGGCCTGAGCTCTAATCTGACAAAAAGCATCTCAGAGTGAGAGGATTCTTGGAAACTCCAGCGAGCAAAACTGCTGACATTGCGCGTTCTCTGCGAAGGTGAACAGATCTAACCAAGGCACTCCTCACTGCTGAAAGAGACCTTGTGCCACCTCTGGTTAGAAACACTATTCTTGATCTGCTAGGAATCAATGGCTGGGTTTGTCCGCCCTGGTGTTCAGGGAACCTGCCTGGTGTTGAACGACCAGCGATATGCACTGCTGCTCCAGCCATTTCTAGAGACTCAGGGTCTCTTCGCAAAGGGTTCACGACCCCACCCGACCTATTTCTTCAAGTACCACATGGCGGTAATGTTGTCCAGGAACACCTGCACCAGCCTTTCCTTGATAGAGGGTAGAAAAGGCTTTCAATGCCAGTCGGATCGTTTGGAGCCCCAGCATGTTTTGTACGGTCCGGATTCCGCTGGAGACCAGCGTCCTCTAATCTCCACCTCTCCCAGATGGCCACCCCATCCCAGGAGTGATTCATCTGTCTCTACTGTGAGATCTGATTAGGGAAGGGAGAGGGTTCTGCCTCTGACCCAACCACAGTTTTTTAGAAACCACTGCTGGTCTCTTGTAGTTCCCTTCGAGATCTAGACCATGTTGTAGAGCTTCCCATGGTGCTGCGCCCAGTGGAACTTCAGGTTTCAATGCCGAGCCTGCATTCACCATCTGAAATTTGTCACAAGCAGAATGCAGGGGGTCCCGAGGCCTAGCAGCCTCAGTCATTCTCACGTAAATCCACTCACCGCTCTGGAGGATAAGCCTGAGACTGCACTGTATCCAGAACC
Organism: Triturus cristatus; assembly: GCF_964204655.1. Classification (NCBI taxonomy): domain Eukaryota; kingdom Metazoa; phylum Chordata; class Amphibia; order Caudata; family Salamandridae; genus Triturus; species Triturus cristatus. The sequence goes on from NC_140593.1 coordinate 420,475,552, forward strand.
GCTCCAATGAAAGGGACCGTCTCAGAAGGAGTCAAGTGTGACTTCAGCATTTTGATAGTGAACCCCTGCGAATGCAGGAGGTCTGCAGTAGTCTGGAAGTGGAAGACAAGAGTCTGGGGTGAGCCTACATTTAGCAGCCAGTCATCGAGATAGGGGAAAATTGGCACCCCTGATCTGCACGGTAAGATAAGCTGCAACCACTGCCATCACCTTGGTGAACACCCAAAGGGCGCTGGTAAGACCAAAAAGGAGCATTGTGTATGAAAATACTCGTGGCCTACAGTAAACGGCAGGTAACACTGAGGGCAGGCAAGACGGGGATATGGAAATAGGAGTTCTGCAAGTTCAATGCTGCCATCCAGTCCAGGTCAAGGGCAGACAACACATAAGGCAATGTGAGCATCTATAACTTCTCCTTTTTGAGGAACAGGTTGAGGGTTCTCAAATCTAAATTATGGTAAAATCCTTTGTTCTTTTTGGGAATCATAAATTAGCGGGAATAGCAACCACTGCCTATTTCTGACACCAGAACCCTCTCTATGGCTCCCTTTGCCAAGAGAGCTGTGACTTCCTTGTGGAGCAAGAACAAATAATCCTCTGTGAACTGGTCGGTGATGGAGACAAAATGGGAGGATTCAAAAAGAATGATCTGTGAGACCCAACTGTTCGATGTTATGGACTGCCAGTAGTGGAGTTGGTGGCTAATTCTGACACCAACTGGATGCCGATGAGCATGTAGGTAAAAATTAGGAGGGCGTAGAGGCTGTGGCTGCACGGGGATTGGTGGGTGGGAAAGACCTCTGGCTATCTGACCTACGGGGTCGGTATGAACTGCATCTTTGCCCCGCACAGTCTTGAAAGCTTGCGTGGGGTGGTGGCTGGAATATGGTTGGCATGGTTGAAAGTCCCTTCTGGAGCCACAAAAGGAGTGATAGGCGGACTGAGGTTGACATGGGTCAACTGAGACCCAAGGACTTGGCTGAAGCCTTAAAGCTCTCAAGCACCGAGTGTGCATTGTCTCCAAATAGACGGTTCCAATCAAAGGGCATGTCCATGAGGAAAACCTGGAAATACCCTGAGAAGCCAGATGTTCTCAGCCAGGCGTGGTGTTTAAGTGCCACTGTCATTGAAACTGCCCTGCCCAGCAAGTCAGTTGTATCTAAAACACAACCAATGATAAACTTCGCTGCATCTCTCTCGCCCATGACCGCTTGGGAGAGAATAGCCTGGGCCTCCTCCGGGACCTGTGGCAGCACTTGCGCAACCATGTTCCCCAGTGTGTGTGAGTAGTGGCCCATTATACATGCAGTATTCACCAAGTGCAATGCAAAGCTGGTTAAAGAAAATATCTTCTTCCCAAAACTATCCAGCCTCTTGGATTGCCTGTCCGAGGGTGCGGCAGGGAATGCGCCTTGGGATGTAGAGACTTGTACACCAAATTCTCAGAGGTGGGGTGTTGGTTGAGGAATTTCGGGTCCCGAGGTGCATGGCGGTGGTGGCAGGAAATTGTACTGTTCACAGGAGCCGCTGTGCTGGGTTTGGGCAAGGTTACCAGTAGGATATCGGTCAGTTGTTCATTAAAAGGAACAAGGGTTCAGAAGAGGAAGCTTCTGGTTGTAGCACTTTTGTCAAGGTGTTAGTCTTGACTGCCACCGAGGGCAACTCGAGATCCAGGACCTCAGCTGTCCTCTTCACCACATGTAATAAGAAGCTCCCTCCTCCATTGCCACGATAGGGGGAGAAAGCATACCAGTATCTGGGAATGTGTCCAGACCACTGGCATACATGAGTTTCTCATACCAGTCCATATTCTGACCTTCTAATTGGCATTCTAAAGGGTCCAGTGACCCCCCCTTTCTTCCCAAAAGCCTAGCCCTTCAGAATAAGACTCAAGCACCAACCTAGGACGCATGGGTCCTGTTGGCACTGGAATTGGCGTCGATCGATGCTAGCTAGGCTCTGTGTCACATTCATTGATTTAAATGGAGCTGTGGGCTCTGGCAGCATAGGGAGCATCAGTGAGGGGGCCAGCATCGGGGGTGGTCACTGTGGCACAGCTGATGCTGGTCCACATCCATTATCGGGTCCACGGGGCCCGTCCGAGCCAAGGCCGGAGCCACCGGTGCAGAACCCGATGGGCCCCCTTCTGACCCTGTGGGGTAGAAGGCGCGCCAGAGGGATCAGACCACTCAAATACACAGTGCATGACCTCCTTAAATTCCTTTACTTGAACGCGAGCCGCTCTGGCTCCCAGAAAAGGTGGAAAGGCTCAGAGTCTGCCCTGGCAATTTTTCTGAAGACATGTGCCTCGAACGCTGATGCTCCTTCGTCACATGAGCCGACAGAAACAGAGAAGTCGAAGCATGCTCTAACTTCTTGTGCTTCTTACGCTTCTTCTCTGAATATCCCAATGACCTGGAATGCGAAAAAGAAGATTTAAGGCTGCTAGAGCGGTTCTGCGACCTCCCTCTTGATCAAGATTGAGACCTCCGAGGAGTCATGCGACTCGATGTCGCCTGCCGGGCTGCTAGAAGGTTCAGGGACTGCTTCCTCAAAGCCTTTGGTGCCATGGCCCGGCAGTCCGAGCAAGAATTGGGGTGGTGGTCACGCTCAAGACACCAAAGACGCACGAGGTGTGGGTCCGTAACCAACATGGCACAATGACTGGCGCCACATGATTTAAAACCTATCTTCTTCTAACACATCCCTCGACACACCAGTTGGGACATTTCCTCAAAAAGAATTTGACAATACATCAGAAAAAGTCTGTCAAAAAGTGACAGAGGGCTAAGCTCTTTCTCTGGATCACCGTTAACTGGCACAAAAAACAGAACTGAAGGCAGCATGCCAAGGTGGTGCCTATATATGTGATGCCGACGTCACTTCTGGCACAGATGCCTGCGAAAGCGCCGCGTGGAGCCGATCAACACCAACTACCAGTGCACAGAGGTATAAGTCATGCAAAAATCTTTCTGATCCAGTCTGGAAAATTCAAAGGTAAGGAATCTGTGGCTAGATGTCTCTATCAGATTGTTCGCCTTTGCTGCTTAGTAGAGGTTGAAGACCTTGAACTTGGTTAGGTTAATGTTTAATTCAAGACACCTGTCTCTGAAAAAATATAAAAAGCGATCTACTATGGCCTGCATACTGCATGGAGTTTTGGATATTAAAAGTGTGTCATCTGCAAAGATCAGTGTATACATTTGATGAGGGCCAAGTTTTGGGACATAATTACCAGGAAAATGTAATACCTTTAGACAATCATTAACGTAAAGTATGAACAAGATCGGTGTCCAGACACACTGCTGACGAATGCCTGTCTCAATCCTAAAGGGATCCGTAAACTCACCATTACTTCCATATCTTACTTGTGCATTATTGGAGATGTGCAGCTTAGCTAGGACTGTCAGAGGATTGTCAGGGACCCCCATCTGCTTCAGAACATTCCATAATTTTACTCTGGGAATTGAATAAAGAGCTGATCTTAAATCAACAAAGACCACATACAAGTGGCTCCTGTCTAGTGTTATGGTTTTCCAATAAATGCTACAAAAGCGTAAAATTGTATCTATTGTGCTGGTGTTGTTTCTAAAACATGTCTGCTATTCTGAGACTATGGAATTCGCATGGGCCCACTCCGCAGTTTCCCCAAAATAAAACAACAAAATTGTTTCTGTGAAGCGTCAATTATGCTGATTAGCCTATAATTGCCGTTGTCACCTTTACTGCCCTTTTAAAATAACGACACAATCATTGGTTCCTGTCAAGATCTGGGTAACAGACCACCTTCCAGGATAGACCAAAATACCTTGTAAAAAAGATGGGCCTCAAACAAGGGGTTCCAATATAAAGAAGTCCACAGGGACAGAATCAGGACCAAGTGCTTTGTGGGGAGGAATTGCCTTTATTGCCTCTAAAATATCTTCAAGTGAAAAGGCCAACGGAGTGACTTCCCTTTCGAGTGGAGGAAACCCTGCCCTTATAGCTCTGGACATTGAAACCATCTTGGCTGCATATACCCTCTTAAATGGTTTCACCCATATCTCTTTTGTAGGGGATCAGTATTAGAATTTTCTGTAATCAATTGACACAATCGGATCCTAGAGAAGGCAGTCTGTTCTTACACCAATATACTGATTGAATGTACATCTTGAAAAATTGATTATGCAGCAATCTCAATCCTCCAATTTGGCCTGTGCTCCCTCTAAAGCATAATGGTTAAATATTTCCTATTTCAGGCACCATATAAAATAGAGCACATCCTACTCTATCCTTCAAAAAACTACAGACAGGGTCCTAAATTCTCACCCCTGGTATTTGTTGATTTCCACACAAACTCTCTACAACAAAGACATTTCTTGGTTTAATGCTAGACTCCTCCCTCAGAATTAATAGTAGAGATCAACAGAGTGAGTAAAGATGACAGCTTCATATCCACTTTTATGTAAAAGATGTGAAACTTCGTATTTCGGGGAATACTTGAACATTGTGGACACTGATGATAACAGCACTCTAGTTGCATGTGCTCCTCAATATTCCTAGAGACCACTCAAAGTTATTCTTCTTTCTGCAGCTGGCCATTTACCTCATCAAAATAAATCTCCTACATGCTCTTAGAGGCCACTCGACACTTGTAAGTGCAGGATCACCTTTAAACTCTGCTGCATTGCATATGAATCCATAAATCTACATAACCCACCGCAACTCTCCATTCTGCTACCCTTCTCTGGAGAAGAAATATTTGTAGCCAAAATTAATTGTGAATGGAGGCTGCTTAATTTAGAATCAGTCCTTCTTTGGCTCATACCCAAGGACCTCTTTTATTTACTTATGTTAGATTTTACATGCCTATGCACTTTTAATGACCTGCTCTTCTTTGTGCTCTCTAGTCTGATTGTTGTACCAAATTTCAGTTGTATGGAACTGTATTTAGTTGCAAACCACCTAAATTCTAACAGGTGCTAGCACATCATTATAAGAAGGTTAAATTAATAAAAGACAACTTACTAGCCTAAGGGCTTTTATTGAAAGGAACCTGAACTTCAAGCCACACACTAAACTTGTTCTACTCAAAGAAGTGGAATCCTTCCTCCCTGAGATAAATTCAAAACAACCTTGCAAGCATTAGCCTTTTCCCATCTGACAGGTCTCCCAGGAGACCTAGCTGGTTGCCTTGAAGAGTATTCTAAGGGAGCTGCTTGACTCATCAGGTGTGTGAGGGAGTAGAACTGGATAACTCTCAAGCTGCTGGGCCTCCACGGGCTCCTTCAACTAGCTTGAATCCTGTTCAAAGCCATCTGCATCATTCACATAGCTATAATGTAACACACCCCAATACACCAGGCTGCCAAGGTGCAAGACTTTAGGAGAAGTCCGCCTGACTTACTGATCAAAATCCAAAAGATGTAGCATAACAAGATATCAGGCTTGCTACCCCATGCCCGTCAGATATGGAATACTATCCCTCTTATCAACAATTCAGAAAAGTGCACAAGACCCTCCCCTTCTATCAATCCTACTTCAATGTGCAAATACACCACACCCTGCCCTTTGTATACCCGGCACTGTGCTCATCAAATTTATCAACTCCTAACATGGTATCATATCATACCTGACTTCATCCACTCTTGTCCCACTACCGTGGGTTCTCCCTCTAACTATTTCACTAAATTGTACAATGCAACATTGTCTTGCAGTAAGAGCTGTGTTATATACGTTTATAAAAGTAAAATGCTCAACTTCTGAGCAGCCTTAAAACAATCCATGTTGCGGTGGAATTTGACAGCTTGAATTTTAAATAGATAAATGTCTCTATACAGCTCTTGAAATATAGTCAGACTGCTTGTTCTGAATTATTTTTTATGATCTTATAGGGTGAGAGGTCATCAGTGACTGTATAAGAAAGTATCTGTTGTATCCATAAGAAGGGACAGTTCTAAAAAGACCCATGTGGAAAGTTTTTTTAAGCGGATCCTGACATAGATGAGAAGCCCATGAATAGCTTGCTATTGGTGTAGCGCTGCGCAGAGGTAATAAGGCTAGCCTATTGCTTGTGGATCGATTGTAATCATGAAGGATGTTTTTGATTTTTCTGTCTTCGTTTTTTTACCGCAATGGATTATCCTCAAAGCATATCCATTACTACCTCCAATACTGTTTTTGGGGTGAGACATGCATCACATTGCATTTAATTTTTATGCAAATTGTACATTGATATTGGTATTTTTTAAACACCCAACATTGGGGCCTTAGACAGTCTAGACCCAAGGCTGGACTCTCAGGATTATTGCTTTGATCAACATCAAAGTGGATGTAATGTCATTTTAATGTTAAATTGTTCTTTTAATGTCAAGGGTACTACTGTAATAAACATTCACAGTAATGGATATATTTGATATTTTAAACATTTTAGTTACACAATATGCAAAGACAGTGCACCATATTTTATTTTTGATGATCCAGAAGCAAAAATTCATTTCAATGAAGAGAATTGTAAGTTTTTAAGTTTTGGTTTCACTTTTCCCTTTCGTTTTAGTACTGATACCTCAAAATCTACAGTGCCTGCTCTGGATATAATGTTCTTTTGTGGGTGCAATTCCTTTGTATTTATAGCTTTTCTGATGTGATTCTAAAACCACATCCCAAGCTAAAAGATTGATTGTAATATCCCTATCTTCTCGGTAGGAATCAGTCAGGTTTTACTCTTTTGACATTTTTTTATTCTGTTATCCTCAAACGGCAAGCACTCCTGCATTATATTATCCTCCGAATAATAATAGCATGCATGTTTGTCAGTTTTCATATATTAATTTTGGCGGTATCACCACTGATAACTTAACATTCATATGCTTATGTTATTTTTTGTATTTTTAGGTGATGATGTGTTTTTCTTTTTTTTAAACCCAGACATTTTAAATTGACTGGAGGACGCTCCTGCTAGTTTGAAATGTGGCTATTTTGATGACACTGTAGTTTTTGCCCCAATATAAACTCCTATAAATATCTACATTTTTTTAACTCACTGTTATTAACAATGTGGCTAAAGCTGCCAAATTCTACCACCACGCTTAAAAAAAAACCAAGCACAGTCCTAAGGATTACTGAAGAGTACCAGTGTATACTTGGAGAGGATTGAACCCATATTCTACCTTGCACAATAGAGTTTCCTCTCACTCCTAATTAAGATACTACCTCACTCTAGCACCATTCAGAACCCCATAGCAGAATACCACCCACAAAGGCTGTGTTGTGCCCTAGTATGGAAGCCTGGACTACACTCATTGCTGAATTAAATATATTTAAACAAGTAAAGCTAATGGATACTATGACAAATATATAATTAGACACAGCAGACATGTAAATATGAAATAACTTGTCACGTTCTGCTGGTTTGGTGGAGGGCCATGGGACATCAATGCCCTGAAATATAGAAAAGGTTACAAATTTAGAAGTGCATGCACATCTTTTTGACCCTACACATTGCAACTAGGTTGAATTTTACAGTTCTGATTTACAAGTTTAGTATACAGTGATGTATCAACTCTAGACCCGCTGTGTTTTCAGTATTTCATTCCACAGAGTTTTGAGAAGACGAAGGTGTACGATCAACTGTCGGATCTATGAAACCCCATTGCTAAAAATCTGAAATTTACGCACATAGGCTCAAACCTACCATTTGACTAAATGTCTACCCTTGTGAAATTTACAAATGATTCCATGTGTACTCCAAGGAACTTTCAACCACCTCAGATTCGCAGTTCTCTTATACATATCCATCTATGCACCCACGAAAGTTCAAGTGTACATTTTCACATGCATTTGCTTTTTGAATGATAATTTCTACAATAGAAAATATTTTCCACTCTCCTCTCTAAATACTGAATAATTTTCAGGGTATGCTCTCGCCATTTACACCATGAAAACAGATGCACCCCTGATCTATCTTTATGGATATTACATTTTGCAGCTGGACCCTGGGTGCAACACCCAGAATTCCAGCCTCTGTAAACAGATTTGCTCACGCAGCGATTCTGATTCTGTTATTTAGGAATGGGTTTATGTATGCCTTAATATCATTTAGGCATACAAATAACTTTTTAAATCTGGCCCGAAGTTGAAAGGTGAAGTCGAAAGGGTAGTAGCAAAACCAAAAATGAAACTTTACCACAGAAATACAGACAGCAGCGAGAGTGATGGATGAATGATTGTTATTATCCATAAAGTCATGCGACTGTTTTGTTAAACCATTAGTGTATGCATGATGTTAAATGACACATGGGGTTTTTGTTGCAGCAATTCTACAACAAAGCTATAAGTATCGTCTGCAAATGTAATAGTGTTATGTACATCAAGGCGCTCTATAGCTCTATAACATTACATATTCTACATATGCAAACCGTTGTTTGTGTGTTAGGGATATTTGATATGCTCATTTAAAAGGGACGGTCTAATTGAATATAAATAATTCTTGTTCTCATTGTCTTCCCAAATGAGAGGTGATTGTTACATTATTCTGCAGTGGTAGGGCCTTTTCGCCTGCCTCTAACCCACTTTCAATGCTTCTGCATGTTGATATTCAACCTTTTGTACAAACAATATGAAGGAAAATATATTTTTTGTACTTTTCATAATTCTAAGTGTAACCAGGGTTTTTAGTCTTAGATTGATCAATACTAACTAGTTAACGTCTCATTGGCCAATTGTTTTACATGGTATTATCTGTATCTGGTTCTTGTATTGTGAATATCTGGCTTATAGAAGCCTTCATAATCCTTTAAGTTGATTTATGCATATTTCACAGTGGCAGTAGCCACTGTGCAGCTATGGTTTGATTTGTATTTCATAGGAAACCCCTTTTTTGATTACCTTAAAACCTTTGCTCTTTGTAACAGATTGACTTCCTCTCTAGTTCCCCAGTAACCATAACCTCATCATGAACTCCTAGTGTTGTCTTGTTGCAGGAGGATAAGGAAGGAGAAAATAATAAACCTATGTGGAGTGAAGGAAAGCATACAGGAGAAGATACCAAAAAAAGAGACAGAGAGAGAGAGAAGTTGACCCACAGAGACATTAGTATGAAAGATGACCTGCTGAGGACTGTGCACAGCTGCCAGAAAGAGTGGGACCAGATTCTCTGGATGGTGCAGACTGGCAGGCTGAAGTAGCTTTGCAGTCCAGGCATATAATGTGGGACTGGTAGGGAAAACATTCATTGAAGTTTTCTTCCAATTCCGTCTCACTCTGTGACTTTAACCAATCATATCTACATTATAGTTTCTTTTATCTAACCCAAATCGAAGATGCAAACAATTGTGGAGAACTGTATACTACGGTATACACCCAGCCTGCTTCACGCACACTATAAGCCTTTCGGAGGTAGGGGCCATGTGGAGAAACCTGACAAACCAGATTTTATTGTGGGAATAGACAACCCCATAAGAGATAGTAAACTACATTAATGTATTCTTTTGCCTGTTCTGTGTATATGACCCATTACAGGTGGGATTGGTACACCAAAACCAGAGGAGACAATAATTAAACAAGTGATTCAGCAATTAGCTGATGTAAAAACCAAAACCAGAGGAGACAATAATTAAACAAGTGATTCAGCAATTAGCTGACGTAAAACCACAATTTTCAGCTTGTTCTTGAAAAACAGGCAGAAAGACTGCATAAAGATTATAAAGACTAAAACCAAAGATTAATTTGAGCATAGGGAATACATTTTTTACCAGATCATTATACCTATTGGAACAAAAAACAGTGGTGATCTGTCTGTGAGGTGAAAAGATCTTATACAAAAGCAAGTTGCAACATAATCTCACAGAGTTCAAGGAGACTCCCGGCAGGTCCTATGGAGAAGGAGCGCTGGGTGGGGGAAACAGCCTTTACCATGCAGTGGCAACCACACAGTGCCTTTACAATGCAGTCTCAAGAACGAATGCTTCTTTACCACACATTCCATTACCATGCAAGTCTTTAGAATGACTTGCTTTAGAGAATGCATTGTTGGACTGATGTTGGATTTTAAGTCAAGGCAAGCAGTTTACTTGTCACAGGATAGATCAGATACAAGTACCCTACAGACAGGACTAGGAACAATGACAATCCATAGAACCAAGAAGACAGGAAAACAAGGTATAGAAAAGGAAAAAAACAGGTATCACAACAGTGAGGACATGATAGAAGACGAGGGGACTCAACAACCGGTGAGTTATGAATTTTGAACCTTTGAATTGGAAAATAGCGCCTAAAAGATCAAAGCACCAACCGCAGATATCTAGAGACCGGGGCAAAGTCAAAATTAATGGCTCACTGTGATGGGAGAGTGGATCGGACACACAAAGTGGATTGGGCCCGTTCCCTGCTTACCTTTGAACTTAGAAGAAATTTTGAAGAAATATTTCTGAGAAGGTAAGAGTTCAGTGGAGCAAGACAGCTATCTGTGTTTAAGGAAACAGAGTCATCATCTGGGAGGCACTGGACAAAGTTGTGGTAAAGATTTCTACGTTCAGTCTTAGTCTCTTCTTTGGAAGTCAAAAATCCCTATCGGTGCAAAGCTGCAGGCTGCAGCTGACAGGACCGCCATGAGGCTGTATTCCAAGTCTGCGAGGAGCTGCTTAACAGGATGTGCTGCTGCAGTGAAGAACATATCTGGAGCTGCAGTGCAGTTCAGGCCAACCGGCGATGCACCTTTTGTGGATATACATGCAGATAGTCCATAGTCTCCTGTCTATTATCAGAGCACTTCTTGGTCAAAAATTCTCCAAGTCCCAAGTTCTGGATTTTGGCTATCTGGTTACCATTAGCACCACCTCCAAGGGCCCAGGACTGGAGAGGAGAGGCACCACGTGGAAGGTCAGGCTTCACACAGGCATGGTCCAAGGGTTCACGATGGTTGCGATCTTTTCTGTCCCTAAAGCTCTGATCAGGAGGCCAGCTAACTATCCCTTGGAGTCCCTCTGGAAGAAGGGTTCAAGTAGGAGAGCAGGGCTTTTGCAGCAGGGCTCTAAAGTCACCCTAATATCCTTTATGAATAGCAGCATGCCAACTACATATAGTGAAGTCATATGTATCCTGTCCTGGCTCCTCTGGGGGCTCAGAGCAGGCTTCAGACAGAAGAGCAGTCCCTCTTGGTGCAACAAAGCAGTCTTCTAAAGTACACAGTAGGCCACAGCAGCAGGCAGTCCACTGAGATTCCTTCTGCAGGTCCAGAAAGTGAATTGAAGAGTGGATCTGAGGGCCCTATTTTTACACCTAGTGCCTCCTTTGAAGTAGAGCTTACTAGAGGGTTCCCCTTCCAGAAGGGTGTAGAATTTCCTGGCTCCCTGCCCTAGTACCAGTTTGTCTGCAGGCACAATAGGCTAGTGTGAAGTTCTTTGTGTGAGGGCAGGGTGCAGCCTATTGAAGTACAATTTGGGCCTTGCACACTTCTGCCCTCGCACACGATCATGGCGGAGATGGCTCATCAAGGCACAACTAAAAGACAAAAGAGGTAGGCCTAACAGTTGTAAAAAACAAATTTGTCAATTTTTCACTACCAGGGCATGTAAGACTTACAAGTACATGTCCTCCTTTTGATTTATAATGCACTATACCCTATAGGCTGTGTGGGTCATACTTTAGAGATGACTTGTATGTAATAAAAAGGGAGTTTAGGTCTTGGCAAAATGTTCATTTTACCAGGTTAAATTGGCAGTTTGAAATTGGCAACAGGCTGTAACGGCGGGCCACAAACATGTTTAGGAGGCTATTTAAGTGAGTGAGACAATACGTGCTGCAGGCCCATGAGTAGCATTTATTCACAAGGCCCAGGTCAGTGGCGCAGCAAGGTGGGGGCAGTCCGCCAGCACAAGTTTTGTAGGAGGCGGCCTCCCCCTCTTACCTGCCATTTCGGTATTCAATCACCACCACACCCCGCTCTTCAATGCGGTCGTTGAGGGCGGCAATCGTAGGAATCTCAGCAGCACCACGCTCTTCAGTGTGAATGAATGAATGAATGAAATCCGATTTATAACGCGCTACTTAGCCCAATGGGCGTCATGGCGCCTAACCAAGAATGCTAGTTAAATCAGACTAAGATAGAAAATGCTTACTGATAGGCTTCAGTAAAGTACCACGTTTTGAGTGTTTTTTTAAAGAGGGTTATTGAAGATGTGGCCCCCGAGGAGCGGGAAACGCAGGGACTGCCAGAGGCGGCCAAAGGGCTATCTATGCCACTGCCCTGGGTGCATGTACTACGACTTTACTTGGGACTTACATGTAAATTAAATATGACAATCAGGTGTGAGCGAATTTTCCCATGTTTTAGGGAGTGGAGAGCAAGAACTTTAGCAGTTGTTAGCAGTGGTAAAGTACACAGAGTCCTATTGCTGACAAAAAAAAATCAGAAAAATAGGAGGGGTGTAGTTACAATGTTTGGGTGAAGACCATCCTAAAGCTGACAGGTCTAACAGAATCGTAAATTGGGACCTCAAAGACACATCATCACGTCTTTATTATATCGAGTTTGCGAAAATTACATCAGATTCAGATTTTGGTCAAATTACTGTTTTGGTCCTAACACCTTGGCTCTGTAAATATAATGTCTCTAATCAGTGTAGGCAATGTAACACTGATGAAGAATCATGTGTCTTACATTTTATTTATATGCCAGTTTTAACTTATATTCAAATGGTTAACCTGAAAGACAGATTGTGATCCAATAACATCTGCACAATAAGCAGTACCCTGGAGTTTATAAATAATGGCATCCGCAGCAAGTTATATGGATGTACAGTTACATTAATAGACATTGCTCTCAAAAGACTACATGATATGGTGTCTTACTGTGATGTGGACTGCTGTTTTTTAAATTTTACATTACTAGAAGTGATTAACATGCCTTTTTTGTATGAGGGCCCGTGATATATCATGTATGGGTTCTAGTACAATTGTGTTTGCTGGGCAATTAAGATTTTACTCACTTTTAAGATTGCCATATGTCAGGGGGAGACAGAATAAAGCGACCTTATCAGGTGGGAAACCACAATCAACCTAACAGGCAGCAAATTTACCAGAGGACGCATATTAGGTTGACAAGATAAGGTCAATTTGGAATTATTGAGTATAGTATAGATATTGGAACATACAGAAACCAGTTCAGGTAGAAAGAAGTTGAATCTAGGGGAAAATCCTCATTTTATTTTGTGGAAGTGGAGAGCATAAAGCGTGGAGGAGTGAGAAGGAAGGGTGAAAATAATGCTTTAAATAGTAGTGATCTTCAAGGAAAAGTAAGACAAATGTATTGGCTTGTAAGCTAGTCAAAGTACCAGTAGAGCAGGGACATAAAGACTTGGAGCTGTCCGGAATAAAGACAGGGTGGACATTTCCCTAGGTAGTTTTAGAACTTTTGTGTTGTGAGTATCCTAAATCTAGAGGGGTCAGCAGAAATACTGTTGGCCCCACAAAATGTGAACAAAGCTCCTGTCTGTATGTTGGCCTGCGGCAGAGTGTTGATACGTGCCCTATGATGAAGCATGACACAGTTAAGTGTGTGAGGGCAGTATTAGAAAACTAAAGGGTTTTCCACGGGGAGAACCGAGCAGCTCCTACAGAAGCACATTGATTTGATTTCTTCTTCCTTTCCATTATGTGGAAATGGGTTACATAATATCCCTACTTACGGATATGGGTAGACATATTTGCATCTTGAGAGTGCAAATAGAGGTGTAATATAAGGGTGCGGACAAAGGGGGGCGGAAACAGGTGTAAATTCAATAGTTTCATTGTAGATAGGTTATTTTTAGCTATAGGCTTTGTTCTTCCTGGAATTTGGCAAAGAGACAGCTACTGGTATGTATCAATTAGCCAATGAGAGTGTGGGCCAATCATGTGAAGCAGTGGGATAATACAGATGATAATAATAACATCAGGTGGGAAATGGCCTTTACAACGCGGCCTTAAGCACGCGTGCTGTTTCCCTGCAAGCCGAACACCGCTTGCCTTAACCACGCAACCCATGCATATGAGTAGTTAAGGCAATAGGGGATCTAGCTGCCTGAGCGGATGGGCGGGAAGAACAACCGAAAGGATCACTGCAGGAAGGATGCGGCATGGTAAGCTGGGAGGGAGCTGGGGGGAGGTAGGGGAGGTTTTAGGCTGGTTTTAGGGCTCAGAGCGGGGAGCTTGGGTCAGGGTAGTATTTAGTGCAGGGGGACGAGTTTTAGGGCTCACGGCAGTGGGAAGGGGCAGTTTTCAGGGCTGGGGGCCCGTTTTTAGGGCTCAGGGGTGCTGGGGTCGGAGTAGGCTTAGGGTAGGGGTTTGGTGTAGTTAATAGGTCTGGGACAGGTAGATTATAACGCAGGAGGGCAGAGATTTAGGGCTCAGGACAGGGGGGCCTGGGTATTATCTTTACCACACATATACCTTTACCAATTATGCCTTTACAACGACAATCCTTGTAAAGGCATGCGTGGTAAAAGCATGCGTGGTAAAGGCACGGTTGTTGTAAAGACTGAGAGGTTAAGGCATACGTGGTTTAGGCATTGATCAGATCGGGTGTGTTACAATGGGAGTGGGTGTTTGAAAAAGTTGTTGGAGGGAATGCGAATAAACAGATTGGGCTACCGATGATTCTTAAGGTCAAGGTTGAAGCCACTGAGAACTATGAACTTTGCAGAGGTGGAAGCAGAGTCTAAGATGGGATGTTTATCCTATAAGAAGGCTCCGGTCACACTGAAGATAAGCTAGACCACTAAAGTATATAGTTTGAAATAAGTGAGTACAGTGAAGTCAGTGTTTTAGAAGGTGCATAATAGAGCTTGATCATGGCTGGGAGGGTGTGAAGATGATGATTTCATTTACAAACAGGCCTATCCCTCGGCTGGTTTGTGCCTAACATGCTTCTCTTGATGCGTCCATAACACAGTTACATCACTTTTTTGTTTTCCTTAATTGTGAGGATCAGTTCTGTGCTGCAATAATTTCCATCATTTCCCTGCAGTGAAATGTAGTACTTTTCTATTTAATGCTCTTGCCTTCTCTTCTCTGGCAAGACTTTAACCACTCACTATGCAGCATAAGGAAAATGGGAGTGATGGGAGACAAGAGGAGGACAGAGCGGTAAGGAGAACATCATAGCATAAGAAAGAAGTGGAGGGCAACATAAGATAAGGATGAGGTAGAAAGATAGTTGAAGAAAGAAGAGACATAAGGTAGAGAAAGAATGGAGGCCCAAAGAAATATATAAAAAGATAGAATAAAAAGGAAGAGATAGATAAGATAAAGTTAAGGGTATAGATAGGAATGTTATTAGAGTGGTGGACAAAAATTGAGCTAGGCATATGAAGAAAGGGGTTGGGTACAACAAGAGGTGAAATAGAGGGATAAAATATATAGAGATCAGTGTTAAAAAGATACAGTGGCAGAAAAATGTTAAAGTAGACATCTAGAGATACGTTGTACTTGATACTCCTGAGGCGGAAGCCGGGAGGTAATTTTAACTCTTTCCTGCATTCGATCCGCATTATAATTTTAACTGTTCTTAGACCATTTTTGCTCTCAATTCTCACCTGTGTCACCTGTGTGTGTCTCGCTGCCGCTGCCATTGTTCGGACCCGTCGCGCTTTGGCAAGCGGAGGACTTGGTTGCCAGCAGCGGGCCGCCATCTTGGGTGGGGGTTGTGTTTAGCGCTCCAGGCACTGCGAGCCAGTGGATATAAATCCCGGATGCCAGCGCAAGCGCGCAGCATACGTTGTACTTGATACTCCTGAGGCGGAAGCCGGGAGGTAATTTTAACTCTTTACTGCATTCGATCCGCATTATAATTTTAACTGTTCTTAGACCATTTTTGCTCTCAATTCTCACCTGTGTCACCTGTGTGTGTGTCTCGCTGCTGCTGCCATTGTTCGGACCCGTCGCGCTTTGGCGAGCGGAGGACTTGGTTGCCAGCAGCGGGCCGCCATCTTGGGTGGGTGTTGTGTTTAGCGCTCAAGGCACCGCGAGCCAGTGGATATAAATCCCGGATGCCAGCGCAAGCACGCAGCGCAAGCGCGCAGCGGGCGCGCCGGCAGCGTGCCGAAGGCGCGCTATAGGCAAGCCCGTCTGCGGCCGTACGGGACCAGGGACCTGTCACTCTGCCCTTTTTTACTCCTTTTCCTCTAATGACTTACGTGCTCTCCATCAGAACTGGCCCGCTACTCCTCGCCTAAAACAGAAGCTCTCCTCCTGCGGGATTCTATCTTCATGGCTTCACTACCTAAACATCAATTAGAAATCTTTCACCTTCTTGATTCTGAAAAACCCGATGTGCTTCTTCTTTCTGAAACCTGGCTTACGGATGATTCTCTACCGGACATCCTGGCCACTATCCCTACGGGGTACTACATATTACAGACCAATAGATCCTCTGGGCAACCTGGAGGTGGTGTGGCTGCTATTATCCATCACCAGTTACAATTTACTGCTTTAACTGTTATTAGCATTCCCTCTGTCGAGTCTTGTTATAAAATTTGAGTCCTCTCATGCCCCCCTTATTTGCGCCCTGTTCTACCGGCCTCCCCATTCCATGCCCTCCTTCCCCCAGTTAGTGGGGGATCTAATCTCCGAATAATTATAAACTACTCCAAATTATTGATAATTGGTGACTTCAATTATTGGCCCTCTGACCCCAAAGAATGTCCCAACTCCCGTGACTTTACAGATCTTCTTTCGGGTCTCAATTGCACTCAGCATGTTCACACTGCCACCCATACCAAAGGCCATCTTCTGGACCAGCTCTGGACAGCCAATCTGCCCATCTCTTCCCTGTCCATTTCTCTCTGTCCTTGGTCCTGTGAGATGGACTAAGCCACGCCCTATTTACAACACTAAGTTAGCATAACCGAGATCATAGTTAACAAGCAAGCTTGTCGTTTCTGCTGCGCTGCACACGACACTGTTGTTATGTGTTATTCATTTTGTAAAATGCTGCCTCGACTTTGCCTTACAGGATAACAACCTGTTGCACATTCTTAACCGTGAAATGTGCCCTTGGTCTGTACATCATGCAAAGAACACGTCTGGGTCACTAGAAGGTACAGAGTGTTGTGTTAAGATTGATCGTAGACACTTGTTAGACATATCATGCATACAGCTGCCAATATTTGAAGGACAAGCGTCTTTAATATTGCAGAACAGTTTGGTTTTACATTCATTCGAACAAGAAGAGCTGATGCATGCTGTGAGAGCTGATCCTTTGATGTGATTCTACTAAGCTGATCTATACGGTATGGGGTCCCCCCTGTTAGTCTAAGAGACCTTCTAATAGTCTAATAATAATAATGTATTAGATTCTAGTGAAAGGAGTGTGGCCGTATACCACTGTCATTAATAGTATGATTGCTCCTTTCATTCTATATGGTATTGTAATAATGCTCATGATTCTGATCTTTACTGTTAGTCTGCTAGTGTTAGCCAAAGTACTGCATCTTAGGACGCGAGGTTTATAAAATAAACTCTTTAAACTTAACCGTGTCTGTATTATTATGTTGTGGACTAATACATAAGTACGAACAGGTATTTCGGATTCCCACCACTCCTGAGAAATATCTAAGTCGCTTGTTCTGGTTTGTCTATACATTGGGACCACCTAGCTAGATCTAGGTTAACGAATGAGATACTAAGCTAGTCGGATAAGGGGTTCTGGGTTCTGAGGGGAGTTTTCTGGTACACCACAATTCTCTGAGGTCCTGGTCTCCTGCGCATAGTTCTGTGCAAAAGCAGAATCCCTGCAACATGGCGCACCTAACGTTTGGTCTTAACATCTGAGACGCTTTAGTAGTGCTAGTTTTAGTCCACAACAACCCTCACTCTCGTTTCCGGAAAACTTGAGTGACGGTTTAACCTACCTAGGTTTAGACTAAAGGTTCTATCAAGATTGAAAATTAAAAAGTTAAAAAATGTGGAGCCCTAGTGCTACTGTGTTAATCGTTGTTATTCTTTAAGGAGTCCTTCTGGCGGTATGACTCTGGAAATTCCTATTTCTGCCTGGCAGCATACAATTTGGTTTAATGGCGCCCTCCGCCATGACGTCGTATCGGCGAGAATGGGCCCGTTGTCAATTGCAGGGGCTACATGGCCGGTACTGGCCGGATATACTCCACACCCACGCTACCTGACGGTGGGAGTGGGTGATTTAAGAACACTACACACAGCCCTGATCACGGTCCATGGGGCTTTAGTGCAGTATGTGTCACGCACAGTTCAGGTGGGAGCACCTGCGGCTGCTGGACACGGGGCGGATCACCATCACGCGGTGGTGATTAGCCCTGTTATGGTTAACGCGGTTGTCGGCAAGCGCCCCCTCAGTAAGGATGAATTTCCTTACTGGCTTGCGGAAAAATTTGATCAATTAGAAGCCGTGTTTCCGAACACTACACCTGTGGATAAACACAGGATACTCACCATTACTTTGCCAAAAGACCTGGTCCCTGAACTTGTTGATTGTGACAATTGGGGCAAGGTCTTTGCTGCGACATATTCGAAGTGCTACGGCACTCCGTCTATGGCTGTACTACCCTCCGTCATTAAGAAAGTTCAAGAAAGTCATGGTGCGGAGGCAGCTATTGAGTTGGGAATGAGGCTTGTCGACAGTTTCGATGTGGTTTGTTCCATGGTAATGGGCAACCTCAAAGGAGATGCCATGCAGTTCCAAGTTGGTAATATGCTGGAGCTTGTGGCTGATGCCGATAAGCCTAGGCAGTTCGCAAAAATTATCGCGAAAGCCTATAGGATGGTTGGACGTAGTGCTTTAGGTGTGAAACCCACCATCAAAATTCCAGATGTAGTGCAACAAACTAAGGTGAGTTCGTCTACAAAAGACGAAAAGCCCAACTTTCCTAAACCAAGTTGGCGAGCCAAAAAACAAGAGAAGCAGCAACAAACAGGTTTCTCGTCCTGCCTCACCAGTTCAGTCGTATAGTGAACGCACCTATGATTTGCGCGATCGTACTCGTATTAAGTCACCTGATAGGTTTCAGGTCTCTGAACAACGCTCTCCTCGTTCTTCACAGGATACATCAACTTCGCAGTCTGGTGGTGGAGAGCGTGGAAGAGGAAGGGGCACTCAAGGTCGAGACCAGCCCCGCCAGACTGACGGTAAAGGCAAGCAGGAAGACGCTGCCAGACCACGTCCACCGTTTCAGAAAAAGAAAGTTGCTGCTATCTCAGCCAGATATGCCTCAGATGGTCAGGACACAGCTTCGGAACCTGACATGGGCACTAACGCTGCTTGACAGCGCGGCGGAAGTTACAGTAGTGCGTGAAGCATTGCGTCCATTTCTGGAGGCGACAGCAACTGACATTTATGTGACAGTTGAAACTGCTGATACTCGCGTAGCCCCCCCGGAAAGATTATTTGAAATAGTCCTTAATATTGAGGGTGACATACAACGCAAAATTAAAGTGGTTTTTTGGGATAATCTTACCACCTCATATGATATTCTTTTGGCGGAGAGAGATTGGCCTCCGGCTTTCATTTTGGACACCCCTAGGGGAGAGGAAGTTATACTTCCTTCCTTTGGACACGCAGTGCCCACGGAGGAGTCTACTAGGTTGGCCGGGGAGTGGGCGCAGGTGCTTGCGCCTGCGTTATATCGTAATCAGGTTGGCTGGGATAAATGTTCTCCCAATCACGAGATTCCATTGCAATCCGATCCCCAGCCTCAACCCCAATATCCCATGCGTCGCGAGGCAAGACCTCACGTCGCGTCCATCCTTGAACAATTGGAATATCAAGGAGTGATTGAGACATGTGTGTCACCCATGAATAATCCTTTATTCACTGTAACGAAGCCTGACGGGTCGTACCGCCTAGTTTTGGATTACCGGCATTTAAACTCATTGCCAGACGTGTGCGGTACAAAATACTCATAGTTCGGCTCTCGTAGTCTTGTGAGAAAACGTTTCAAAACTACGCTCGACTTATCTAATGGCTTTTATTGCCATAATCTGGCCCCTCTTAGTTATGAGTGGAAAGCATTCACCTCGGGTGGCAAACAAAAATTGTTCAAGAGGCTCCCGATGGGCTATAAAAACAGCCCTGGAGTTTTTGCTGCTCGCGTGGTCTCTCTCTTGGAGATGGTAGACCCGGAAGCATACTCGTATGCCGATGACATCTATCTGACAGACGACGAGTTGCTTCCACACCTTGCTCGTGTGGATAACATAGTGACTATGTGTGCAGACTTCGGTTAGAAGTTTAACTTTAAGAAGTCGCACATTGCTGAATTTACAGTGTTGTTCTTGGGGTACGAACTCAATAATGAAGGTCGAGGCTTGGCACCGCAGTTCCTAGAGAAATACGCAAACCTTCGAATCCCTACGACACTGAAAAAACTACAATCCTTGCTGGGTTTTCTGAATTTCGGTCGATCTTACATTCCTGATTATGCCCAGCGTATCAAGACACTTTATGCCTTGATACAACCAACTTATACCAGATCTTGCTGGCTGCCAGAGCACTCGTTGGCATTATATACTTTGCAAACTGATCTTCTTACAGCTAAATATCTAAAAACTCGTGACAACCACACCAATCTGGTCATTAGAATTGTTCCAGGCGCGGAAGGTTTCACGTACTTAACGTTCAATGAGGGTGACACCGTCCCCATTGCTTACAAATCTCATCTGTACACTTTGGCTGAGCTGCGATTTTCCACTGTTGAAAAAGTCTTGACAGCAGTTCAGATGGCGATCCTGAAAGAACGAGCGCTATCACAAGGAAAACGCATGCTGGTGGTAACACCGTTTCCTGCTCTTGAAGCAGTCACTAAAGCTAGTGTACCAAATTCAAAGGCTTTGCATCCAAGGTGGATACAATGGGCGACCTCCTTAGCTTCGCCTGATGTCGAATACATCTTTGACGCGGCGTTGCAGACTCAGGAGAGTTTGGAGTATGAATTCGTTCATCCTGCTCCGCAGTCATTGCGCCCCATCGAGGAATACCATTGTGTCATATACACTGACGGGCCGGCGCAACCCGCAACTCGATCAAGGCACGCTTATTCAGCGGCTTGCGCAATTGTAGTCGGTACTTTCGTGAATGGAGAGTTCAAATCTGATGCAGTGCATACGCAGTCATTGGGTGATTGTACCGCGCAACTGGCAGAGCTTCGTGCTCTGGTGCTTGCACTTGAGTTTGCTGATCACAGAGTCACTACTCTTATAGTGAGTGACTCTTACTACTGTGTTCAATCTTACAACGACAATATACTTTTTTGGATTATGAATGGTTTTCGTGACTCCAAAGGTTGCTCAGTAAAGCATAAAGCGATTTGGGCTCGAGTGTCAGAACTCAAAGGGATTCTGCCACTTGTGGATGTAATTCACACTCTTGGTCACCAACGAGTTGGTGTCCATGCTGTCGGTAACAGTTTGGCTGACGAGGCAGCTAAAACAGCAGTGGCGACATATTTAGTAGCAGCAGTTACAAGATCAAAATCTAAGATAGATGCAGACATCTTAGCAGCTATAGCTGCTTCTGAGACAGGGACAAACTTCCCTAGAGGTTTCCCTTCTCGATACCATTATCACTTAAGTCCTGATAACGTCCCATTAGTGAGGATTAACGACGTTGGTGATAGATTGATTCCCAACGCGGACTGCAGACCAAATCTGATAACAGCTGCCCACGAAGGTGTTGCATCTGCGCATGCTGGAGTGTCAACAACTGTCTCTCTTTTGCAGCAACGTTACTGGTGGTACGGTTTGTATAAACAAGCGCGGGCTTATGTACTTAATTGTGACATTTGCCAGCAAATCAAACCTTCTTCTGTTGCGCGTCCACCTCCAACGCAGCTGCATATATCTAATCAACCCCTAGCGTGTGTTTATTTAGATCACTGCGGTCCTTTTACCTCTTATGTGCGTACAAGTACATCTTGGTTGCAGTAGATTCGTGCACACGTTTTCTGTGGGTGTTGCCACAAAGGAGTGCTGATGCCAGGACTGTCATCAAAGCATTGCGTGTCTTTATAGAGAGTTTTGCGTGTGGTACCTTTCACTCTGATCAGGGCCCGGCGTTCGCCTCTAAGGCTTAAAAAGAGGCTATGAGAAGTTTGAGGGTCCAAGTCAAATTTTCGTCTCCATACCGGCCTGAGGGCAATAGTGTTGTGGAACGGATGAACCGTGACCTAAAGCAATCGTTGACAGCCAAGGTGTGAGGTACAGGCCGGAACTGGCTTGCCCACTTGTATGACGTCCAACGTGCACTTAATAATCTCCCTAGAAGGTCTCTGAGTGGGAGGACCCCTTACATGATGCTCTTTGGAGTGAGAATGCTTGTTCCGGACCTTGATGGTCTAGACATGGCGGCGGCTGCCGCCCCTTTTGACCTGGATGACCACTGTGCTGTATTGCAGAATCTACAAGAAGCAAGAGACACTCTGGCAAAAGAACACATGCCCTCTGCATCAGAAGTAGCGCTCCTGATTCCGGTGGTCGGCTGGCTGCCTCGAGTTCGTGATCTGGTCCGTGAGAAGGTGGAGAACAAGAAGGAGTTTGGCCCCTCTTATCGTGCACCAGTCCCGGTGCTTGGAGTATTGGGTACACGTACAGTTGTTTTACCACCACTTCCTGGTCGCAAAGAAAAAAGGTACATTTCAATTGAAAATGTCAAGCTACACAGGGTGGCCGATTCTCCATAGTATGACACCTTCGGTTTCCTGCCCTTCAATGCTGAGAAACTCTGTTGTGTTGCCACCCTCTATCATCGTGCCTGAAGTTTCCATTTAGATGACTACAGTTCCGCCACCTATTGCTGGTGGTTTGCCCGCTGATCCTGAGTATGCTTATCCTACAGAAGTCGCTTTGCCCCTTTTAAATACAACAACACTTGCCCAGTCCCAGTCTTCCTTTGAAACTGAATCATTGACTTCCACTGTCCCTTCCAAAATCTCTATATTTTTTGCCTGGTTCAAGAGAAATTTTTTGGTTGCACCTTGGACTTACATCTGGTTGGTGCTGATTTGTATTTTTTTGTTCATGACAATTGGCTTTGTGGTAGTGTTTTTCAGACTTATCAATGGACACTACCTGAATGAACGTTCTACAATTCAATTAATTGATGGAACTTTGGCCCCCCATTCCTCATCACACATCATGAAAAGAGACCAGACGTTTGTGAACATCACCGCCTGGCCTGTACGTGATGGGATTGCTTGGGATGCGGTGAACTTTCAAATTCATGGTCCCACCGAAGTTATTAATGTGCCAACTGTTTTTCGTGTTTCTATGGGTGATGTAGTTAAACAAAACATCCGCTCAGATGATTGGGATGTACAAGCAATAGAAGCACTGTTTTCTGATTTAAAATATTATGCTGCATTTGATGCTGAAGATCTGTATTTAAATACTGCGAACTATGATGAGCAGTTTTGTTTTCAACATTATGGCACACATTTCCTACACAGAGCAAATACTTTTAGAAATTTTGTTAATTTCACACAATGGGAACATTGTCCTGTCCCTATGCCCGGCAGCTCTGCCACTTTATTGAAAAAATTCACATACTTTTCGGATTTTAGTGTGTCAAACCCTGAGTCTTTTTATTTTAAGGTAGCGGTAGAACCCGCTTCTAAGGTCAGACTGACACACACAAAATTATTATATTCCAAATCCTTTATGGAGGAATTGGCTATTGGAGGTTATGAAGTATGGAAAGCTACTATCGATCTTAAATCGGTTTGGGGAACTAAACCTTGGCAGGTACAAGGAACAGAAGCCTTGCATCGTGCCTGTCTTATCCCTAACCATATTTTATTTTTGAATTCATCTATTTTTCAGACCACCTGTTTTGGATTGGCTATATCTAAAAAATTAATTTCCCCCTCTATCCCTGATCTGGGTGCTTATCCTGGTTGGGAAAATAACTCCGATCTGTCCCTTACTATGTTGCAGTCGCTTGTGTCCAATGGCACCTTCAATATTTCAACATTGAATCCTGAGGGTTGGTTGGTATGGCAAACAAGCTCAGATTCCTGTCAACGTTGATTTCTGGATTTGGCTCCGGAGTATACACAACTTAGGGTTGACCCTCGTTTCACATCTTCACACACGGTGACTACCTACTCTGTAGGCAAGTTATGTCAGTCATGGCTGCAACATTCCACGTTAACTTCAGTTAAGCTTCATTTGTCACGTTTAAATGAAAAAATAGATTTGAATGATTTCATTAAGGGTCCTGTAAATGGTAGATCTAAACGATGGGCTTATGCTATTTACAATGAAATTTGGAAGTTGTCGAAAATTGAAGCTGCTTCTAGACTACGTGCTATTGACCAGGCCAATATGGAAAAAGTATTGGCTGTGATAGATAATAGTATTAATACGTTGTCTTCTAGAATTTATACATTGGATAATATTGTTTCTTCTGTCGTAGACATTGTGCAAGATGATGTATCTGTGTTGTATCATGGTAAAAATCAATTGCGTTCAATTATGCAGTTTGCATGGACATTGCAAACGTTAAAGGCAGGGAAAGTCCCTTGGGATTACATGAATACTACATCATTGTTCCTTCCGTTTAATTTGACTGAAAAACAGCAGTTCATGTCCATGAAAGATGCAACATATGCATTACTGCACATTGAAAAATTAGAACCTTTACCTTTTTCTGTAGCTGAGTTGAATTCGGCCGTGTGGTTAGATCATGGATTGGTAACTTTACCGTTCAGTTTGTTCAAGTATAGTTTGTGCATGAAACACTATGCTATCGGCAGATATGAACAACTTGGTGATGCGTTTCTGCATGAAGTTTGGTCACTTCCGTTCACTTACAGATGCGTAAGGGATGGCAAAGAAGTTTACTTAAAAGGTGAAGAATGCAATTCCGCTCCTGATCACTCTGTTGTTTGCAGACATATACAATTACATGGCGCTTGCAATATACACGCTCCTAATTTAGCTTGTGTCCTAAAGGGGATTCCAATGCCAGTTATAATGTCTTCTTTTAAGCTGCTTTCCAACGGTAGTTATTTGCTTTTAAATAGTGAAGCTTGCTGTGGGATGCTAGTGGGTATTCCTTACATAGTGACTGTTTCACAAAAAGTAGTTTGCTGTAATAACGTCCTTTTCCCGCCCCTGCAAGGCCGACTCGACATATCCATCTGGCCAGCGATTCCAACCTTGAACGCAGAGTTCAATAGGATGAGCAGAATAAGGGCTTTTTTGTCTAAAAAAGTGGTTGCGTTGACTTCATCCCGTGAAACATTTCTACTTAATGTTGCGAATACACGCACTGAGGTACAGGCTCTTTTAAATACCGACCTCCCCCTCCATTTTGGAACCTTGATTCAAACTATCTTTAATGCTTCGTCTACGACTGGCCTTGTTCATTTTTTTTAAATTGTGGGCTCCGGCCTCGTGACATCTTTCCAGACTGTTTTTGGTGTGATCCCCGCATTTTTACATTCTATTTTTTCGAGTGTCTTCGGAGGGTTCCCCTTGCTCCTCGCTTTGGTGGCTGGGATCCTCGTGTTGATTTGCGCACTTCGATATGGCTGCACACCGGGAGTTACAAGACAGAATTCTGCACTTGCTCCATCTTCGTAGCCGGATGCTTGATTTCTACGGCACCTTACCACTGGCGGTATTAAGCGTCAAGTATGAATTGTCATTCCGGTTTCCCTTTTTTACGTGTGTGCAACCTGTCTTTCATTGCCTAGATTGTCCGTTCCAATGGGCTCTGGACTTGTGCCTGTCAAACTTGGCGTCACCTGACCCGGATTTTGATGAACTAATGTGTCCCTTAGTGGCTCATGAATTCGACTGTTCTGGTGTCGGGTTTATGGTTTGGGTGCTGCACACGGAGTCCTTGGGAACTGGGATATCGGAGAGGCAGCTATTAATTTCCTTGAAAGGAGTTATATTGAGGAGACTGACAGTTGTCCTATCATGGTGCTGGATGCTCCGATAATTAATGAACATGTGTGTTCCTTTCCCTTACTCAACTGGATGGCAGATACTTTTGCGGAACGCTCCAATGATTTCCTCTTGGAAGCAGTTGCAACTTACGGTGCATATACCTTCATGGATTGACTAATTGACATTGTCATTGCAGCTTGCATCCAGATTTATTAATTTTCTATGAAAGTTTTGCTTATTTTTTATCACATCATTTTTCATTTTCTAAATGAACATTTTTTTATTTTTTTTCTCGGACTTTACACTTACCTTATATGACCTTGGTTCCGTTCTAAATCACTTGAACTCTGCGTTCTTGATAAATGTATCCCTATTGGTTAGTGCTCCGATCATGGGGGGGTGTGAGATGGACTAAGCCACGCCCTATTTACGACACTAAGTTAGCATAACCGAGATCATAGTTAACAAGCAAGCTTGTCGTTTCTGCTGCGCTGCACACAACATTGTTGTTATGTGTTATTCATTTTGTAAAATGCTGACTCGACTTTGCCTTACAGGATAACAACCTGTTGTTGCACATTCTTAACCGTGAAATGTGCCCTTGGTCTGTACATCATGCAAAGAACGCGTCTGGGTCACTAGAAGGTACAGAGTGTTGTGTTTAGATTGATCGTAGACACTTGTTAGACATATCATGCATACAGCTGCCAATATTTGAAGGACAAGCGTCTTTAATATTGCAGAACAGTTTGGTTTTACATTCATTCGAACAAGAAGAGCTGATGCATGCTGTGAGAGCTGATCCTTTGATGTGATTCTACTAAGCTGATCTATACGGTATGGGGTCCCCCCTGTTAGCCTAAGAGACCTTCTAATAGTCTAATAATAATAATGTATTAGATTATAGTGAAAGGAGTGTGGCCGTATACCACTGTCATTAATAGTATGATTGCTCCTTTCATTCTATATGGTATTGTAATAATGCTCATGATTCTGATCTTTACTGTTAGTCTGCTAGTGTTAGCCAAAGTACTGCATCTTAGGACGCGAGGTTTATAAAATAAACTCTTTAAACTTAACCGTGTCTGTATTATTATGTTGTGGACTAATAAATAAGTACGAACAGGTATTTCGGATTCTCACCACTCCTGAGAAATATCTAAGTCGCTTGTTCTGGTTTGTCTATACATTGGGACCACCTAGCTAGATCTAGGTTAACAAATGAGATACTAAGCTAGTCGGATAAGGGGTTCTGGGTTCTGAGGGGAGTTTTCTGGTACACCACAATTCTCTGAGGTCCTGGTCTCCTGCGCATAGTTCTGTGCAAAAGCAGAATCCCTGCAACTGTCCGATCACTACTCTCTTCAATTCTCTCTGGACTTGACGCGGCCAGCTAAACCCTTAACACTGGGTAAACTTTTAGCCAGGAACTGGAACCGGGCCAACAAAGACGAGCTCTGCTCCTTACTCTCCACCTCTTTACCCATAGAAGCTGACTGTGTCAACGCTCAGTCAACTGCTATCAATAACTGGCTAGTTTCAGCCAGTAATATTGTTGCCCCCTGCAAACTCTCCATACTCAGGTGGCCTCATGACGCCCAGCGTTGGTTCATCGAGGACCTCAGACAAAAAAAACTTCTCCTTAGACAAGCGGAACGAAGTTGGAGACGAAAGTATTCTCCAGACACAAAAGAAATCTTCACTGGGCTCCTAATTGAATATAAAAAATCTATTATCACGGCTAAATCCTCATATTTTTCAACAAAAATTATGAATTCGGCCATCAAAACTAAAGACATTTTCTCTATCGTAAATGAATTATCCCTGCCCAATAGAGTAACTGTCAAACCTTCACCCACTCAACACCTCTGTGACGCCCTTAATGATTTCTTTATCCAGAAAATTGTCACTATCAAAAAGAGTATTCCTCCGGTCCCCACTCCCTCAGTCTTGGGAATCTCGCCTAAGAACACGCAAGTATTAGATCAAATACCTTTGATCTCCAAAGAAGACTTTTTTATACTTTTAAAAAAGGTCAGCTCCGGTTCCCCTTTAGATCCCTGCCCCCCCCCCCCCTCTTTCTTCAAGAAGCTTTTTTCTCCTGCCCCGGTCCCCCGCTTGCACTCCTTAACAACTCCCTAAAAACAGGTGTTGTCCCTGATTCTTTTAAAGTGGCAGAGGTCATTCCCATTCTAAAGAAACCTCACGCTGATCCCACCAACCTCACTAATTATCGCCCCATTTCCCTTCTTCC
The DNA here is from genome assembly GCF_964204655.1 of Triturus cristatus. Taxonomy (NCBI): domain Eukaryota; kingdom Metazoa; phylum Chordata; class Amphibia; order Caudata; family Salamandridae; genus Triturus; species Triturus cristatus. The sequence continues at coordinate 420,503,687 of NC_140593.1, forward strand.
TTACTTGAGCAAGAATTTGGAAGCCCATGTTACGCACTTCCTTGGCTCCTTTATCGAACTCTCGTCCTTCCTTGACCCCCAACACGCTGCTTTTAGGCCTGCACACTCCACCGAGCTGGTCATACTTGCAGTTATGAATGAGCTCAGAAAGGGGGCTGATAACAATCTTTCCCAAGCCCTCGTCCTTTTGGATCTTTCTGCCGCCTTTGACACGGTCGATCATAAACTTTTGATCAACCGTGTCAGGGAAGCTGGTGTCCATGGCACAGCTCTAAAATGGATCTCCTCTTTTCTGGAGAACCGATTGCAGGCTGTTCGCCTTGATACCTTTCCGCCAAAAGGACCACTCTGACTTGCGGTGTACCTCAGGGGTCTTCTCTCTCCCCTCTCCTATTTAACCTTTACATGGTTCCTTTAATTCATTCCCTCCGCAATTTTGAGGTAGCTTGCTTTAATTATGCGGATGACCTCCAACTTGTGTTCAACATCAACTCTTCTCCCATGTCTGTATCCAGCTTTCAGGCGACTCTATGCTTTATTAGGGATTGGATGAACGCCAGCTAACTTAATAAGACCGAGCTGGTTCTGAGCGGTACTTCCAACCCCTGGAACAACAATTTTTGGCCCCCCACATTAGGTAACCCTCCTTTACCTACCAAGTCTGTTAAAAGCCTCGGAGTGATAATCAGTAATGATTTGTCCATGAAACCTCAGATCTGTGCAGTTACATCTTCATGCTTTTTCCATCTTCGCAGAATTCGCAAGATCTCAAGATTTCTAACTATCGAGGCTCTTACAGTAGTCCTCATGGCCTTAGTCATCTCTCGGTTAGATTATGCCAACTCTCTCTACGTTGGTATTCGTGTTTATCAACTCCACCGCCTCCAACTGGTTCAGAATCATGCAGAGCGGCTTATTTTCCATCAACCACGTACTCAACACGTTCGCCCCTTGTTGAAACGCCTCCATTGGCTTCCAGTGGCCAAGCGCTGTTTGTTCAAACTGGGCTGTATTATCTTCAAAGCCTTAGCTGGACTGGCGCCGGATTTCATCTCCGCCTTAGTCTCTCGCTACACCCCGACTCGTGCCCTACGCTAGTCTCATGCCAACTTTCTCACCATCTCTCGTTTTAACCGGAAAAAACATGGCGGACTCAGTTTTTCCTTTTTGGCACCTCAAATGTGGACGTCTCTTCCCCTGGAACTCAGACTTGAAACATCTCTTCCACACTTCAGAACCCTCCTGAAAACCCTTTTATTCACGCAGGCTTACCTATAACCTCCTGGTTTAGAACATCATTGCTATAGCGCCAAGAAACCTCTGGGTGTACGAGCGCTTTATAAATAATTTTAACATAACATAACATAGAGAAGTGAGTTTTAGATACAAGAATTAAAAGTTAAGAGAGAATGGTAAGATAGAGAAAGGGGCAAAATGAGAGAAAGTATAGGACCACAGGTCAGGTAAAGGGAATAGCATGGTAGAGAGAAAAGTAGAGGGATGCGGTTAAAGTTAGACCGGAGAGATGAGGCGTAGAGAGAAAATGGGTAAAACAGAGACATTTGAGATAGAGAAAGATAGGCTAGGTGATACAGAAGTAGAAAGGTGTGGAGAGTTGGGTGGGACTTCTTACCAGTTCCCCTTGCTGCCAGTCACCTCTTTTTCACTCCTGACTCCTGTTAGGCCCCTCCTGCCCTTGGGAGTAAGCCTCCCCAGGCAGCCTTGTTAGACAACCAGTTCTGCAGTCAGGGCAGCTCTTCTAGGTTCCAGCGGCATCAGCCCTTCTGGGTTCCATGCCTTTAGGCTCCAGGTCCATTGCCACTCGCCATTTTCCCACCACCCGCAACCCTGCCATCCCTCCCAGGACCTACTTAATGGAGGCCGCAGTGCCTAAGGCGTGCCAACTGCAAGCTCCTCTCTTCCTGGGCTGCACCCAGCACCAGGAACCCAGATACTCCACTACAGAGTTCTGAACTCTGGACCTCAGACGTCATAACAACTGCCGCTTTGCTTCACAGAAGGACCATTCATCTGCCACCAATGTCAGTTCACCTGTAAGCTAGGACAGCCTGTCCACGCAGAAACCCTTGCCACACCCACTCAGCCAGCTGACACCACCCTGGACCCATGAATGCCTTTTGATAAATTCCAGATCGATGTGCAAACATGGCACTGAAGTCTGGGACAGCATCTCTAACTTCGCCCCCTACGTGACCTTTATCACAGAAATATGGCTCAACTTTTCCTCGGCCTCGACATTGCTACTACAATGCCCAATGGCTACAAGATGAAACAGCGGGACTGCACCAACAAACATGGAGAAGTGGCATCGTCAATTTCCACAAAGATTCAATCCGCTGCACCACCACCGAGGACAAAACCTTGCTGATCATGGAACACCTGAATTTCCAACTTCACACCAACAACAAAACAACCATTAAAAGTACCCTCGCCTATAGACCCCCAGGACCATGAACTGGCCTCTGCGACACCATCACAGATTTCATCACCCCACTCGCCATCAAATCCAACCACTGCATATTCCTTCGAGACCTCAACTTCCATCTGGACGACCCCACAGACACAAATTCCGCCAACCTCCTGGAATGAATGGATAACATTGGCCTCACCCAGCTGACCACAAACTCCCCACACAGAGCCGTACACACACTAGACCCTTTCTTCACTTCCAGCAACAGAGTTAAATACAGCCGCACCATGGAACTCACCTCGACTGACTACTCCATCGTGCACCATCACAGGACCACCTTGCACCACCCTCAACCCCCACATAACCTCCTCCCTCAGCTGGAGTAAAGTTACATAGAGCCAATGGATGGACTCCCTCAACACCACCCAGCCAGACGCCACAGCCAACCTGAAACAGGCAGTCGAGAACTTCAACACCTGGATCACCAACGCCGCCACTGTGTTGTCCACACCATATCAGCCAAAACTTGCAGATCCACCAAACAAGCCAGCTGGTACACTTCGGAACTGAGCAAAATGAAACGCAGCAGCAAACAACTAGAAAGAAGATGGCGCACTACCAGAGATGATACTTACCGAGCCACCTTCAAGTCAGCCCTCACCAAATACCACCAATGACTCAAAGATTAAAAAAAGGAAGCACTTGCAGACTGGATCGAAGCTAGCATCAACCACACCAAGGAACTCTTCAGCATCCTCAGAGAGTTCAGTTCTCCTGCTCAGCAGTTACAGAGAACACAAACCCTCCCTCATAGGAACTCTGTGATGCTCTAGCTAATCACTTCCACAACAAGAAATCTATCATCTACTGGAACTTTTACCCCTAAACCCACTGACCTCCTCAGTCTCCCCACATCTACCAAAGCCTCCCCAGACCAACATCTCACCGCATGGGAAAGAGCTCACCACACCGGACACCATAGCCATAATGGACTTCATCCACTTAGGAGATCCCACAGACCTGTGCTCCCAGCACCTCTTCAAGCTAGGAAGCGACAAGATCCACCACCAACTCATCATCAGCCTCAGTGTATCCATCACTGCAGCCACCTTTCCCTACACATGGAAACACACATTGGTCAGACCTCTCCTCAAGAAATCCTCTGCAGACCTCAGTAATCTCTTGAACTACCACCCCTCTCTCTGCTCCCGTTTCCCACCAAAGTCATTCACAAAAGGCCCTCAACTAACAACTCACAGAATACCTGGAGAGCAACACCCTGCTAGACCCTTCCCAAGCAGGTTTCCGAGCCAACCGCAGCACCAAGACCGCCATGATTGCCGCTCTGTAAGACGTCAGCACCATACTCGACAGAGGAGAATCGGCATCCTGATCCTTATGACCTCTCCGCAACCTTCGACACTGTGCCCCACCATGCCCTCATCAAAAGACTGCACTAGATCAGAATCAGAGTGCACTAGATTAGAATCAGAGGAGACACACTCAGATGGACAGCATCATTCCTCATGGGATGCATGCAGAGAATAAACTCCCCCCTTTATCTCGCAATCATTACCTGCGTTGTCCCCCAGGTTTCATCCCTCAGCCCCACCTTCTTCAACATCTACATGACGGCGCTAGCCAACATCATCAGAACCCACGACATCAACATCATATCCTACTCTAACGAAACCCAGCTCATCCTCTTGCTCTCAGCAGACCCCCACTACAACAAAGACCAACTTCCACAACTGCATGAAGAACGTCACAGCCTGGATGAAGGACAACTGCCTAAAGCTCAACATGGACAACACCTAAGTGCTGATCTTTGGCAACCATATTTTCCTCTGGAACAGCACCTGATGGCCTGCTGAACTCGGACCCACCCCCACACCAAAAGACCATGCCTGCAACCTCTGCATCATCCTGGACAACAAACTCACCATGAAACGATAGATCAACACAGTCTCCAAGGCCTGTTTTCACACTCTCCCCATGCTCTGAAGAATATTCAAAAGGCTTACCACAAGCAACAGAAAAAGTCATGCAAGCCCTCATTACCAGCCCTCTGGACTACGGCAACACACTGTAAAAAGGAATCTACATTGAACTCATGAGAAGGCTCCAGACAATACAGATTGATCCTCAACCTGCCCAAACAGGCCCACATCACCCAGCACCTGAGCAACCTCCACTGGCTCACCCATCCAGAAAAGATGCCAATTCAAACTACTAATACACCCCTACTAAGCCCTCCAAGACAAAGGACCAGCATACATGAACCACTGGCTGAACTTCCACAAACTATCCAGAAACCACTGCTCCACCTCCCTAACCCTTACTTAGACACCACACATCTACTGTAGCCACAGTGAAAGACGCTCCTTCTCCCACCTCGCTACCAAGTCCTGGAATGCCCACCCTCTGCAACTCCGAACATCACCCTCGCTGATGGACTTCAGGAAGACACTCAAGACCCGGCTCGTCAACTAAGCCCAGCAACCCAGCGCCTGGACTGCCGGAAGAAACTCAAGACCTGGCTCTTGGACAAAGCCCCAGCACCTGGATACTCTCCCAGGTGATAAGCCACGCTCTACAATTACAAATTGATTGATTGATTGATTGATTGATAGATGTAGAGCGAGGGCGGTATGGTAGATATATATAAAAAGGGAGTGGTAAAGAGGGAGGTTAGGTAGAGGCACCTTGAAAATTGAGAAGGAAATACAAGGAGAAATGAGACAGGCAAGAGGTACTGATAAAGAATATGAAGTAGCGGTAGAAAAAGATAAACAGCCGGATACAAGTGGGTAAGGTACATGGAACAGAGGTAGAAAGGGAGAGAGGAGGTACACAAGTAAGGTATAAACAAAGGGCCAAGTACATCGAGAAGTAAGGTAAAACAGGAGTCAAGAAAGAGGTGGAGAGAGGTGAGGTATAGGTAAATGGAAAGTTAGTGAGTAGTGGTAAAGAGAGAAATTATAGTTCTATGGAGGCAAATTAGATAGAAGATACATGCAGGGAGGCGAGATGGTGACAGCAGAAAGATGAAGAAAGAGGAGCAAAATGGAGTTAACGTTAATAGAGAGGTAGAGATAAAGATTCTGGCATATATAATTGTAGTGAGAGAGGTAAGGTCCTGTGAGAGAGGTGGGGCAGTGACAAGTGTACTGAGAGGCAAATAAAGTAGAAATAGGTTAAGTAGAGAGACCTGAGGAAGGGTGAGAGAAAGGGCAGCTACATAGCGATGTAGAACCTGTCTAGAGGGAGGTAAAAGATATTGGGCCTCATGTAGGTAGCATACAAGTTACCACTTCTTAAATACCGAACGTTACCGAATCGGTATTTAAGAAGTGGTAACTTGTATGTAGGTAATCCGTCGGTAAATATTACCGAATCGGTAATATTCGGTAATTACCGAATCGGTATTTACCGATTCGGTAATGAGGCATACCTTCCCATTGATGGGAAGGTATGCCTCATTACCGAATCGGTAAATACCGATTCGGTAATGGGGGGAAAACATGTAAGGGTGGCAGGGTGTCACATTGACACCCTGTTGCACCCCTGATTCGGCCATGTGTGCACATGTGGCACACATACATGCCCTAAGGGCATGTATGTCTGCCACATTGCACACGTCTAAGCGCTTTAAAATGCGTAAAGACATACATTCATTATTTACCACCAACTATTAGTTGGTGGTAAATACCGACTCCAAAAAACACACACACACTCCCCCTACATATCATTTTTGTATTCGGAATTTACCGAATCGGTAAAATTACCGATTCGGTAATTTTACCGATTCGGTAAATTACCGAATACAAAAATTATCCCCCTACATACCAAAAGCCAAAATACCGGTCGGTAACGGTATAATTACCGAAAATCGGCCGTTACCGACCGGTATTTGGCTACCTACATGAGGCCCATTGTGAGGTAACAAGAGAAACATGAGACTGTATTATTTTTTTTAAGTTAATTCCCACAAACTGTCTGAAAGAATGAGGTTTATGGTCGGGCAGGACAGTCATGCCTTCTAATGTTCAATTAAATGTGAGTGTCTAGCTGTCAAATTTGTAAATGTATTTTTTTATGCATACCGATAACAGCATGACTTCTAACTGTCCAATCACTTTACCAAGGCAGCCCTTAGAAGGCTGGGCCCCTGTTCAATTGCCCATTTTCCCCATTCATACAAGGGTTGTGAGTATTGACAGACATTCTGAAGACACAATTGGCAATTTCTCACTTAAAATTACCATTGAAGATCCACCAAAAACAGTAGGAGGACGGATGAAGCAATGCACTTAAGCCTTTTTCGCCCTCAATTAGCATGCATAGCTTAAACTATGCTAATTACACTTACTATACCTTTAAGCTAGATTCAAATAACCTGAATGTTAATTTCTCATAGGTCTCACTAACCATCAGGAAGTCATTTGCAACCCTCTCTCACTCTCTCTCTCTCTCTCTCTCTCTCTCTCTCTCTCTCTCACACACGCACATCTACAGACACACTCACACATAATAAAACATTATGCATACCTTGGTGGATATCAATGTGATTTTCCTCTTTTTGTCGTCATTGACATTGAAAATATATAGTAATCTTGTGTTTCGATATACCTCATCTTCCTCATCTGAAGTAACCTGAAAAACAGAAGGGGTAATTCAGAAGAAAGAAAACAGGGCTACCCTAGTGACCACCAGTTCTGGAATGTATAGGGTGGTCTAAACACTGTGTTAAACAGCAACTTCACATTTAAGAGTTTCCACGAAATTAGGCTCATGGGTCACACCATGACTTGTGAAGAATAGTCTAAGATATAAATGCAGGTGGTTTACAAATCTCTTAACAGACCCTGAGTAACAATACCCTAGAAGAGTTAGTGGCTGAAACAATAAGTTAGCCAGAAAACACTGATTTTTGCATAACAAAGTATCATGATGTTCTGTGGAAAAAATGATCAACACTTCTCAGCAAGGTCCTTTTAATGGGACAGCATAGATACTTTTCAAGACAAAAAGCTGGCCCAGTGTCACAACTTCTCTCAACACACAATGGTATGTCACAAGGCACAAGGATGGTGATGGTTACATTGCATTGGAACAAGAATATATTATTGAGTCCGGATCAGTAACATAAGATGATACATTCATGGCCCAAATCACAAATCACTTTCACAAGATTACAATGGAAATAGGACTGATCCAAATGAATAGATCCATTCTAGTGACAGGGCCCTTGATAGATATGTGTTAGTTTATGAGAAATCACCCTTTTTCCTAATCAGACTTTGTCTGTGGTGTATCTGGGAGCATGGAAAGTAGTAAACTGAAATATTTATATCAATTCAATGAGTACAAACATTTGAAAACCCCCCTCAGCACCTTGAGACCCTCACGGGTGAGTAGCACGCTTACAATTCCCTGCTTGATTGATTAATTGATCGACGTTTCACATCATAAGATGAATTATATCTTTGCTATAAGTAAACAATTTTATGTGGCCAGTTTTTCCAATACACAGTTAAAATGATAAAGATTGCCTTAAAAATGCAGATATGCCCTGGAATGCTTAATAAATGAAACGGCTCCTTAATCCCCAGCACTTCATATCCCTTTATCTATACATCCTCCTTCTCCCTGGAAAGACCATTTCTTCTGGTCAGAATATACTCTCTAATTGACTGATATGTATGTTGGGCTTTATCCTTTATGAAGTATTTAATTGTTTATGCTTTCTGATTTCAGAAAAAACCCATGTGTCGTGTTCCAAGTGATTCTTCACATACTACAATACTTGTACGTTTTACTCAAGTGGATGGATAGCAGAGTAAATTACCATAATGTCCTTTGTGAAACTGCATGGACACACTCTTCTTGAAAACAGAGATGGACAGGATCCAGTCCGTTGTTAATTCCTCAACAAGCTATCATTCCTTACCCTCTGCCCATTCACTACAGAACGATTACACCACCCTCCCAGTTTTGGGAGGTATCGGCTGTCTTAAACCCTGCTGTTTGTTTAGTGGTTTTCTATAGGTATGCCAGGTACCACATGTGGTCATTGTGTGCTTCTTGTTTGACAATTCTTAACTCATATATGTGTATGCATTATCCAATGGGATTATTTGTATTTTCCTTATTACCATGAGTAACTGGTTGAAACCATACCTCAGTAGTAAGATTGAAACAGGTCACTCAGCTCCCATTTTTCAATAGACATGTCTGCCTTCATTTTTGGGTCTTTTATCCATTCATATTATTGATGTATGTAAGTGAATGAGCTACACATACAATTTCTTGAGTAGTAGAGATCAGAATGTCCTGTATGACCAATCTACTCAACGATCTTGCCCAGATATGTGTTCCCTTATTACTCTTTTCATAAAGGCAAAATGGGTATCTTCTAAATCTCTTTATTGCAATCCATCCAAAAAAGTGTGTCTCCTACTAACTGTATTCCTATTCCTCCATCTTCCCTCCCTCTACCCCTTGCCACCCACAAACTAGCTCTTATTTTTAACTCATCACTTTCTTATGTCTCCTCTTTTACAAATACTTGCGGATTGCACACCTAAAATCTGAAAAAGTGCAATTTCTTAACTTTCCAAACTACATAATATTTATTCTACCTAACATGGTATTCAGCTGTTCTAATGTTCTTTGACTCCTGTACTGTCTTTCTGGAACTCCTCTCTGTATCTTCTCTTGAAAAGTCCTTCCACTGGCAATGTCTGACCTACACTAACATCCCTCCACAGTCTCTATTTTTAGTTTTCTGTGTTTTATTATTTCTTGTGCATCGCATTTGCCTGCCTCAATTTTTCCCAGTGATTCCTAAGGATTGTAACTCCTCTTTTCTGTTTCCACTACTTTAACCTTCCACTCCTTTTTTCTGCTTTTAAAGAAACTGTCTTTTTTTCTCTCTTATTGCCCTTAATCATTTTACATCTTTCCAAAGATTGTTGTATTTTGCATGTTTTGTCTAATTTTATGTAGAGTGCTGTGATAAAGTTGCTTCTTAAATTCAATAACATAAAAAAAATTGAACTAAAATATATGGAAAACATCCTCATATGTAACAAATCAGGAGCCTCCATCCTTGTATCTGTGCTGCCACTCTAGTACAACACATATATATTTACACACTATCTCCTCCATCATTGCACTAACCTGTCACCCAATAACATTACACCAGGGGCCAGTGGAACTCACAGAGTTTCACACAGCAGAATTATGTGGAGTTACATTAAAACGCAGCAAAATTCCACGGAGTATCACAGGCAGGCAGAATTTGGCATGTTGCCCTGATTTTTAGAGCTGGGAGCTTATTCCGCACTGCAAAATCAGTGCAAACAGCACCATGCAGTGTGCCAGAAGGAGCTGCTTCTACCTGCCACTCGAGTGGATTGCGACCACCCGCGTTGAGAAATTTTGCCGGGTAACGTTCTAGCACCTGAAAATCACACTAGGGGATGCTTATTCTTGAACGTGCTTGCCAATTTAATGTTTCAAACACAAGGAGTTGATGGACGGAGAGATGAATCTTTCAGACACTTACCTCAGTCATAGATCTGGGTTGAATCCATCATCGTTCTTTAGCTCACTTCGCCATCCCAGTTCAGACCCAGCCATATGCAAATCAGTCTTGACCCTGTTCCTCATGGAAACAGTCTAGCCTGAACTGCCAAGCCAGATCTTCCCTGGCCCGGAAACAAGCAAAGAATTTCTATGTAATAAATGTAGAGAAAGGGGAAATCATGTATCATATATTAAGAACAGTAGCTAAGTTGGGGGGGCGTCCTCAACATGGGTGCATCAACATGGCACCCAGTCCAGGTGTCCACGATGGTGCCTTCTGAGGGAAGTTGGAGATGGGTATTGTGGGTAATTTCCCATCTTCTAGGGTGGGAAAGGATTAGCTAGGTGAGGGTCACTGGGTATGGGGGGGTATTTGGTAGCACAGGGGGTTTTTGAGGAGTGGTGTTGGAGAGCTCATGTGGAAGAAAAAAATAAGCAGGTTCTAGGGAGACAGCAAAAAAATGCATTAATGGAAAACAGCTATAGAAGAAAAGGGGTTCAACTGTTAAGATGAGTCTTAAAATTCAAATATTATCGTGCAGTGTTATGGGGTTATCTAACAAACAAAAGTATGGAGCGCTAATCAGGTGGTTAACATAATTTTCTCTACAGATTTTATTTCTGTAGGAGACTCATCTTAAAACTAATACGCCAAAACATTTTATTCCTAAATTCTATCATTGATCATAGTTTGCCTCAGCAGGGCTGGCAGTAAGGGGGCTAGCGGTGTATTTAGGCCATGGGCCCGATTGGGAAGAGATTCAAGTTCGCAGAGATCCGGGTGGAAGATGAAATTATGCAGATAAACAAGGTGGCTATGGGAGCAGAAGGCCCTATAATTATAGAAGAGGATTTTAATTTTATATAGGATCTAGAAAGGGATACCTCCAATAAAACTAAGAAACAGCTAAGCAGCGCACCAAAAAATTATTAGATAAAATGAAACGGGAGTATCAACTGATGGCGCAGAGCTCATCCAGAATTTTCCCTTTATACCTGCTTCTCGCATCAATTTAAATCAGCTTCTGGTATTGATTTTTTTTTCTAATTTCGCATTCTCTTAATTGTATAGACTCTGATATATGGGCCAATGCTTTTTCTGATCACTCATTGGTTAGCATAGATCTGGAGTTTGAAATTGGGAGGAGGGAGAGGATCAGGTGGCAGATTGACTGTGGCTTTCTTTCTAACCAGGAATGGGTAGCAAATACCAGAAAATGAATTGAAATTTTTCTTTTCAGATCAATAAGGGCACTGCTTCTGTTTTTTCAGTTTGGGGTGCCTTTAAGGCAGCTATCCAGGGGAAGATTGTTGCTTTCAAAGCCTCTCAAGCAAAAAAATGAGCAAAACGTATAAAAGAGCTTCAAACCTCTGTGGATGTTGCTTTACAGAATAGGATTAGTTGACAGGGTGCACAAAACTTAGTAAAAGTGAAACAGAAGCTGAAAGAATTCTTTATTTTAGAATAAATACAGAGTTCATGGCTCTACCAGCACTAGGTCTAGGAGGAAAGTCAGATTGTGGGAAAGTTTTTAGCATGGTCAACTAGGGTCAAGCAAGATGTGGCAATGATTACGGAACTAGTTGAACCAGAAAAAGGGACATTAGTTTGTGAAAAGGATAAGATAGCTAAAATGTTCCTACAGCATTATAATAATTTATATGCAGTAAAGTACACAGCCTCAGATGAGACCATAGGTCGGTATTTTCAGTCTGTAAAACTTCAGAATCTGACTAATATACAATCAGAAGAATTGATCATAGATATTAACACTTTAGACATTCAAAATGTTTTGGCCGCAATGCTTCGTGGTAAGACCTGTGACAACAACGGCTTTCCTTTAGAATTTTATAATACTTTCTCTAAAGAACGGATTCCCTTCTTAGTTGAATTATTTAATTTTATTAAAGGAGATGGGGAGATTATGACAAATTTTAAGGAATCTACAATCATTTTGTTTTGTTAAGAAGGGGAAGAACCCAAGAGACATTAACTCATGCAGGCCGATTAGCCTACTTAATTCAATTCAATTCAAAAAAATGTTATTCGGATATGAATATCCATAAAAGCCGATTAGCCTACTTAATACCGATTATGAAATTTTTGTGAAAATCTGGGCCAATCGTGTGACCTCAATAGCACAGAAAATAATCCATAGGGATCGGACATGATTTGGGGACTGACAGGTTGATATCATCTAATACAGGCTTTTTAGTACAAGCACTTGACTTTTTTAATGTGAACCGCACCCCATCTTTTATAATGATGTTGGATGCGGAAAAAGAATTTGACCTAGTCAACTGGGACACTCTTTTTATTGGCTTAGAGAATTTTGGGTTTCTACTACAGTTTAGCTGTATGTTCTGTTGTCTATATCAAGGCGCACAAGCAAACAATGTCTTAAACTCCAATTTAGCTGGAATTGTGGAAATAAACAGGGTAACTCGAAAGGGCTGCCCCTTCTCATCTGTTTTATTCACTTTTTTTATTGAACCATTGACCGTTAGGATAAGGGCTTATTTGGATATAACTGCACTGCTACATGGAATGTCTAAGCTTAAATTGTCTACAGACAATATAATATTCTATCTGAGGCCAGAAGGACAAACTATTGAAGCAGCACTGACAAACCTTTAGCAATTCCAAGAAATTGGGGCTTATAAAATCAATCATTCCAAAGCTGAACTGCTGTTATTTAATACCCCTCTTAATTTTCTTCCGGTAAGTCTTCAGCTGCAGGCTTCTAATCATGCACCTATCCGTTATTTAGGCCTACAAGTCATTAATCAATACACAGAATTATACAGGTTGAATTATGAAACAATGAAGAAAAAGATTGAGGATTTACTGGATAGATGGACACTTCTTCCCCTTACGTTAATAAGATGGGTTGCATTGATAAAAATGTTCATTCTACCTGTACTGATCTTTTTGTTCACTAATGTCCCGATTAATAGAGTATGTTCCAAGGAATTAGAGACACTTTTTAAATGCTTTATTTGGAATAAAAAGGCTTCAAGAGTAGGTGTACCTGTGCTGCAACTAGATGTAAGTCAGGGAGGGTTAGCATTACCTCATCTATATACATATTATGATGCTGCTCTTCTAGATCTGATGGTACGAGTTATAGATGTCAAGGGTATCCAGGATAGATTTTTTTGAGAGAAGATGGTTCAGGAGGGAGGATCCCAGCTTTCAATATTTATTAAAACATCAAAACTCCCAAAAAAGACAAGATATAAAACATTCCAGGCGTATGGTTGGAGACTCAAAGCATGCTATTCAAAAAATCAAGCTGCGGGATATGGGTACTTGCAGCTGAGTGAATGTAAAGTACTGGGTCTTCACATACCAAATTGCCATATTAGGCATTGTATTACAAATGGATTTAAAGAATTGGGATATTTTCGGGTTAAAGGGGGAATTATAACCAGGCAGCAACTCGAAGCTAGGTGCAGAGATCGCTGTAAGCATCTGTATTTTGGGTACCTATTGACTGTACATTTTTTTAAAAGATGCTCTGGGTACTTAAATAGTGACTCCCCACCAATAATAACAGCATTATTCAGAACTAAAATGAGGGGCATAGGTAATTGGTACAGATTATTATAGAGCCAGGGGGGAGAGCGCTGGTAAAAAGGATTTTAGAAAAGATCATGTTGACCACACATTGTACCTTTTCTAAGGCTGAGTGGCAGGCGGTCTCAAAATTAGGATATGAGGCATTAAGAGCAGCCAATTTCAAGAGAATGTTTTTCTTGGCACGTTGGATGGCATACTACACCCCTAAAGCTCTCCAGAGAATGTAACCCAAAATAGAAGATTGTTGCTTTCGCTGTAATCAACTAGGGGGAGGAGACTGGCTGTATACTTTTTTCATCTGTCCAAAGATAGTTGGGTTTTGGGAACATGTATTTGAAACCCTAAGTAGTGGAGTACACAGACGGATCGAGCCTGAGCCCGGGGTGGCACTGTTTGGATTATCTAGACAGAGTCAAGATCAAGTATTAGGAAAGGAGGTTGAGGTATTTATCACAATTTGTTCTTTGGTTGCTCGATCATTGATTTTGCAAATTTGGAAGACCAATAGAGTGCCAACATATTTGGAATGCTATAGTAAGATTTGCCGAACAAAGAAGTTCAAGGAGGCATTTGCTAAAAGGGTCGGGGGAATCAAACGATTCAATGCCTCTGGGCAACTTATGGAAAATATTGATAACAACACCGGGTAAGATTTTGGCTAAATCTGCTCCGGAAACAGATTGGAGTAACCGAGGATATCTTGCTTTTTTGAATATACAAGTCCTTTTTGTATAAGCCAGAATTGAATGTTGAATAGAAATGGTGGACTATTTAAATCTATCACTGTTGCACTTTATTGAAGTAAATCGGACATTCAGGTTTACAGTAGGCCTGAGCGGTAAACTCCGTTCCGCTCGCGGAATGTGGGTAATTTCGCGTTCCGCAGAGAACACGGAATTGTCCAAAATTCTGCATTCCGCGACTTCGCTGAATTTTTTGCTTGTTCGCGTTCTGAAAATGCATGTTCGCGAGATATTTCCCCCCGAGCACACAAACAGCGTTCGTGAACAGGAAATAAGCATTGCAAAAAAGCAAAAGTGTTCGCGGAATTTCTGTGTGCTCGCGGAGATTTTTTACTGTTTCGCGGAGCTTTGCCTAGCCCACCCCTAGTTTACAGTACTAATGAAATATGACCATAAGATGCAATATTTGAAGGAATGTATATATTGATCACAAAAACTATGTCTGAGATTTGACGAAATAAATGTTGAGGGAATTACCGGTAGCTAAAGGTCGCACTGGTGCACTTTATTGAAAGCATCAACGACTATTTCTTTATTTATGTAAAATTATTATTTATTTTTTTATTATTAGTAGTATTCTGTGGATATGATAAGAATTGTATATATGTATGTATAATATGTATGTCTTCTATGGAGCTGCTTTACAAAAATAATAATAACATTTAAAAAAAGACCATGTTCCGCATGGGAACAGTTGAACCCGAACTGCTAAGCCAGGTCTTCCCTGGACCAGAAATAAGCATCTTAGGACCGGTTACAAGGTAACACCCCTCATCAGCCAGGCAAGCTTGAATCCAGTGGCAAAGTGAGCGAATGACCCATGTCTGGACATACCCTGCCAACTTAGGGCAAACAAACCAAATACAAGGAGATGATGGGTGGAGCGCTGAATCTTTCAGATACTCACCCCCATCACAGATCTGGGTTGAATCCATCAACCTTCTTTATCTTACTTCTCCACCCCAGATCAGACGCGGCCATATGCAAATCAGTTTTGACCCTGTTCCTCATGGGAACAGTGTAGAAAGCTGGGTTTCAGTTGCAGAAACCCCCTCACTTTTTGACAGATTTCTGATGCACTTCGACTTGATGTGCCCTGGGTCCCTGCCAATCAGGTTCCTAGGGCCTGTGTTCTTTCCTGAACTGTACGTTTGTACCCCCAATTGGCACCTCTCTGGCCACATGTGAGACCCTTGTAAAAGGTACCATGGGTACCAAGGGAAAAGTGTTGTGTTTCGATTTAGATACCTGTATATAGGTTTCCCTGAATCATTTCCATATATAGACACAACTCGCTTTGCCCTTATTTAGGCATAGAATCCCAGTCCCTATTTAGGTATAACCTCAGGAATAGGGATCATTTGAAAAAACCTGACCGGTATCAAGATACTGATACACGTTCCTCTCATTCCTTTCAGACATCTTCGCAGCCATCCGAAAGAAGAGGACGGTCAGATCACAAAGAAGAACGTGTGAAGTCCAGAGACGATCAATAAGTTCAGAAAAACAAACCAAAACCTCAATTCACCAAAAAGGTAGGAGAATAGGTCAGGCAATGCTGGACAGTGCAGCAGAAGTAACAATAGCTCGCCAGAAACTGAAGGAACTTCTGGAGACAGTGGACTTGAATGAATACATAACAGTTGAAACTGTAGACACCAGGGTTAGTTCTCCACAAAAGTTATGAGATAACACTCCAGATGGAGGGAGACATACCAAGAAAAGTGAAAGCACTCTTTTTGGAAAATCTTTCAAGGGGTTATGATATACTTCTACAAGAAAAAGAGTGGCCACTAGAATTTGTCAGGGAGTGCCCACATGAAAAAGACATCATTATGCCAGACTTCTCCAACCATATTCCTATACATCTAAAATATACTTATGCCAGGAAATGGGCAGTAGCCCAGGCCCCTGCATAATACAAAAATCCTGAAGGATGGGATGAGGACTCATCTCACCATAAAATCCAAATAAAATGTCAACCTACTGCACAAAGGCAGTACCCAATTAAGCAAGAAGCTAAAAAACAGGTCAGGGAGATCTTAAATCAACTTGAATACCGAGGGGTGATTGAAACATGCACCTCATCAATGAACAATCCTTTGGTTCCTGTTTCCAAACCAGACAACACATATCGTCTAGTTTGGATTACAGACACCTGGACACTTGTTCTAAGACATTTGCTGTGCAAAATGTACACCGTACAGCATTAATGAATAACATTGTGCGTAAAAAATATAAAAACACATTGGATATTTCAAATGGTTTCTTTTGTCAAAACATAGCACCTGAAAGTAGGTACTTGACAGCTTTCTCAATAATGGGGACCCAGCGTCACTTCTGTCGACTCCCACAGGGGTTCAAGAACAGCCCGGGGTTATTCTCAGCAAGAGTAACAGAGTAACTACAAATTTATGATAACGAGGCATTGTCATATGTCGATGATATCTATCTGACAGACGATGACCTGGATAGGCACTTGAACAGGGTGAACACCATTATACTGGGCTTTGCATCTCAGGGTTATAAATTCAACTTTAAGAAATCAAAAATTGCCGATCTCAATGTCCTTTTTCTAGAATATGAACTTTCAAGTGAAGACAAAAGCCTGGCAGTGAATTTTTTAGAAAAGTGTGCACTGCTCCAACCTACAAAAACGCTGAAAAATTTACAGTCGATTCTGGGTTTCCTGAATTTTGGAAGAACTTACATTCTAAATTACACAGAAAGGGTTAAACCTCTCTACAAACTAATCAAACCTGATTTCAAAATCAAAGATTGGACACATGAACACACAGAAATCCTGCGTTCACTACAAGCTGACTTGTTAGCAACAAATCACCTACAAACGCTTAAATACAAGCAATTTAGTGATCCAAATAATTTCGGGTCAATTCGAATTCACCTACTTAACTTTTAATGAAGGTGAAAAAGTACCTATTGCATACAAATTACATTTGTATACACAAGCAGAAATTCGATTCACTTCGACAGAAAAAATTCTGACAGCAGTTCAAACCGCTGTTGCAAAAGAAAGAGCTCTAGCTCAGTGGAAACGCATTATTGTCGTGACTCCGGTACCAACCTTAGAGGCAGTTACAAAAGCGAGCATTCCAAATGCAAATCCTTTACATCCAAGATGGATACAATGGGTTAATTCTCTTGCTGCAACAGATGTTGAATATGTTTTTGATCCTTATTTAAAAACACAAGCATTCCTGCAATACGAACACAAATCTCCTCTTCCTATTGAGATTCTCCCTCTTGACCAGTAGGAATTCATAATTTATACTGACGGATCAGCACAACCCACTATGGAAAGTAAGCAAGCTTACAGTGCAGCCTGCGCGATCGTTAAAGGTCGTATGCGCAATGGTAAATTCCGACCGATGGTGACTAAAACACAATCTCTAGGAGATTGTACAGCTCAGCGAGCTGAACTACAAGCATTCAAATTGGCATTTGAAAATACGGATTGCGAATTCCCCACACTTATAGTGTGCAATTCTTTTTAGTGTACAATCATACAATTAATATTTACAGAATTGGCTTCAAAATGGTTTCAAAGATACAAAAGGTGGCACAATCAAGCATAAAACGCTTTGGGAACAAGTAGTTTAGTTGCGAGACGGACTACAAAACACTCACGTTATACACACGCTGAGTCATTAATGTGATGGCGTTCACGTTGCAGGGAATTCATTGTCTGACGAAGCCCCGAAGGGGGCTGTGCAAACAGCTTCCGTAGCTGCAATCACTCGTTCAAAAACTAAAATAGACAGTGAGATATTGTTGGCTGTCAATGCTTCAAGCAAAAGCAGTGGTGCAGCGTTACCTAAAAAGTTTCCACTCAAATACTCGTATGTAATTGATGCAAACAGCGTTCAGTGGAACATGGAACATAGAGCAGCTTTGATTTATGAATCACATCTGGGAGAGAGTCTGTCACATCAGGGGATCTCTAAAACAATTTTAACATTAAAAGAGATGTGCTGGTGGCCTGGAATGAATGCACTTATTCACATCTTCATCAATAACTGCATAGACTGCAATAGAGATCGCAGGGCAGAACGCCATGAGATACCAGGCTGCGAAGTAGCCTGCCCAGTACAGAAACCATTGTTAGACAGCATTAGACTATCTACATGCAGGCGTCCTCTTGGACGAATGCAATCCCGCAAACACTAAGTCAAGGTTCCTTTGGATGTGGCCTCAGCGCTCGGCTGATGCTCAAACTGTTATAAAAGATTTGCGAGTCTTTATCGGCACATACGCAATTGGCACACTACATTCTGACCAGGGCCCTGCATTTAACTCTCGGGCTTACAAAGAAGCCATGGCCAGTTTGGGCGTTGCATTGCGGTACTCCTCTCCATTCCATCCTGAGGGAAATTCGGTTGTGGGAACTAAAAACCCAGACATAAAGCGGTCCATAACAGCTAGGGTATTAGGTTTGGGTGATGGGTGGGTTAAACATCTTTATGGGGTCCAACACTCATTAAACAATTTGCCAAGAAGTTCTCTAAGGGTGTCACTCCACATGAGGTCCTATTTGGGACAAGAATGTGGGTTCCTGATCTCGAATGCAAAGGCACAGTGGTGGAAAATAAACCATTTGATATCAAAGATCGTTTGGCTGATTTACAGGACTTAAATGAACTAAGATCGAAACAAAGCAACGTTTTCCTGAAGCCAACCACCACTGGGAATAAACCAGCCATCCCAGCAAGGCCTTTCTGGATCCCAAAGCTTGGGGATCTAGTCAGAGAGGAGATCGCGGACAAGAAGGAATTAGGGCCTTCTTACAGACAACCAGTACCTGTCCTAGCAATCCACGGATGAAGAACAGTGCGTCTGCCGCCCCTTGCTGGAAAAAAGGAGAAAAGATTTATGCCCATCGACCTCATCATATCACACTATGTGGCCGATACTAAACAGTAGGCCATGTGGACTCCAACCAAGTATCAGACACACTCCTCTAGCTACTATACAAGATGTTCAAACTGAAAGACTCATCACCATTGAGAATCCAACAGTAAGAAATGAAGGACTAAGCAACAATGCTATGGAACTCATCCCTCTTGAAACCCAAATAACAGTTCGTCCTGATACACCGGTCAACACCAACGTAGCAAGTGATCTACTGGTTCCAGCGATTTCAACGAATCCTGATGCAATTTCAACCATTGAGAGAACTGCTTCTGGCTATTTCATTAACTTTGATACGTTTTCTGAGGATCCCAGTGAGTCTGAAACGACGCCAGTCAAAAGAACTTTCAAAAAACAAGCACAAGGCTTTTTTCAACACGTGAAAAAGACTTATCTGGTTTCACCATGGATTGAACTATGGATTATTTCTGAATATTTTTCTTTCTACTTTGGCTAGCTTTAGTAATAACTCTGAGCATATTGATAGATGGAAGATATATTCTTTTGGACTCAGGAAGTAAAAATGTGAACACACTTATTCAAGATATCATTAAGTGACTTTATTACCTCCAGTACCTATTCTGATGATTGGGACTTTGAGATTGTTAATAACATGATGTCTGGTCTGCTGCATGCTCTAACCATGAATATTTAGAGGGTTCAACAGACTATGAACAGCTTTTTTGTTACAACCACTACGGTCATCATTTCTTGCATAAATCTGAAACACCTAGAAATGTATTTATGTATCACCAATGGGAACATTGTCCCACACCACCAAGGGGTAGCTCAAAAACATTTGAAATGAAGTTTCCATATTTTTAAGGGGACAATACATCCAATCCAGAAACGTTTTACTTTAAAAATGTGAACAAAACAGGAACGAAAAATATGTTAACGAATATGAAACAGATTTATTCTGCAGCCTTTAATGCCCAACTGTCTAGACAGGGTTTCGACTTTTGGAAAAAGACAATTGACACGAAATTTGTCTGGAGTTCAAAAGATTGGCAAGTGCAGGGGATAGAAGCTTTGTTTAGAGCCTGCATCATCCCACAGCAGATAATGTTTTTGAATGACACGGTCCAACAAATGTCTTGCCTTGGGTTAGCCAAGATCAAAGACATGAACAAACCGCCTATACCTATACCTGTAATAGCTCTACACAGGGGGTGGTCGACGTACATACTATCTTACAATACAACAGATCAGATTCTGAATGGAAAAAATGGTTGCTGTGGCCCACAGACACAAACATCTGTCAAGAAAGATTCCTGAACAAAACACAAGGTTTAACAATCAATAGGCCAGACCCAAGCTATGCTCAAAGACAGCATCCAGGGGTCGTAACAACATACAGTGTAGGAAAATTATGCCTTGATTGGCTACAGACATCTACACTAGAGGATGTAACAACACTTATCTTTACTTAAAGAAGACGCAGATCTTAGGGAATTCTTGCTAGGTCCAAGAAAACCGCGTCAAAAACGTTCCATATATGCCGGCATCTATGCTGCATATAATAAAATATGGAAGGTTACCCAAGTAGACGCTGCAGAAAGAATACGAGAAATTGATCGTATTAATTCAGAGAAATCTCTCGCTGTGGTCGACAATAGGTTAACAACTCTGTCATCCAGGAAATAGTCATTGGGCAACATTGTATCCTCTGCTATAGACATTGTGGAACAAGATTTGGTCCTGCTGTGTCAAGGTCAGTCTCAATTACGTTCTATTCTGTCATTAGGCTGGACGTTACAAAAAGTGCGTGCAGGCTATGTGCCTTGGCGTTTAATCAACATGTCTTCTCTGTTTTCTGATTACAATCTCACTGAAAAACAGATCGAGCTGGCACAAAGGGGAGCGAAGTATACAGTGCTGAGCATTGAAAAACTGGAAAAATTGCCATTTACGGTAGCAGGAAAACCAGCTACAGAATGGATCATACATGGCAAAATAACCCTGCCTTTCAGTATTGCCTTAAACACATGCCAGTAGGCAAATATGAAAGATTGGGTAAAGAATACATCAGGACATCCTGGGATTTACCTTACACACACAGATGTTGGAGTGGGGGGCGTAAAGTGTTTATTAGCGGTATACACTGTGAAAATGCACTGAGCGGTTCACTCATATGTCGGTATATTAGCTTACACAGGGCTTGTAGCGGTTCCACCACAAACTTGTCCTGCCGCCTGCAAGGTTCATCAGCCGCTGTGATTAATTCAACGTTTGGACAACTTTCAAATGGGTGTTACCTCATGTTGAATGATCAGAGCTGTTGTGGCATGTTGCCAGGTATCCCATATCTAGTAACGGTTACTTCTAGGCTCACTTGCTGTATGCAAGTCTTGTTCCCCCAAATAGACACAGTCAGGGAGTCGCCTTTATAGCCTTCACTGAACATCTCTTCTATATGAATTGATACTTTAAGCAGGATAAAAGCCATTCTTTTACAACAAACCGTGCCTTTGACCTCAGCCAAAGAAACCTATGATCTACAAGTGGCAAGGACTTCGGCTGAGATACAGGCTCTGTTAAGGACAAATTGCCCTACACATTTCACAGAAATGTTGGGACGTATCTTAAACATGTCTGATACGAGCGGAACTGTTATTACCTTATCAAGCAGTCCTCAGAATCATTCCAAACTTCATGAACTCGGTGTTTGGCTAATTCTAGCACTCGTTGCAGGAATCCTGTTTTTATTCTTACTGCTATGCTATGGCAAGCCAATCCCCCAGCGTCACTCCCAGCACCTTGGAGAATGCTCTCCTGGAAAGGAAGTGTCGTGATCGCATAGTACAACTATTGGGTTTACCTCGTCTACGAAAACTAAATACCACATGGTTTCTGTTGTTCAGACCAATCCGGCAAGATTGCATCTTACCTGTTCTACGCTGCCTGCTTTACGGTGAAGAATGCGTGCTAGACATCTGTCTAACACTCCCATCAGTCATGCCAATGGATATCGAAACTCTGCTGGACCCGATAACAGCCCATGCTCTGTGTTGTCCCCATAGGCTGCCGATCCTGATGACGGCATTCATTGAGATCTCACAGACGCAACATGCTACTGCTGAGGTACAAGATGGATCAACAGGCACACAGGTTTCAACAAACACTGCTACTGACGATGCATCACATCTATGTGCAGTTAGTCTAAACGAGGTAATCGACCTATCACTGACAACTTTTTGTCTACAGGATTAGAGGATTTCATGTTTTCGCCAGCATCTTCAAATAACTTTTGATTTGGCTCACAGTGTACCATGTAATCTATGAATTCGGCCTTCATTTTTTTTTTTTTTTTTTTTTTTAATTTTTATTTTTCTCACCAAAGATAAGCACAGTTTAACTTACATTGAATACACTTTAACAATTACAAATACCAATTTGTTTTAGCACTTTGTTTAAACAATGAGGGAGTCTAAAATAAATAATGACAAGAAACACAAAATAAAGGAAAGATAGAGCCACCATGTTCTTCCCATCCCCCCCCCCCCTATTTGTCCTTACTTTGCTTCTCCTTCCATTTACTTAATGGCTCCCAGATCCTTCTCCCCAAGCATCTTCCTCTCTTCCCTTTCCGAGCATAGATATTTTCCTCCATATTGTATGCGTACAACGTATTTGCCAACCAAGTTTGAAATTTTGGGGGGTTTTTATCTAGCCAAGCCCTAGCTATTGTCAATCTATAAACAGCCATTATAACAAACAAAAATTCTGCGTACTGCTCCTGCTCCCCTTCAGCCACTCCTAACATGATCCAAGATGGTACAAGAGAGATCACTATACCCAAGGACCTTGCTAAAAACCCCTCTATCTCTTTAATCAATAATTGTAGCTGGGGACATGTTGCAAAAATATGTATGCTATCTGCCTCTAACGCATCGCAGCGAGGGCAGTTAATTCCTGAACTCCCACCCCATTTTGCTATCCTTGCAGGCGTAAAGTAAAGAAAATATAATGTTTTATAATGCTGAGACTGCAAAGGGGCTGCGCTTGATATTGTACGTCCTAAATTCAAAGATTCGAAAAACAGATTACTTTCAACTCCTATTTTATCTACCCATTTCATGCTAAATTTCTCCAGGTCGTCCTGATTTTCTTTCACTAGAGTTGCATAAAACGACCTTATTGAGCAGTCCCCCATCAGCTTAATTTTCTCCATTATTTCTATTTTATTAAAGCCTGCAGGGCCTCCCGCTTTGTTTTTAAAGAAGCTTCTAATCTGCAAATACTTGAAAAAACCCCTGTTGTCTATACCATATGTAGCTGTCAGATCCGAAAATTGCTTAAAACCATCCTGAGAGAACAAATCTCCTATTTGCGTAACCCCCCTTGCTGCCCACTCTGCCATTGTCTGATCAGCAAATATTTCCGCTGGGAGTGATCTGTTATTTATTAAGGACACATATCTATTATACCTCCCCATCTTAACTTTCTTTGTGAAAGCGTTCCATACCGTAACTGCCGCCTGAACAGTTTTAAACCTAGTTCTCTTAAAGTAACTAAAATCTGTACATTTTAAGAAGCAGTTATAGGCATTTACCCCTAGCACAACAGCATAAACCTCAGTAGACATATTATGCATTCTTACATAGTATAAACGAAAATCTGGTGCCCCCCATCCCCCCTTTTCCCTAGAAAGTGTCATAAACCTATAGGCCCTCCGGGTCTTACCGTGCGCCCAGATGAACCTATTACATATGGTCTCCAGGCCATTGAACCAGCTGGCTTCAAATAACAGAGGTATAGCCCTAAAAAAGTATAAAAATGTAGGTAAAATCAACATCTTAATGATGTTTGTACAGCCTACCAGTGACAGGTGTAGGTTATTCATTTTTTCCAAATCCTTTTTGACTTGAGCTATTAAAGGTGCCATATTGTTTTTAACGATCTTATCTACCTCTGCTGTAATTTGCACCCCTAGATAGGTTGCCGCTCCCACCACTCTGTCATCGTTACATATTACCCACTGGTTTTTGACTATCTGAGTTTTATCATTATTCAGGCTATATCCTGAGAACTGTCCAAATCGTACAGCTTCTTCTTCAATTGCCCTGATAGCATCTGAAGGTTTTGCAGTCAGGATGGCCACATCGTCAGCATATGCTAACGTTTTAAATCTACAACCATTTAAAGCTAGCGGTGGAATCTGATCATTGCTTTCCAACTTACGTATGTAGGTATCAAGGTATAAAGCAAAGAGGAGAGGAGAAGAGGGACATCCCTGCCTTGTTCCTCGCTGGATCTTAACTGCGGATGCTTGTCCTCTATTGACCCTTATCTTAGCCATCAGATTTATATATAAGGTCTGCAGGGCCTTAATAAATCCTGCCCCTATACCATACCATTTCAAGACGTCCCACAGGTACCTCCAGGAGACCCTATCAAATGCTTTCTCAGCATCCAGGAACAAAGCTGCCACAGGGTCTCCTAGAGTGCTTGCTGCATCGAATGCCGTGATTACTTGTCTGGTGTGTTGGGTTGTTCCTTTCCCCGGAATAAACCCATGCTGAGAAGGAATTACCAATGATTCGACTACCCTAGATAACCTTTTCGCCAGAATTTTGGAGAATACCTTAACATCTGCGTTCATTAGAGTAATGGGGCGATAGGACCCCGGGATGTCTGCAGGTTTACCCTTCTTTGGTATTACAATGATATCTGCGCCGCCCCACGATTCTGGAGGTGACTCGCCCTTTTGTGCTAGCAGCATAACATTGAACATTTCATTTACAAGAGAAGGTTGAAAGGTTTTGTAAAATTCTACCGGAATCTCATCCGGGCCAGCTGCCTTCCTGGATGGTAAATCCCTCAGAGCCTCAACCAATTCATCCAACTGCAATCTCTCTTCCGACCCCTTCCTGTCCTCCTCTGCTAGCACTGAGGGTTCTATCTCACTTAGGTAAATCCTTATATCCTCCTCTCTCTCCAGACCATCCTTTGTGTAGAGCTCCGTATAAAATTGTTTGAAAACCTCTCTGATCTGTTCAGCTTCCTTCACCATAATTCCCTGAGAGTTTTTCATCTCCTTTATATCTACCATCCCGTCCCTTTGCCTGGCTCGCACAGCCAGTATATGGCCAACTCTTTCACTGAGTTCATATACCTTTTCTTTATTTACTATGTACCTCTCTACTGTTTTTTTCCCCATCCCATCTATAGCTTCGGCCTTAAGAACAACTATTTTCAATAAGATCTGGTCAATTGGAGAGTGTGTATGTATGGCTGTAATAAGTGCTTCCTCTGCTTCCATGATTAACTTATTAGCTTGTTCAGCTTTTACCTTCAACATTCTTTGATCCTGAATTACATAGCTCAGGGTTTCCCCTCTTATTTCAGCTTTAAAAGCATCCCAGACTATCCCTGGCGATGCTGTACCCCTATTTATCTCCCAGTATTCCTTAATCCAGTTAGTCATTCTTTCCCTATACCGCGGATCCTGTAGCAGTGATCTATCAAATGTCCACGGCCTTAGCTCTTTATTTCTCCTGTGCCCAATCATTGCAGTCAAGACTAATGGGCTATGGTCTGAGATGATCCTTGGTTCCCTATCTATTCTTGCTCTATCCAGCAGTCTTCTTGTTATTAAGAAGTAATCCAGCCTAACCATTATCTGGTGAGGAGCCGAAAAAAAGGTGCTCCCATCTAAGTTTGGGTGGCATTTTAACCAAGGATCTCCCAACAAGTTGTGTGTTACCATATCCGCCAAGGCTGTATAAGTCCTCTTTTTACTCCCTGAGTATTTTCTACCAGGGTCTAAAAAACTACTGTCTACATCATGTAGATTTAGATCACCACATAGTATAATGGGCTCCGGCCATTGCGCCAATTCTGTATCTAAAAATTGGAAAATATCCGGATCATCTCCTGTGGAGCCATAAACCGAGACAACCGTAATAATTTCCCCCCTAAACCTTAACTCTGCTATAACCCATCTACCCCACTGATCCTCCTTTTTTCTCTTAACCAGCGTATCCTGTCTCCTACCTAGAATTGCCACACCTCTCGGGAGCGGCCTTCATTTTTTCAATACAAAAAAAAATAAATGTGGAACTTTCCTAAGATCGCACTTTTTGAATATTTACTTTTTCTTTTATGGCTAAAAGCTCTGCTTACAGTAGAACTATTCATAGAGAACAGACTTCTTTGAAACACTTCCAGGGACACATTGTCACCTTTTTTCCACATTTATGTAATCATGACATGAAATGGCTCTGAACTTTTTTCCTTTTTGTAAACCTGGACCATTTCATTACATATGTGTATATATTTTCTGTTCATTCTCTTAGCATTCACTGTAAATATATGCTTAGAATGCAACATTGCTTTAATATGTACCGCACCTGTATTTCATGTGTAGCAAACTATTAACAAAGAGTTTTTAGTATGCTTTTACAAATGTTTTTAGTGAACATGTGATACTCAATTTTATGTGTTTAGCATGTTTAGCATTTAGTAATATCGATCATTCGTCAATGGAGTGGGTGTTGTGTTTCGATTTAGATACCTGTATATAGGTTTCCGTGAATCATGTCCTTATATAGGCACAACTCGCTTTGCTCTTATTTAGGCATAGAATCCCAGTCCTTATTTAGGCATTAGCCCTGCTGACCAAATACAGGCATGGTCACCTACATCCGTCCATCCCACGTCACAACGAGTTCTTAGAAACCAGACCCTTAAGCCGAACCGGACTTTCCCTAGCAAGGATTATTGATTTCTCCAAGAACTCATACATTATGCATGAACAACTATTCCTTAGGGGTTCATCCATGACGTCTTCCTCTGCCCGACTTTACGTCAATGCTAGCATTCCTAAGCACCTTCCAGGTATAAATATGCCTTCCCTTACCATGGCAAACTACAGCACGACTCAGCATGACTTAATTGGATGGTTCGCCACGTCAAGTTCGGAAGAGACCATATCGCGGCCTGACGCACTGACCAGACGCTGTCATCCCTGCTTGCAGAGAATCCAGCTTCCAGTGTTCTGACTCCCTTCGCGGGGTGTTGGAGTTTGAGACCTGGATAGAGATTCCCACCTCGCTCATTCTGAAGTTATGGAGCCGACAAGAACCTAGACGGACTCTTGCCATACTAAACTTAGTATATACCATACTATTGAAAACAGCACCTACTTTTACCTCGCACTACACTTAGGTTAGATACACCGGGGTAGGACTATTTTAGAAGCATTAGACAAGTATTCACATTTTAGCCTGGGTTATTTATGTATTTATACATGAATATATGTCATAGCTAAAAGACAATGCTATTGCAGTAATATTTCTTCTTACTGCTTATGCTGTGCGTATTATATCTTGCTTACTGTCTAATGATTGTAACAGCTCACATCTCTTACACGAGAAACAAGACTGTTCAATAAACCCTTTTATTGACATGCCCGTCTTTCTATTTCTGTGTAACTCTAAAGAAACTAAGCATGCCCGATTGACTGAGTGAAACTGTTATCTATTGTTTCCACGATTCTGAGACGCGTTCCGATTCTAAGGGAAACAAAGTTGTCATGTTTATGCAGTTGTCAGAAACTAATCCCTTCTTGTTTATTCGAGAAGTTTCTAGTGACCTCTGAGTTAGCTGGCACACACAAGTAATTAAGTTTAATGTACATACTGACCTTAGTCCTGTGCAAAAACTATAGTGTATATTATTCCAATGCGCAGAGCCTATAAGGGAAATAGGAACTACACTAGAAAAGTGACCAGGGAAGGCCTCTAAGGTGCTGCAGCACATATTATGCCACCCTTAGAGGTCCTGTACCTTAACACACACACACTGTCAGTGCAGACTACATGTTTTGGTGCAAGGAAAAGTGACATGGCACACCTGCCGGTGTGCCATGACTGCAACCCACTGCCTATGGTATAGGTAAGGCACTCCTCTAGCTGGGTGCATGATAACACTGGTGAGGGTACAGTTGCATGAGAACTGCACCCCTACAGTGTCTAAGACCAATCTTAGACATTGTAAGTGCAGTAAAGCCATAAAGAGTATATGGTCTGGTAGTTTGCCATTTCGAACTCCACAGCACCATAATGGCTTTACTGAATTCTGGGAAGTTTGGAAGCAACCTTCTCAGCATAATAAACCCACTTTGATGCCTATGTTAGATATATTATACCATGCACTCAGAGGGCATCTTAGAGATGCCCCCTAAAAAGACCAGCCTCTGGTGGGCTCCACCTGACTGGCCTTCTCACCATAATAAACCCACATTGATGCCAATGTGGGATATATTATACCATACACTCAGAGGGTATCTTAGAGATGCCCCCAAAAAAATACCAGCTTCTAGTGGGCTCCTCCTGACTGGTAAACACCAGCCTGCCACCATGAAACATGTTTCTGGACACCTGGCATGGGAGCCATCGCTCCCTGAGCCCATGAAACAAAGCCTTTCCTGGGTGGAGGTGGTTACACCTCACCCAGGTTAAGAAGAGCTATCTGTGGCAGGGGAGCTTCAAATGCCTTTGTAACGTGACCCCCAGCCTCTCCTGCTACCAGGAGTACTCCCCCTTCCTGTCTCCCCTCCTTTTCTGTGTGAAGACAGGCAGGAAAAATTAGAACAGCCCAGAAAGTGTGCCCATCCCTGCCAAACCCACCTCTCAGGTGGGGAAGGCGAGGTGAAGCCCAATCTTCAGTGCCCACCATCTTGCAGATGGCAGTCACTTTCCTATCGGATTAGGGATTGTGCCCACTCCCCCAGGTGTGGTGAGCACAACAAGGGTGTGCTCACTGAGGTCAGAAGCCCATTAGCTACTGACTTCTAGACCCCTAAAACACCCCCTAAATACAGTATTTAGAGGGCAGCCATGAACCAAGAATACAGATTCCCGCAACCTACGAAGAAGAAGTACAAAAGAAGATGCACAGCAGAGGAGACTGAAAAGAAGAACTGACTTGGCCCCAGCCCTACCGGCCTGTCTGCAGTTTTCAGAGATCCTGCTCCAAAAGTCACCTTGTCCTGCAGCCAGTGACCTCCAGAACCCCTAAGAGGACTGCCTGCCTTCCACAAAGACTGGATCTCCTGTGAACAGCAGCTCTGTTCAAAAGAATCACCAAAGAAAGACTGCTGAGGACAAAGAAACTCAATGCCTAGAACCAGCACTGCACCCGACTCCTACGGCCCGAGTCTGAGTTGCCCAATGGCCCCAGCAAGGTCCCCCAGCACTCCAGAGTCCGAGTCCACCATGGGTTGACCCCTTGAGGACTCCCTGAAGATGCCTGCAGCCTCTGCACGGAGACCCCCCAACCATGAGCGACCCGTTGAGGTGAAATCATACCTCAAAAGGCACCCCTGCTTCCGGCCACCCTGCACCCCGGTGAAGAGGACCTGTGCTCCACCTTCACCTCCAAACCATCCAACTTACTTGCCCAGCTGTTGGTTTCTCCTGGAAGACTTCCCGGACTGAGCCTGTAGCCAAAATCCCAAACCGGCAACTCCCATTGACAACAACAGGGCACCAGACGCCAAAACAGCACTCTGCACCCGGTCACACCTGTGCCGCTGTGAGTGTACCTTGTGTGCTAAATCAGATCCCCCATTGCCCTGAGCTTAAGTCCAGGAGATTTGCTCCTACAACCTTGTGGCCTGCTAGTAAGCAGCCACCAACCAGAGTCCACCTATCCACCATTGGATAACATTGGGCCTCAGCACTCTGCACCCGCCGCCCTAGTGCCGCTGAAGGTGCCTTGAGAGTGCATCCTTGACCCGAGGGGAACCCTGGTTCTAACCCCAGAAAACCAACTCCAAAACCAAAGTACTTACCGTTAAACCAATAACACTATTTTCTCCCATAGGACTGCATTGACTGCTTTTTTTGTGAAAAATCTTTAAAGTGTGGAATTGGTTGGTATGAAAATCCTAAGAAACTGCAAATGTACAAAAACTGATTTACTTACCTTTTATCTAGAACGTATCCCAGTGTGATATCTAGGCATATCACACTGAGTGGAAAAAGTAACTTAAAAAGTAATCTGAAGAGTAACATACAAAGTAATCACAATAGTAACTGAAAAGTAATTTTGACTATTGACTTACCTGTAAACAAACCAATTGCATTCTACTGCATTCCAACTGTATTCAATTGCATTATTCTTGCAAAGTATTATTTCATTTACCTGCACCAGGCCTGGTGTGGTTCTACAAATAAAATACAACTAAAATAATATTTTTATGCAAACAAATTGGTCTGAGTTCACTCTTTGAGTGTGTGCCACTACTTCTTGCCTAAGTGTGTACAATAAATGCTTAACACTACCCTCTGATAAAGCCTTCCTGCTCTCCCACACTACCACAAATAGAGAGTAAGGTATTAACTACTTTTACCTCGTCCTAATTCTAGGGATCCACTGGACTCTGTGCACACTATACCTTACTTTGGTATAGTATATACAGAGCCAGCTTCCTACAAACAGTGCAGTCTGAACTGCCAAGTCAGGTCTTCCCTGGACTGGAAACAAGCATCCTGGGACCGGTTTCGGTGTAACACCCCTCATGAGCCAGGCTAGCTTGAATCCAGTGGCAAAGTGTGCAAGGGACCCACGTCTGGGCATACTCTGCCAAATTTGGATGAAAGAGCAAACATGATGACCGGAGCGCTGAATCTTTCAGAGACTCACCCCCAGTCACAGATCTGGGTTGAATCCATCATCGTTCTTTAGCTCACTTCACCACCCCAGTTCAGACCCAGCCATATGCAGATTAGTCTTGACCCTGGTCCTCACGGGAACAGTCCAGCCAGAACTGCCAAGCCATGCCTTCCCTGGACCAGAAACAAGCATCCTGGGATCGGTTTCGGGTAACACCCCTCATCAGCAAGGCAAGCTTAAATCCAGCAGCAACGTGAGCAAGGTACCCACATCTTGGCATACCCAATTTAATGGTGGTGAGCCATGCGTGAGAAAAAAATCCATTACGGTTGGTGAAGTTTTGCCAGAACCCCATGCTACAAGCGTGAGGCACTAACGGAGCGGAAATTATTGACCGCCCCTACATTACACTACCTATACCAATTCACCAATAATATTGCTTCATTGGTGGTTCCCCATATGATTTTATTTCTTGTCATTCCAACTGTCTGGCCTTATACTGCACTGCACTGTGCCATTTGTATAGTGCCTAATTCTACAGGTGTGGCCTTGAAGTGATGTTTAAAGCCAGTCAGGTGAAAGGGTACTCTGTTTATTCTGTATCATTGGTTAGAGTTTATGTTTATAGTTTGAGCTATGTGAAACACAATAGGTGTTGTGTGTTAGTCAGAAGTGTCCTCCAGCTGTTTCAATGCAGAATGTTAAGAAGTAGACAGAGACATAGATGTTACATGACATCTCCTGTCTGTCATCCAAGTTGAATTAGTTGGTGTCAGCGTGCCTAGGTTGAGTGGAAATCTTGGTTGATTGAAAAAGTCATGTGTTTTACAGCCTTTTTGGAACTCCTCTTCATTGTAAAGGTTCTGTATTGTTGATGGGGCATAGTTGCAGAGCTTGGCTGTCTGTACCAAAAAGGAAGGTACACCAATGTGGGACATTCTGACCCTGGTACTAGTTAGACTCTTGGTCAGTCTGTATCTGAAGCACCTACTTGGTGGTAGGTGCATAGGGTTTGTAGTAGAGATATTTGTGGCTTTATTCCATTGGGTCTACCTTATTCTTCGAAAGTTGATAGTGTATGCAAGAGTTGGTATTTGAAAACAAATAATGTTGGCATTGATTAGCAATGTACTAGAAGAATGTTCAAATTCGATAAATTACTCTGAATATCCTGAGAAGCAATGGAGTCTGCCTTGAAGCAGATACATATTGCCATGTTGTGAGAGTGGAGTGCTAGCAAAGCAGGTATTAATAAATGAATGTGATCCTCTAGAATCTGTGGGTTATAAAGGTGGGTGTGACTTGGCATATGTTCTGTGGTTGTAATTTAGGCAGTAAAGAACCAAAGTAATGGGGGCCTGTAGCCTGTGTCAAGCCATGTGTCTGCAAATATGATGCTGGGCCCTCATGCTTGAGATGAGGGATTGAAAACTGATTAACTTTAGGATGAAGGGAAAGGTAATTTGCTTATTCACTTTGGTGTGCCTCACTTTGATTAAGGCAGCCAGTGGGGTTCCTAGTCCTCAGACCAAAGGGCAGTGCAGTGGGGGTGGAATCAGTTTCTAAATGTGACAGTCTTTAATTTGCAAGCTTTGGACTTTAGATCATTGGGCATAATGCATTAATCCACTAAAAGACATGTATCTATGGCACAGAATTGCAGAACGTTTGAGGGTGTTCTGTGTGTCATTTGTATAGTTGCAGCAGATACGGCTAAAAGGTGTGATGATGTCTTTGTTTGGGCTAATCTAGACATTGCATAAAATGTGTGGAATAGCTAAGCCATGGGAAATATGAAGGTCAGTGAAGATAGAAGCAAAAATGAATGGAGAAAGGGAGATTATTTGACATGTTTCAGAGTAGTATGGGATTCAAGGGAGGGTTGTTTTCTTTTAAGAAGGTGGATAGCTGTGTGATCCCTGTATTTGTGGGTGCTAGCTTCATATAGACATGTGATCTGAATTATGTGATGGATGGTTGCCTTTATAGACACTCACAAAAAGAGGATCCAAACCAAGAAAAGCACTGGAGCTTACTGAGATAATGGAGGAAGCAGACCATGTAGACATCTTTAGAGCTCAGCACAAAACAAGATTTTCTCACACTCATCGTACACCCATTGCATATACAGTAGATTAGACTATATCCTGGGGAAAAAAGAGAATCTAGGGAGGTTCCGTGATGTAGTCAACCTGAGTAGGTTCCTCTCAGACCGCTCACCACTGGAGCTGACGCTAAGGTAGTGAAAAATTAGGACATGGCTATCCGCTTGGAGACTGAAGGGCCTCATTCACAAAGGTAAACTTACAAATTTGTGCAAGTTTACGTGTTTTGTAATTCACAGGCTCCAACCTATTTTAAACTTTACAACTGCAGAGACTCCAAAGTCAGGGCGGAGAACTCCGCACATAAAAAGGTAGGCATGTTGTATCTTTTAATGTGTGGAGTTCACCGTCTGAATGTGGATCCACCACAATAATTTTCCAAAAAAGTGTAATAGTTTATTGATAAGTTAATGAAAATTGTCAACAATACAAGGCAGAAACTAAACAGCAAATAGAAGGATAAATTATGACAATTAAAAGATCTGACCCAATGTTTTAAGATCATATAATATGCACCATTTAAAAATGCTTTAACAACCAACATCGGGAGGTATTCCCATTCAACCAGTACCAACAATGAGTTTGCTCATGAAACAAAGTGCATTTCGGGCATGATTTACATTTCGGCAGATGGGTCACTCCTCCACAACGGGGACAGATATCCCATCCGCCAAAATATAAATCCGGTAGGATATTATAGGATTTATATATCTGTGACGGGATATCTGTCACCATTGTGATGGAGTAACCCATCTGCTGAAATCTTAATCAGGCCCTTAGTCTTGGATTGCTCCCATGGCTAAAAAAACATTACATGTGCAAAGAAGAACACAGAAACAGTTTGTTTTAAAGATTACTGTCAAAAAAACATAATAAATCCTAGCAGAAGGTATGATCATGCGACCAATGCTTTCAATGGATTTACTCATAAGACATTAGGTGCAAAATTATTGTGTAATGAGCTCATCTAAAATCATTAACACAAACATAATGCCAACAACAATGGATACAGGGGGAGTTAGAGTTTGTTTAGCTTGTTTTTGTTGCAGTGTATTTACAACTTGTTTCAATAATTTAATCATCTACCGATTTATAATAGTATTACATCCATTGACACTGGCTATAATTGCCTGACGGCAGGACCACACTTCCAGTATGTTGAAGGATTGCCGTAATAATTGTTGTCGCTTTGTTAAGAAAGCTCGGCAGATGCAAATAATGTGCATTATTATTTCAGGAACTTGGTTGTAGCCCCTACAAGATTTATGAATTTGTTTTACGAGCCATTTTAGACAGAGATCTGGGGTAGCAAAATTTCCTAGGTACAGATTGATTAATTCTATATTTTTGTGGAGGGGATAAGTGATGCTTAGGTATCCCTGATATGCTAAAGTCTCAACGGACTGGATGATTATCCATGAGTGGATTCACTTTAATAAGAAATTTTTGTTCTCCAATAGCGAAAGCTCCAGAAATATTTAGTTGACTGGTTTCCTAAAGATTTTAAATGAGGTTGGAAGTTCCCACCAAATGTTTATTTGTACGGACTCAATGCTACACCATAAATTATCACTGTGTGGACCCATGTTTGTAGACAATTCAGTCCAGAGCTTTTGGACTAGTGAGTCGTCCTGTGCTGCTCTCAGTTTGTGTGAGGATTTAACAAAAGCTCCTTGTCTTGCATATTTTTGCCTTACAAGTCCAAACTCCATTCTGATTTGTGCTAGTGAGGCATTCTGGGGTAGTCGCAAGAACTGCCTGTAGGTGTTAAGGTTTAGTGACTCAAGCCATTCTGGTTCGCGGCCACAAACTGCTTCACAGCCTTAGGGTATGGTGGATAATAGTTTTGTTCTAATAACATCGAGCAGGGTTAGTAGTGAATTCTCTTCTGCAGGAAGAAAAAGGTGGCTGTTAGGGACCCTGCCCTAGCTTTCATTTGTTCCTTGTATCGTAAAAAAAGAGTTGTTGGTGTTAATTATCATTTAATTAGTTTATGATTATTTAAGAACCAGGGTCCTGCTTTTAAAATTATTTTACTAAATGCTAAAAACCTTTGTTTTTGTGAGGTTAATGTCCAGTTTATTTGTACGAGTTTGGTTGCATAATTTTACCAACATCCTTTTGTAGGCTCACTTATGTTCTTCCGAAATGAAATGAACTATATCATCAGTTTATAATATACTCGTTAATGGTTTCCTCCCTAGTATGGGTGCATGAGCTTTTCCCTGATCTATGGCTTCTATGAGGTCTGCCAGAACGAGGTTGCGCAATGCTGGGGATGTCAAGCATCCCTGTATAAGGCCTGTTGTAGTCTGGATCTTACAGGAGACACTTGTTCCGTCTCCTATTTCAATCCTGATCCACTTGTCTGTGTGTTGTTGAACTGATTTTAATACCTTCTCTGGGATCCACAGGCTGCAAATTTGAACCAAACTTTTTTCCTGTCCACTCGATGAATATCAGCCTTCAAATCCACAAAACAGGCATACAGGAAATGTTTAAGCTTCAGGGCATTTCTTATTGGAAGAACTAATACTGTCAAATTGGTCAGGGTGCCCATCCCAGGACGAAAGCTAGTCTGGGTTAATGGGAAGATCTTCTGGTCTTCCATCCAACTGTTCAAATCATGGAGTAGGAGCCCTGTATAATATCCAGCCTTGTTATTTAACAAAGTGATCAGACAGTAATTTGAAGGTTTGCTATTTTTTTCACCTTTAAGGATCGGGTGGATGACCACACCTCACTATGAGTCTGGAATATGTTTTAAAATGTAACAGTAGTTATTTAGTGGGACTAGATAGTTTGCCCATTTCTCTGAGCTTGGTTTAGTGAGTGCATTTGGTAGACCTCTTGGTCTTGGGGAGCAGTCTGACTTGCTTTTTGTTATCAGCTTCTTAAAACATATTCTGTCTGAGTCATTCATGTCCGTCACCAATTTAAATGCAGGTATATCATGTGTAAAATTGTTGTTCCTGATTCATTCCTACAAATATTATAATACGCTGCTAAATACTGGACTCAATATACATACATCAAAAAACAAAATAAACAGGACCAATTATCATAAATACAAATCAATGAAAATTTTTAAAAAACCATTAAAATATCATGCTATTCCTAGCTTTGATCACTTGAAGGAGAAAGGTTGCAGTAAAAAAACAGACATCAGGATTAAGGTTAAAAAACAACTTTATTGAATCATGGACATTACGTGTGCCATATTTTAAGAAGATAGGTTTTAGGAAGACTGAACGAAGATGACCATAAAATTTACAAAACAGTAAAAGATGCATAGTACTTTGTGCAGATTTGTGATCACAAAGACAGGGGCCATTTGGATATTTTTTAATAATGGGGAAAGCGACCAAATGGTGTACAATCCCCAATCGTAATCTGGTTAATACAAAACGGTGGGAAACTCTGTTAACGTAGCTCAAATATGTTTGGTAGCCAACCGTCTCGCAATACCTTCCATAAACCAAGCTTGTAGAAGAATGTCCACCCAACATCGCCCGCCCATCGGAAATATGGCTCATGAAAATGAACTTCATTTCGCCCTTGGACAGACTTGAAGCAATGTGTGAATCCTTTCTAACATCAAATCCATAGATTTCTGAGAAGCTATTGACTACAAATTTGATCCAAGGGATCCTCATATGATCATCCATTTGAAGACAATCACTAATGATTGCTCTGTTTAAAGATGTCTCATCCTTGGACCAAACGGCTCGCCATTACATTAAAGGTCTTAAGATAATATTATCTGAGAGATGTTGTATCCCAAGCTCTCTATGCGTCAATTCGTTAGAGGCAGATATTGGTAGACACAAAAGTCTCTTTAAGAAAAGGTTTTCTTCTACTTGGAGGCTTCGGGCCGAGTAATGGCCCCAGACTCCAGCACCATATAGAGCAATCGAAAGACATCTCATTTGGTAAATTGTTAGCATGTCTTTAACCCGCTTATCCCCAATTTTACTGGCAAACTTAAACACCCCGTTGGCACATTTGGCCATCTTGGCCCGAACATAAGTGATCTCACTGGACCAGCAGCCATTCTTAGTATAATTAATGCCAAGATAATTAAAGGAATTAACCGTTTGCACTTTTTGTCCATCGATGAAATAGGAATTGGGTTTTTTAGAGCCCAAACCACATTCCAAAATGTGGGTTTTGGATTTATTGATCAATAATTTCCTATCCCGGATGAACATAGAAATCTTATCCATCAAACGTTGTAAGCCTATGGGTGACCTTGATAAAATCACGGCATCATCCGCATAAAGTAAAACCGGGATCTTAAAATCATTAATATTCGGAGCATCTGCCACCACTGTTTTTAAAACTGAATCAACTTCATTTATAAAGAGGGTAAAGAGAAGGGGTGCAAGAACACACCCTTGTCGAATGCCTCGCCCTATCTTAAACTTGGGGGTGCACTCCCCCCCCCGGTCCATAACGAACACTGGTGCTAAGGTTGGAATATAATCGCGGCAGGAAATATATTATACCCTCGGGCGCCCCCAATTCCAATAATTTGGCCCGTAATATACTATGGTTCACCATATCGAAGGCACTACTCAAATCTGCAAAGCAGAGATAAAGATTACCTTTTTTTGCCCTCGTATACTTCCCTATAAGGAGGTCGAGGTTGAGACATTGCTCAATAGTCCCTCGACCCTTCCTAAAACCATACTGACAATTGGCCAAGATGTTGTTGGAGTCAGCCCACTCTTCCAGCCTGACCAGAAGCACCCTGCTCATGATTTTTACTGAGGAATCAAGGAGGGAGATTGGACGATGATTCTTCGCATCCCCTCTGTCTCCCTTCTTGTATATCAGAATAATAAGGGATTCCTCCCATTTAGGTGGGACACTATTGCAAACTGCTGCATTAAAAACTTTAGTCAACAATGGGCCCCACAAATCGGGGTCTAGTTTATACAGGTCAATAGGCACCCCGTTGGGGCCCTGTGCCTTCCCCCCGTTACTCAGGGTGATACTTCCCCGTACTTCGGCTATAGAGATATTCAGGGGAATGATAGGCCATTCTACTTCCTGGTCACCCCTCTGTTTAACTGAATCAAAAATCTCCGAAAAGTGAGAAACCCATTTCTCCTCACTTACATTAGCCGTCAATACAGGGATCTTATCATCCTTTAGGAATGGACAGTTAACCGTATCCCAAAATAAAGAAGAATCAGCTGTGACTGCCGCCAAGTCAAGTTTATCCCACGCTTCTTTCCTTAATTCAGCCTTCCTATTCTTAACAGCTGTCTGATAGGTGGCTCTCAGGTCTCTAATCTTGCTGTTGTCTCTTGGCTTAGCTCGTAGAGCATCTTTAAGCTCCTTCAGTGCAATAGTACTAACATGGTCGAACCACCCCTTTTGTTTGGATACCTTAACCTTACCATGATTCGTAAATTTGTTGTCAATAAAATGGTTAATTTTAATAACATTTTGCACAACTTGATCAGTAACCACATTACTTTCTAAAATGGCTGAAATATCTACCAGACAACCTGCAACAATGGAGTTTGACACAAGCTCCCCTTTTTCTCCTTTCCATCTAATCCGGAATCCATTAGGTCGGTGCGGTTCAATGTTAACTATGGTACGCGCGTTTGCTCCCTGCTTCACTTTCCATAGAAAAGTCTCAATGGTGATACAATTGTGGTCGCTAAGCACATTATCCACGACTACCGGTGTTAAACACCACGGACTAAGACTAGAGGATATGCAAATAAAATCAATTATGGTATTTGCATTTCTTCCCCTAAAAGTAGGGATTATATTTCCACAATCATTTTTAGCATTAACCAGCATTTCCATATCGTAGGTGGTTAGGATTTTATTCAGAGCTTCTCCATATTTATCATGTGGGAAATGGGGAACTTCAGCTCCTAAATTATCAATAGAACCACAAATCCTTTGAAAGGAAAGTGGACAAGCAACAGGGTTAAAATCTCCCACCCATATGTAATCAAAAACAATATCATGCTCCATTAGAATATCAGCCAAGGCGGTCTCTAGTGCTAACACAACCTGATGCCTAGTATTATCAAAAACATTATTATAAAAGTTTATTAAAAGAGCATTTCTCCCATGCTCCTGATAAAGCCATAAGATCTGGGAGTGGACCCCAACCAAAATATGTTTTTTTACCACAATGGGGAGATCCACTGAAATCAAGACCAGAAGCCCTCCTTTTGCCCTACCTGAAGGGGATGCCACGGCTGGTAAGTGATAGGAGATGTACCCATTGTAATTAGGTTGGTCCAAACACCAGGTCTCTTGAAAACAAATAATGTTAAAAAGATTAATAAACTCCAACCAACCCAAACAGGCATCCTTAGAGGAAATACCTGCTACGTTCCAACTACCAATAGAACAAACCCGGGGGTTAGAGTTTTTGGAGTGCATTAAGCACAAGAGAATGGGGCTACAATGGTTAGGCAAAACACTAATCCATGGGGGGGGTCCACCCCCGTCGTCGTGGTCCAAACATACATCTTCGCAACGGCTGTTGTCCTTAGTGATATCGACCACAGGACTATCATTTACTCCAGGTGCCTCTAGGTCGACTGCCCCAAGAATAACTTCACCTCCCAAAGCTTCAATAGAGACAACTTCCACCCTTGTATTCACCTGGTCAGTTCCCAGTCAATCATTAGAATCCAAACCGCTCAGGGGCTGGAATTTGTTAGATGTTGCCACATTAAAGGTAGTATGCGGGTTAAAATCTCTTGTCCCCAACCTATCACGGTCAATACTAGGCTGGTTATGCAAATGCCTATAGAAATAACCAAGGGAGCGGAGAAAGATGCCTTGACCATGGTAGGGGGTAGACCTACCTTTCCTCAAGACAATAGAGGCAAGGTAAGGATTTCTAAAGTTAACAATACAGTCACCAACGCAATTCTTACATGAGCTACCAATCCAATTGACTCTTCTGGTACATATGATTTCGTCAGCTAGGGCTACTGGGAAACCACACTCCCTATGAAGCCAATCCACTGTCTTATTTTTCAAAGAGGCATGCGATTCACTGTAGGAATTGTTATGACCACTCTCGCTAACCGGAGGGACATTAATCAGAACTGCTACATAAGGTGCACAGTCCGGAGGTAAATCGGGCTGGCAGGTAGCATTGTTTTTAACTGACCCTGAATTTTGTGTCACCTGATTCCCCAAAACAACGTTAGATGAAGAATTACATCCTGTAGTCATCGGAGGGGTAGTCCCACTTGGTCCCTTCTCTGAAGTATCCCCAGAAGGAGGCATAGAAATATTAGGCATGACCATTGTAGGAATCTCAATTATATTCTTAGGATTAGTGCCAACTGCTGCCTTATCCTTAACATGGTCACCAGTGTTGGAATTCATGAATGATTCCAACAAACCTCCTAATCTTACGACCTCAGCATTAACCTTGTTCAACTTGTTTAGGAGGGGTTTAACAATCAAGTCGAACTTAGATTCGATGGAGCTGATTAAGAGATCAAATAACGCTCCATCTATAGTGGCCGGGGTAGAGACTGGGACTACATTAAGATTTCCCTCGTCGCTAGATGGGGTTTGTGTCACTTTTTTATTTGAGCGAATCATCCCCCGCTTTGTTTGAACATTTTTTGTGGTATTTCTACATGCCCGTGGGGCTCGCTGTACCCTTTTTCCCATAGGGCTTGGCAATGGAGGGTCAACATGGCCAGCCAAACATGAATCAGAACCGATAACAACCCCCGAGGTTGGACTATCAAGTAGGACTTGATCTTGGTCATGGCCGGACACCAAGATAGAATTGACCGGGTCCATAGAATCAATAATAGCCTTAGAAGGGTTTATCGAGGGGGCAGGAACTATGGGGATGGTGGGAGAGGTGATAGAAGACTCCATACGCCCCAGAGACTTTCTACGTTCCTGATTGATCTTATCCACTATTTTTACCAAATAGTTATCTATAGTTGTCGACCCTGCGGCATGTTTAGCTTTAGACATTATTACCCCAACCCGATCGTTAACACACCCTTCAACAAACAGCTAGCTGTAGGTAGTTATTGTTACTACTACAATGGTCCAATTGACAGTACCAGGGTTCATAAGATGACGAAGTACCTTTTTACTGCGCCAACATGCGGGCCCCTCCAGCCCCCTCCTGTCCCGGACTGTCACAGACTGTCTGCCCTTTGTCCGGGCTTCGTCCTGGGCATCCCGCGTCGTGTCCCGTGCCAGGGGGACCAATAGTATTTAGCGGGAGCGGGAAC
Organism: Triturus cristatus; assembly: GCF_964204655.1. Classification (NCBI taxonomy): domain Eukaryota; kingdom Metazoa; phylum Chordata; class Amphibia; order Caudata; family Salamandridae; genus Triturus; species Triturus cristatus. The sequence goes on from NC_140593.1 coordinate 420,544,957, forward strand.
CAATAGGTGGATGGGCGTGCCGCTACACACCTGCGGACCTCACGGGCTCCTGGGACCTGCAGTCCCGTCCGGCGGCTCCTCTCTGGCCACAGCAACACAGCGGATTAACAGCGCAGCCTCCTCCAGAAACAACAGGCAGGTAGGTGAAAGCCCCCACCAGCGAAGCGGGACCCGCGCCAGCGGGTTCTGCAAGGTTTTTTAAATGATTAGTGGGTGGATGGGCATGCCGCTACACAGCTGCGGATCTCACGTGCTCCTGGGACCTGCAGTCCCGTCCGGCGGCTCCTCTCTGGCCACAGAAATACAGCGGATTAACAGCGCAGCCTCCTCCAGAAACAACAGGCAGGTAGGTGAAAGCCCCCACTCAAGTTGACTCAGTGATATTGGAGTTGTTGGAGTTGTGTGGGCCTCTTTCTAGTATGTTGACAGTTCTCCAGAATTGGCTTAGGTGTTTGTTTTAAAGTTGTAGAGTAGTCTTGCCCACTGGCCTTCGATGCACTCCTTCTTGAGCGTCCATGTGTTTGTTTTGTTCTCTGGTGTGTCTGAATTTCTCTGGCAGTACTGTATCAGCTGGGGACTTAGTAAATGGTTCATGCTGTTTTTTGCGATTCCTATAGCTTGTGCAACTTGGTGACACATGCCTGCCAGTTTTGCACAGGGATGCTGTCCTGAGAAACTCTTAAGGTAGTCATAGTGACACACTGTTCAATCATGTCTTTTGAAATACGGCCTTTCTAGTTTTTCCGTTGTGACTGGGTACTGGAATGTTGCAGCTTTTAGGAGAAAGATGGTCACAGTCCTTTGTCCAAATAACTGAGGACAGTTGTTGCTTTCAGGACATAGCTCTGTTCTGAAGGTTGTCATATGACTGAGTAAACTTAGGGATCCTGAATAGTAGTCTACTGTGAAATTAGTCATGATTGTGACTCTCGTTTTAAATGCCGGCTGGTCCTCTTGAAATCACCCATTCAATATCCTCAGGCCCATACTAGTACATGACGTGAGAATGGACATCTTGATTTTGTTGTATTGGATCTTTGACGGTTTGTACTGATCCAGAATCTGACATATTGAGTCTTGTTCGACTACGAGGGCATCCCATCTTGCTTCAGACTCATCAATTTTGATTGCAGGTTAGCCTCGACTATTCCTCTGATAACGGGTTGAGGTAGGTGCTCAAAATTAATAGGGGCTGTTTTTATCCTTGGGCCAATCCTACAGTTTATCTGACAGGATCCAAGGATAGGACAGGTCCAACTGGGATGCCCTGACCTTTAGCTCCAGTAAAATACAGATAGACAGGCCTCCCTATGGTTGATGATCCCTTAGGGTATGTTTTATTGCTAAGTTGTTAAATTCAGTATACCCAATTAATGGAATTTTATCCTAGATCCAGGCCTTCTACAATGAAATAATGAAATAATGTGATGTTCATTCCAGAAAGTGGGCAATGTAGGCAATTCTTGCCAATTTATTTAAGCCCCCCCCCCCCCCCCCCCCCAACGTTCCAGGAGCAGAATTGCAGGGCACCAGTAAGTTCTATGCTACAGGTGTTAAATGATTTTGTGTATTTAAGTCATCCAGTGCTCCTCTGGTTAGTGCCAATGGAAGAAACTCCACTCTTCATTCAAATGTTTTCATGAAGTACAAGGCTTAGCTGTTTAATTTGGCTGGGGCCCCTTTGTGATGACACTTAACCAATTTGTAACATTGGGTTTCTTGAGAAACAAATAGTCTGGAGAGTGGAGCATTGTATGTGGGGGAGATACACTTGGCTCGGAGTGCCAGTAGCCTATTTTGGCCTTCAAGTCCACCAAAGATCACGTTCTTGGGATGATTTTAACTGATACTATATCAGAAAAGTTAATATCCCAGAGTGACGTGATGCTCCTGACCAGCTGGAGGATATTTCCTACGTTATGCTGTGCTGTCCCCTGGAGACAAAAGTAGGTGTCAACTATAACTGTGTATTATATTCCTTACACCTAAATGCACCAGACTGTAAGATAGGCTCCTTTGTTAACCGGTGCACTTTCTGGGGACTCAGACCTGAGTTTGCACAAGGTGATTCAGTGATCTTATTCTGGTCTAGGTGCCAACAAACAAGGGCAGAGTTTGTCTCAATGAGTGCAAACTGATTATCTTAACCGACTCTACTCATTGAATTATTCACATGGGTAGATTTCTTCGGGATTTGTTTTGAACTGCGGTATGTTTCTTTGCTGTGGCTGGTACATTGTGATCATTTCCATTTATATTTCCAACTCTGTCTTGTGGATCCATTAGTGAGATTTTTAGGGTTTGCTATGCAATTTGGGCCCTACCAGGGTTGGATCTTTGGAGCTATTTTTGTTAACCTTTCAGGTCATTAAACCTTGTGAATGAGACATAGGGCTCTATTACAATGTCGGTCTGAAAGCATTACGACCGAATCGGTCTCGGAATGGTTTCTGACCGAATCAGATATGGGGAGTCCGACCGATGGGTTACGATGGTTCCGGATACCATTCGGTTGGACTTCCATTGACTTCAATGGGACCCTACGTTCCGACCGAATACACAGGCTCCCGTTGAAGAAAGGGGTGACTGGGAAAAATCATGCACCCTGTGGTGGGCACCCCTTGGTGCCTGCCACACTGTGCATGCTTTGAAAAGGGGTCCCGTGGGTACCCCATGGGCCCCATTCAGAAGGCTCAGGGTGAAGGGGGGCCTGCTACAGGCCCCCAAAGTCAGATTCCGACAGCTGATCCATGTCAGAACAACCGATTAGGAAAGGCTGTCAGAATCCGACATAGTAATCGCTTGGTCGGAAACCTGGTCTGTAGACCTGTACAAGTCGGCTCCAAATGACTCGGTTCCTCTGAAAGCGCTCCTGAACGGACTCAGACAGTCCAAACACTTTCCGAACATTGTAATTGGTTGTTCGGAAAGCTTTCCGAATCGGTCAGAAAGACGATCCCAAATCGAATTCGGGAGACCCGAATCTGATTCAGAGCCTTTCCGAACAACATCGTAATTGACCCCCTAGTAGTATCATGCTGCTTATCTTTCAGATCCGGGTGAACCTTAAGCCCTTTAGAAAATGGACAGTTGACTTTAGATACTAGCAGAGTCTGTTTGTGTCTTTTCAATTCACCATGGTATTTTCTTCACAAAAGTGTTTCTCATCTACTAGTTTAGGTGTCATTTCTGAGAGGGGGTTCCTCCCCCTGGGCTTGTTTTTTGGGTGCTTACTTTTCTGGCCGGCTCAGCATGATTCCTTTGGACCACCTGGGTTGAGTAATTTGGATGTATGGCGTAATTACGCATGCTTTTGCAACGCATGCCATTACAGCGCGGGCAATACACCAAACGCGTCATTACCACTCGTTCCATTACAACGCAAGTCATTACAACTTGCCTTAGAGAAGCGCAGGGCTTTGGAATAGTATATTTTACTATTCCAACTCCAGTCTGTGCAACAGTAGTGAAGGTGTTGTTAAAAAGCCCTCAATTTTCTTGCTCGAATAACCCACAACCAGCTCAAAAATGTGGCCACTGCTATGCCAATAGAGTCATCAGTATTTGTTTTCAAAAGAAACATTTTGGCCCATACTATTGAAACATCGCTAGGCAACAGTATAGTCCCGCGGGCACTTTGAGACGTCACCACCACGCACGCGAGCACGTCATGCTCTGCGTGTGATTGGAACATGCTGCTACTAATTACGTGTGCACGGCAAGCGCATTCAAGACTGCCGGCCACGGAGGACGCATCACTCAGCAAGTAAGCTCCTTGTTACCCCAGCTTAACTTTCTAATGTTCTAGAGAACACATTTCAGGGACGATTAATGGCTTTGCCAATATCGTATACACTACAAGTAAGCTCCCTCTCACGGACAATCAAGATCGTATACGTTACAAGTAAGCTCCCTGAGTCATTCTCGCTCAACTTTTTAATGCGTTAGAGAACACATGCGCGTATGATGAATGACATCTCAAACACCACAACGTTTAACAACTGTCAAGATTTCATTTGTGATCTAAGCTCATTGGGATATGCCCATGGGAAGCACTAACGCCACGGAGAGATGAGCGCCGCTCCCTTTGGCTAACTATTCCCAAAATGCTAATGAAAAGATTGTGCTTTTATAATAATGAGCTCTGTCCTTTTACATTCATTTATTCACACCAGACACGCAAACAGTCTTGCGCTGGTGCACTAATCAATAGCCATTTTTCTTAAAACAATTAATTCTATGCATGGTCTCAAACAATTGTTCAAATCACGCATTTTCTTACAGAAAGTAAGACGCCTTTGGATGAAGGGATAATTCATTAATTCCCCGCTCCCACAATCATGACAATAAGGACCGTGCCGGTCACTGATATAGATCAGGTAAGACCCTACATCTGGCTTTCAGACAAGTTATGTTATAATTTTAACGCTATACCAATGGGTAGACTAATCCTCATATAGAGCACAACAAAACTTCCTACACCTATCTATTTCGTTATGAGGCAATATGTCCATATGTTAAAACAGAACCCACAGTCAACAGTGTACAAAAATAGATCACTTCATTTATTTAGTAGTTTTTTTCGTTTTTTTTAAAGAAAACATATGCATGTATAATATTTAACTGTATATTAATACATATGATACATACTATATCACAATCATAAGACATGGAAACATCTTATCTAAAACGACCCACACCATGACACCATAAATAAATACCTAAATAGAACAGAATACTAAGCTAAAACCCTAAACATCACATTTCACAAAAAGGAAAAAAATTGTTATAAAACAAATACATAACACTGATACATTAAATTTTACACACAAGACCAGCGCCAACGCGCGTTTCGGAGACCCTATATATCCAATATAGGCTCCTTCTTCAGGGCATGTTCAATAGGTCTTTCAAATAGCAACAGGTACAGAACATGACTTCATATCCAACGTCATGTGGTGAGGGTGCTTGTACAATTTCAATATTGACAACCGTGGTCTGTGGGTACAAAAATCAGGATAAGTATAGTAAATTTATTTTAATAAAGAATGGCTGAGAGTAAAGAAGAGAACTCATAACACCCACTAAACCAAAATCACCGGCAAGTGAAATGAAAAACCAAAGAATATGTGAATCAAAAGGTATAAGGAAAGATGAAAGGCCAACACCTAAATAGTAAGCAAGGAGAATATATACATACTTGAAACTAGGGCTTTACTTGGTAGCCCAAGTTATAGGTTGACTTCAGTTGGTGTGTTTGTTTTTCCAAGGGAACTAGGGCAGAATAGCAAGTAGATAAAATAAGACAATAATGTAACAGAAGCAACTAACTGTCCTATAGTTTATATTATTACATAGATGATACACGAGGTTCTCAAATTCATGGGAGAATCCTAAACGCTAATATAAATCACGTAGCTAGAAACATAGCTAGTAGCCATTCCTATTAGAGTAACTAGTTTGCGTCTAAGGTAGACAACATGAAGACCTCAGATGGTAGTATAAACTAGGAAACATAATAGGTATACGAGATAGGTCTGAACAATAAAGACCTCTAGGAAACATTCATGGTGTCCGTAACTGTGACGTACAGTACTTAGACTGGGTAGGTCCTTGTTAAGTATAGTCCAAATCTAAAACTTACCCAGCAACAAAGAAGAAAATGAATATATGAGTCAGAAGTAAAAAACCGCCAGCGGTAAGCCTGTGTAAAGCTGTACGGACCCGTAGGATAATATTGTGATATAGGGATCAGGTATCAAGCTATCAAAGTTGCCTTCAGGATGAAAAAAGACCAAATTGTCATACTAATCGCATTTTCTTAAATAAAATTAAAGGCAAAAAAGTCTATAATTCACTTACTGATGATAGCCCATAACGGGCCGCTAGTGGTTCAAACCGTTCCCAGGGTTTATGCTCGTATAGGTAATTTGTCCTCACGTAATTAGAACGGGGACCTCATGGTATCTAAAAAATGCATAAATCAATAGGTTTTAACCATGAACCATAGCATCTGCAGTCACAGTTACACAGTGATAACACTCGATATTCGGACAGATTATCCCCTTACCAGGAGTCCAATAGATAGTCTTCCGAAGTCCGCAGCCTCCTGCTTACGGCGTTAATCGGAAGTATGTCTAGCGTCTTCCTTATATGGAATATCCAGGAAGCAATGCCAGAATATAATAAAAATAAAGAGAGGACAACGAATGTCAAACCGGCTGGCGGATGAATAGTAAAGATAAACGAAGGACAAAAATCCACTAAACACGCTATTATCGCAAAAGATCCCCGTATAACAAACCGGTAGTCTGGGTGGAGAAAATAACCGTAGTAACCAGAGAAGCATACTATTTTCAAGGGCTGACAAAGCAGCAAAAATGGCCACAGAGCCCTGTTGGATCTGATCAAAAAATTGTACACCAAGTAAACAGAAATAATCTGCACCAAATGAGAACACGATACCGAAATTCAGAGAGGGGGTCGTACCAACAAGCAGAGAATTCCCCGCAATTTTTACAGACCCGAAGGAACCAATACTGGAGAGAATAGAGGTTAGATATAACTACAACATCCCTGTTGATATATCTTCCAGTAAAGTCCCTGACGTTATTCTCACTACCTCCAAGGAAAACCCATTAAAAGAACTAGAGATATTCTCGGACAATAATATCTCCAAAGACATTCAAACCATACCTGTTTTCAACCTCTCTAAAACGGCATTGGATATTCCTGCTCTCAAATTGCTATCTCGAGGACTCACGTTTATCCCTACGACCTATCTTGATCGGTTCAAAATGATGACCGATGTCCAGTCTTTTTTTCGTAAGATTCGCCTGAAAAGATTCTTTAAGGACAAACCTCCCTCCATCAGGGACAACTATAAAGGATTATGACCTAGATCCATTTTTACACCCACTCTGGACCAAGTAGGTACTGAAGTGGATATTTTTGAAAAAGTGGTTAGTGCTAAAGTTCAAAAACTTCTGACTTTTGTTCCGAAACCAGAGTACAATTTGGATTACTCTGAATACCAAGCTTTCAAACAACTAGCAAATAATTCTGAGGTGACCATTAAGCCTGCCGATAAGGGAGGAGGTATTGTGGTGCTGGATAGCTCCACATATAAACAAGAAATCCAGGCCATTCTTAACATCCCTGAACACTATACCAAATCCAGGTCATAACCGGAACAAAGAATCAAGGCAGAAATCCTAGACATAACCCAAAGAGCCCTTGAAAGAGGGTCCTTATGTGTACAAGAATTTAACTATTTAAATTCAGAATTCCACCGAATACCCATTTTATATGGGCTTCCCAAAATACACAAGAACTCCGTACATCCTCCCTTCAGACCCATAGTGTCCACTATTGGTTCACTCACTGAGCCCCTATCCAAATATTTAGATATCTTTCTTCAACCTCTGGTATCTAATCTCCGAGGATATATTAAAGATACGGGACATCTTATTAGTGAAATTGAGGGTACCGACTTTAACAACCATACTGATTTTCTAGTCTCCATGGACATTGAAGCCCTATACACTAACATCCCACAAATAGGAGCTTTGGAAGCAGTCAAACAAAGCTTGAACAACAATAATAGCCCAGGAGATGGGTTGTTTCTGTTGGAATGTTTGGCCATTGTGTTAAAAGAAAACTACTTCGAATTTGATGGGGAAGATTTTAAACAAATACAAGGAGTAAGTATGGGTGTCGCTTGTGCACCCAATGTGGCCAATATCTACATGGGAGAATTTGAAGCCAAGTTCATATTCAAAGAGATAGCCCCTTTCAGTAAAAACATCTTAAAAGGGCATCGATTTATAGATGACATTTTTTTCATCTGGAGAGGTCCAGAAGAACAACTACAGGAATTTCTTTTGTGGATCAATCTCTGCGATATTCAGCTCAAATTTAGTCCCAATATTAGCAAGTCCAAAATTGAATTTCTAGACATCTGGATACAAATTGTTGATGATAGGATTGAGGTTAGTCTCTATACTAAGCCGACAGCCAAGAATACTCTCCTTCAATACTCGAGTTACCATCCTTGTAGTCAAAAGGATAACATCCCATTCAGCCAATTTTTGCGGTTACGCAGGAACTGTACCACTATACAGAATTATGATCTAAACGCTGAAGAACTTAAACAAAAATTTGCTAGTAGAGGCTATCCTTTCCAATTGGTTAAGGATGCTTACAAAAGCGCAAAATACTACGATAGAGCGCTGTTGCTGCAGAATAAAGAAATGAAAACTGAAGACAAATTGATTTGTGTTACCACCCATTCCAACATCGATCACAAAATTAGACAAATCATCAAGAGTGAGTGGCACATTCTCAACTCCGGTCATTGTAAAAAGACTCTCCCTAAACCTATCTTTGCGTTTCGACGCAATAAGAATTTGAAAAATACGTTGGTCAAATCTAAAGTACCTGCTACCAATTCCTTTGTCCAGAAATCCATCACTGGTACCAGACCTATTAGTGGTACACATAAATGTGGCTGTTGCCATGCTTGCCAGTTTGCCATTGTAACGAATGAATTAATTTGGGGCAAACGCACTTTCTCATTCAAGGATATGACCAACTGTCGTACCCAACATGTGATTTATCTTATCCTTTGTCCTTGTGACAAAGGCTATGTAGGAGAAACCAGCAGAGAATTTCGTGTTAGATTCAGTGAACATAAATCATCGATTTCAAATAAACGTTCTGGGGCTCCACTAGTCGCTCATTGGGTCGAAAAACAACATTCCATCTCTGATCTCCGTTGGGTAATTCTGGAACATGTCCATCTACCTAATAATTGCAATATTGATGCGCATAGACGCAAGAGGGAAGTGTTTTGGATTTATGTTCTTCAGACACATGAAAAAGGTTTGAATGAACATCTCCCTTGGGAAAATGCTATTATTTAGTTCTTTTCCCCTTACCCCGAGCCTGTATAGTGGTCTGTAAGCCCCATTGGTACCCAGATTGGGATGTAGCCATCTGCCCGCTCTGTTTAGTTCTTGGGAGAAATATGTGGTTTTTGATTTTTTTCTATTTTGGTCATGTATTTTATTATTGACCTGTGATGGTTTTTAAGTTTTATTTATCTGTTTTGAAAAAAAAAATGTTCTCGTCCTATACTATATATGGGATCTATAAATATATACATATGTTTATGTGCAGAGTAAAATCGGTCCACTTGGTGCAGATTATTTCTGTTTACTTGGTGTACAATTTTTCGATCAGATCCAACAGGGCTCTGTGGCCATTTTTGCCGCTTTGTCAGCCCTTGAAAATAGTATGCTTCTCTGGCTACTACGGTTATTTTCTCCATCCAGTCTACCAGTTTGTTATACGGGGATCTTTTGCGATAATAGCGTGTTTAGTGAATTTTTGTCCTTCGTTTATCTTTACTATTCATCCGCCAGCCGGTTTGACATTCGTTGTCCTCTCTTTATTTTTATTATATTCTGGCATTGCTTCCTGGATATTCCATATAAGGAAGACGCTAGACACACTTCCGTTTAACACCGTAAGCGGGAGGCTGCGGACTTCGGAAGACTATCTTTTGGACTCCTGGTAAGGGGATAATCTGTCCGAATATCGAGTGTTATCACTGTGTAACTGTGACTGCAGATGCTATGGTTCATGGTTAAAACCTATTGATTTATGCATTTTTTAGATACCATGAGGTCCCTGTTCTAATTACGTGAGGACAAATTACCTATACGAGCATAAACCCTGGGAACGGTTTGAACCACTAGCGGCCCGTTATGGGCTATCATCAGTAAGTGAATTGTAGACTTTTTTGCCTTTAATTTTATTTAAGAAAATGCGATTAGTATGACAATTTGGTCTTTTTTCATCCTGCAGGCAACTTTGATAGTTTGATACCTGATCCCTATATCACAATATTGTCCTACGGGTCCGTACAGCTTTACACAGGCTTACCGCTGGCGGTTTTTTACTTCTGACTCATATATTCATTTTCTTCTTTGTTGCTGGGTAAGTTTTAGATTTGGACTATACTTAATAAGGACCTACCCAGTCTAAGTACTGTACGTCACAGTTACGGACACCATGACTGTTTCCTAGAGGTCTTTATTGTTCAGACCTATCTCATATTCCTATTATGTTTCCTAGTTTATACTACCATCTGAGGTCTTCATGTTGTCTACCTTAGACGCAAACTAGTTACTCTAATAGGAATGGCTACTAGCTATGTTTCTAGCTACGCGATTTATATTAGCGTTTAGGATTCTCCCATGAAGTTGAGAACCTTGTGTATTATCTATGTAATAATATAAACTATAGGACGGTTAGTTGCTTCTGTTACATTGTTGTCTTATTTTATCTACTTGCTATTCCGCCCTAGTTCCCTTGGAAAAACAAACACACCAACTGAAGTCAACCTATAACTTGGGCTACCAAGTAAAGCCCTAGTTTCAAGTATGTATATATTCTCCTTGCTTACTATTTAGGTGTTGGCCTTTCATCTTTCCTTATACCTTTTGATTCACATATTCTTTGGTTTTTCATTTCACTTGCCGGTGATTTTGGTTTAGTGGGTGTTATCAGTTCTCATCTTTACTCTCAGCCATTCTTTATTAAATTAAATTTAGTATACTTATCCTGGTTTTTGTACCCACAGACAACGGTTGTCAATATTGAAATTGTACAAGCACCCTCACCACATGACGTTTGATATGAAGTCATGTTCTGTACCTGTTGCTATCTGAAAGACCTATTGAACACCCCCTGAAGAAGGAGCCTATATTGGATATATAGGGTCTCCGAAACGCGCGTTGGTGCTGGTCTTGTGTGTAAAATTTAATGTATCAGTGTTATGTATTTGTTTTATAACAATTTTTTTCCTTTTTGTGAAATGTGATGTTTAGTGTTTTAGCTTAGTATTCTGTTCTGTTTAGGTATTTATTTATGGTGTCATGGTGTGGGTCGTTTTAGATAAGATGTATCCATGTCATGATTGTGATATAGCATGTATCATATGTATTAATATACAGTTAAATAATATACATGCATATGTTTTCTTTAGAAAAAACGAAAAAAACTACTAAATAAATGAAGTGATCTATTTTTGTACACTGTTGACTGCGGGTTCTGTTTTAACATATGGACATATTGCCTCATACTGAAATAGATAGGTGTAGGAAGTTTTGTTGTGCTCTATAGGTTAGTTCCCTGAAACTTCCTCACATAGTGAAACAGTCAGGGTCCCTCTGTTGTAGTCTATAGACTAATCCTCCCCATTACTTCCAGAGACCATTTTAACTCAAGAAGAAGAGTTTTTGAGGTTCAAGCCTCAAATTGGGTGTGTAATCTCACTCTGGTGGTGACGTCATTCATTGCACATCACAGTTGGAACACATACCTTGATACCATTTTTCTTATCTACAGGCTGTCTACATCTACCTTTTAACCTTGAAAAAGACCCACCCTGACATCTATGAATTAGGCTGTCTTCAGGGTCGAAACGACGGCGTTGTGTATTGGTTCAGCAATATCGAGTCTCTTGGCTTTGAATAATGAGCATTTCTGCTGGTTGCCAGAGACACCGATTACTTTCGTTCTGACCTTTATTGTTGTCAATTTATAGTCAATATTTGTACACCTTATGTTTGAGTGCCCAGCTTACAAAAATCCAAGAGGCAGGTGGTTAAGTCCGGTCTGCAGTCTGGATTGTGGTGTGGCCACATTTCTTGGGTGGTCTTGGATAATCCGGTTCAAGTCTCTTCGTTCCAATACGATTTTTTAGTCTCCTTACATTTTATTCCTCTCAGATTGTCTTTTATCAACCAAAAGCAATGGGATTAATATTGAAATTTAATTCTTTTTTTATCTAATTGTAAATATCATATTATATGCCAAATGTATTTATTTAATTTTTATCATTCTTTCCCATACGATAAATTGTATCTTTTATGTATGTATGTTGATGCTTTTATGATACAAATTTTTATCGAAATAAAGCTTTGATTGATTGATATTTTATTTGCACCTGTATATAATGCATTCACCACACTACAGTCACTGAGCACTTATTTCACTTAACTTTATGTCACTATATCTTTTGACAGCCAGAGGAATTTAAATAAATAAATATTATGATTGAATTTGATAAAAAAGAAAAGTTTTGAATGTGTTCCTTTTGAACGTTTATATCAAATGTATAATTCTTTGAAGAAATCAGCGTGTACCCGACGGAACCACTGTAGTTTTGTTGTTTGATACCCAGGTTCTAAGGGCCACAGGGTTTCCCCATTGTTTTGTATGAGACCAACTGAACAACAAGCAGCAACCTGTGCTGCCAACAGTGGGTGAGTCACTCACTTCTTCTCAGGTTTCAAGAGACATGCGTGGCTACCAATGATCTTCTAGCGATGCGGGCACTGCACTACGCTGCAGCCTGATCCATTCCTAGAAATATCAGGCCTCTGCGGCGGTCCTGTGGTGACATACCAGCGGTGACACTGGTGGACTCCCCTAGAGGTGGTGAGCTGATGGTCTCCACCATAACCTCAGGAGTTTATCCTCCTCCACTCACAAATACCCCAGTGTGAGCATGTGGGTGCGGAAGTACACGCAAACTAACTCGCTGATGATTGCTGCTGCTGGCAACACATACAGGGTGCTGTGTTGTGTGGATGATGTATCCAAAAGGAGAAAAAGTCAGGAGAGGGAGTGGCCCGGAGCTAAGAAATCCCCTCACTCACATTGTTTACACATCTTGACTTCTCCTATCTTTTTCTTCCATTCACTGGTCTCCATGCTCTGCCCAGCAAGCAGTGGGAGCTAGCAGGAAGTGGTAGCATCAGTAACGGAAGTGATAACATAGGCGGGTGCCGTAAACAGCCGTAAGCCACATTGGTGTCACCTTCCTGTGACCCTCTGCTGAGTACCACCCCCCTGAGCCCACTGCCCGGTAGCAGGAAGATAACATGGGGGCTATGAGGACAACAAGACCTCTACCGTGGGGGGATGGGGAGCAGCACACCTTTGGGGCCAGTCAGTGGCACAAGCAACCCCAGCTGCTTTTGCAGAGCTCCGGAGCTCCGTCCACCTCACTCCGCATGAGAATCTGCCAGACTTGATCAATCGACCGATCACGCTGCTGTTGTAAATTTACTCTTGATTCGGAGTTTGTAAATCTCAATAGAAATGTTCTATCAACATAATGAGTAGGGGTTGTTGAATAGTAGGCTTTTATGGTGAGAGTTAGCGGAGACTGTATAGTACACAGATATGGTAATAAAATAAATCTTGAGCATACACTCAAGGCAAAGGTGCACTACTCCTGGCCTGGAACAAGAAGTCCTGAAGGCTCCAGACAAAATACAGAGACTAATGAAAGTAAAAAGACAAATAGAGGGGACTCAACTTAAACTAGACAAACACCCACATACAAAATACAGATAAAGGGTCTACAGGGAAGGGAAGAAAATAGGTTGCATACCTGCATTCCTATTAAGAATAGTGAAGCCTTACTCCCAAGATATGTAGCTGATGAACAAGGCCAAACCTAACTTAATTTCCCAGCTGAGGATAAATGACAAATATAAAGAATAACTATCAGAAGGGTAGAGAGAGCCACAATCCAAGAACAGACAGCAAACATTAGACCACTTGGATACAAGAAGGATGCATACATTGATGGATGAACAGCATGATGGATTACAAGCCCCACCTATACAGGACAAGATCTTTGAAGCACTTCATGGTAGATTAAATAGTATGTGCTGATGCAATCCCAGTGGATGTGTACCAGTTGACACCTGGAATATCAGTGGGTAAAAGTATTAAAGTGTACAAGGAGGAGTAAAGAGATGGCTGGCTACCACCCACTATTAGGAAAGCATTGATCACACTGATTCCAAAGCTGGATAGTGTCCCAGCAGAGGTTTCTGCCTATCACCCACCTAAAAGGTTTAAAAGAGATATAATGATACTAAACAAAACATTGACAAAGAGGGAATTGAGAGCGGTGGGCAAACTGGTCTATCAGGAGTAATTTGGGATTATCCCGGGTGGAAGCACCAAGAATAGTGGTGGGGAACAGAAAACACATTGTTTTGTTAAATGCAAAAGACACCCTATTAGAGAAACACTGAGAACTCTTTTCTGCTACTCCTTCAGAAGCTAAAAAGATCTGGGCAGGTGTCCGATTTGCTCACTAACAGGGGCAAGTCGAGTTTAACCCAGTTGGGAAGTCTTATAGATGTGAGGCTCCAACCTGACCCAAGGGGAGTATAAAATGGGAGATGGGGAGTTTACGGTATCAGGCTATCCAGCCGTGGTTGCACAATAAAGTCTCAACATGAGCAGAATACTTGAAAGACTAGAGCATGTGTTCGTGTTCTGGTATACACTGCCTTTCTGATGGATACATCTGCCAGTGGATTCCTCACCTTGTGAATATCCCCTGCGCCAGCATTCCACGGAACTTTTCTTCCCCAGCATTCCACGTCGACGTGGGCGACGTCACAATACATCGGCTCCGCACGCGACTCCGTACGACGTCACCGGAGCCATAAGAAGCCCACGTCGGCGTGGTGACGTCAGTTCCCTTTTTTCCGCGCCGTCGACGCGCAACGGTTTTTTCCCAGTGCTCTCTAGATACTTTGTAATCTAGTGGTGTATTCTTGTTAAAATCGGAATGTCTTCGACGAGGAAGTCGGGCTTTAAGCCCTGTAGGGAGTGCGGAGGCCTGATGTCCATGACGGATCCGCATCAGAATTGTTTATGGTGTCTCTCTTCTGATCATGATGTGGATGAGTGCGGGTGCTGTAGGAGCATGAATCCTAAAGCACTGAAGGAGAGGAAGACCAAACTCTTCATGAAGAAGATCGGTGAGGAGAAGAGAGGGAGGAAAAAGGAGAAGTCCAGGCGGGAGTCTTCGACTTCGAGGTCGTCGAAGTCGAAGAAGCACCATAAGAAGAGGAAGCATTCTTCTCGGCGTCGGTCCTCGAAGTCTAAGAGGTCGAGGTCGGCTTCGCCTCGTCGACGTCAGAGCAAGATCTTGTCTCCTTCGCCTTCTCCGGATAAGTCTTCGAAGTCTCCCTCTCCGAAGCGGACTCCGGCTCGTTCCCCGACGCCGTCTCCGGCGCCGTCCAAGGCTTCGACTCCTGGTCGGGTGGAATCTGATGTGGAGCAGGAGCAGGAAGAGTCTGTCCCGGTGCCTGATGACTCCGTGGTTCCGGTGGAGGATTCGGAGGAGCCGACGCCGGTGGCTCCACAGGAGGATACAGGGGCAGTTCCTTATCCCCAGTTCCCGGCTCCAGGTACGGATCCTTCGGGATTTCTGAATGCCATGTATGGCATTTTTCAGAGAGCATCCTTCCCATCCGGAGCACCAGCAGGTCCCGTGGGTCCGATGGCGTTTTCTCTGGGAGTGCCGCAGCAATATGCTCAGGCTCCTTTTATGCCTTTTATGCCGATGGCGCCTTCTTGGCAGTTTCCGGCGCCGGTTGGGAATCCGGCTCGACCTCGGATGGATGGTCAATCTTCGGAGCCTTCTTTGACGCCGAGGCCGACTCCTTCGACGCCGCATCCGGCGCCGCCGACTCCACCTGTAGCGCCTCCGACGCCGATGCCTTTGGCTCCACCGACGCCGCGTACGACGTCGACGACGCCGGCTCCCCGGAATCGATCGAGGCGTGAAGCCCAAAGGGTTTTGGAGGAGGAAAGATTTCGTGTTGAGGTGGAAGAAGGTGAGGTCGACTCTTCTTCGGACGAGTTTGGAGGTATAGAGGTGGCAAGTGGTTTGGATACCACCCCGGAGTGGGAGCATGCTTCTGCAAGGTCTTCTCCACCACAGGAATTGGCGCCCTACCATGTTGTGATCAAGAAGGCCGCGGAGTTGTTAGATCTGCAGCTGCCCTCTGTGGAATACAAGTCCAATCTGCTCACAGAGGTGTTGCACTCCCCGACGTCGGCTTCTGAGCCTTTGCTACCTTTCAATGAGGCTCTCTTGGAACCAGTATTGGAGGTGTGGAAGAAGCCTCTGTCAGCTCCAGCAGTTTGCAGGCAGGTGGCAAGGAGATACAGGGTTGCGCCAGGAGACCCGGATTTTTTATCCACGCATCCTTCTCCGGAGAGCCTAGTGGTGCAGGCTTCATGTTCTAAACATGCTTCGGGTGCTTTCCCCCAATCTCCTGCTGATAGGGAGTCGAAGAAAGTTGATCAGGCGGCCAAAAAGTCTTTCTCCTCAGGAAGTATGGCATTGAAGTCATCAAATGCTACGTGCTTGCTGGGGCGTTATGTTCATGCCCTGATGGACTCTATAAAGACTCTGGCCCCTAAGTTACCTGAGGGGGATAAGTCGTCCTTCATGGAGGTTGTGGCGGACACTCAGGCAGCTGCCAGGCAGGTGATCCAGTCTGGGCTGGATACGGCGGACTCTGTGGCGAGAATTATGGGGTCGTCCATTGCCGCAAGGAGACAAGCTTGGCTCCGTTCCTCAGGGTTTTCTGCGGATGTCCAGGCCACGCTGGTGGATCTGCCCTTTGATGGACAAAAGTTGTTTGGGGAGAAGGCAGATTCTGCTCTTCAACGTTTTAAGGACAGTAGGTTAACGGCGAAGTCCTTGGGTCTGCAGGTTCCTGTGAGAGGTTCAACTTTCCGTAAGGTTAGGGGATTCGGAAGGTCATCCTTTCGCTCCTTCCGACAGCCACAACAACAGCAGCAACAACAGCAGCAGAATCCCCTCTATCGCTCCTATAGAGGGAAGCAAAGGGGTCGGAGAGGTTCTGGTCGTAACCCCTCTTCTTCCTCCTCCTCCTCTGCTCCAAATGAGGCTTCAGGGAAGCAGCCCTAGATCCCCCATCCCGGATCATGTAAGACCTGTGGGGGGTCGGGTGTCCTACTTTCTACGGGGTTGGAAATCTGTTACAACCGACCTTTGGGTTTTGAACCTCGTAGAGACTGGGTACGCCCTTCCCTTTCGGGAGTTTCCTCCCCCTTACCCTCCTTGCCAAGGTTATTGCTCGGAGGACCACCTGCTTCTCCTGCAGAAAGAAGTTCTGGCCTTGTTTCAGAAGGGCGCAATAGAGGTGGTTCCGGAGCAGGAAAGGGGTCAGGGATGCTACTCCCGGTATTTCCTGATCCCCAAGAAGGACGGCAGATTGCGTCCGATTCTGGACCTCAGAATCTTGAATTTTTACCTGAAACAGGAGAAGTTCAAGATGCTGACCCTTGCGCAGGTTCTTCAAGCGTTGCAGCAAGGAGACTGGATGGTGTCGCTCGACTTGCAGGACGCGTACTTCCATGTCCCAATCCTGAAGTCGCACAGGAAGTATCTCCGTTTTACGGTTGGGTCGCAACATTATCAGTTTGCGGTCCTCCCGTTTGGTCTTACTACTGCACCTCGAGTCTTCACAAAGGTGATGGCAGTGGTGGCTGCTCATCTCAGGAGGTCGGGGATTCCGGTTTTCCCCTACCTGGACGACTGGCTTCTGAAGGCAGAGTCCCCGGAGATGGTGCAGCGTCATCTGCAGGTGACAACTCAGCTGTTATTCGACTTGGGTTTTTCGATCAATGTGCCCAAGTCTCACCTGGTGCCCTCTCAACGCAACCTGTTTATAGGGGCAGTACTGGACACTACTGTGTGTCGGGCATTCCCTCCTCCTCAAAGGATTCTCGACATTCAGGAGTTGGTCCCTTTATTCCACAGTGGAGCGGTTGTTCCAGTTCTGAAGGTCCTTCGCCTGCTCGGTCTGTTCGCTTCCTGCATTCTGTTGGTCAACCATGCACGCTGGCACATGAGGGCGCTCCAGTGGTGCCTCCGCAAGCAGTGGTATCAGCACAACGGGGATCTCGGGGAGTCGATCAAGATCTCCGGAGAAGCTGCAGCGGATCTGTCTTGGTGGAGCGTGGAGGGCAATCTGTCCCAAGGAAAGCCTTTCCATCTACCTCCATCGGTGGCCACAGTGATAACGGATGCCTCCACCCTAGGGTGGGGAGCTCATCTGGGGGATCTGGAGATCAAGGGTCTTTGGTCTCCAGAGGAAAGGTTGTTTCATATCAACCTTCTGGAGTTGCGGGCGATTCGTTTGGCACTCAAGGCCTTTCTCCCTTCCCTTCGCGGTCGGTCAGTTCAAGTTCTGACGGACAACACGACCGCGATGTGGTATATAAACAAACAGGGAGGAGTAGGGTCTCTTTGTCTCTGCAGAGAGGCCCTGCGGCTGTGGTCCTGGGCTCAGGACCATCAGATTTGTCTGATGGCAAATCATCTGGCCGGGGTGCTGAATGTGCGTGCGGACAGTCTCAGTCGGCAGTTCTCCGCCGACCACGAGTGGAGGCTCCATCCGGAGGTGGTTCGTCACGTCTTTTGGACGTGGGGGACTCCTCGGGTGGACCTGTTTGCCACCCGAGAGAACGCGCACTGCCCGTCATTCTGCAGTCTCCAGTTTCCGATGCAGGGGGCGTTGGGGGACGCGTTTCAGTTGAGTTGGGGTTCACGACTCCTTTACGCGTTTCCTCCCATACCCTTGATTCCTCGGGTTCTGAGGAAAATTCGCCAAGACCGGGCCCAAGTCATTTTGGTCGCCCCGGACTGGCCAAGAAGGGTGTGGTACACAGATCTTCTCCACCTCTCCTCGTGCCCTCCGCTCCGTCTCCCTCTGAGGGCAGACCTCCTCTCGCAGTCGGAGGGGCAGGTTCTTCACCCCCACCTCCAGAGCTTACACCTTCATGCCTGGAGATTGAACGGGGCAACCTGAGTTCCTTCTCTCTCCCACCTGATGTGGTGGACGTTATTTTATCGGCCAGGCGACACTCCACCAAGTCCATATACTCCTACAGGTGGTCTAAGTTTGTAAAGTGGTGTGGAGAGAGATCCATTGACCCTTTAAAGGCTCATCTTTCTGATGTGCTTCAGTTTGCTCTTTCCTTGGCTCAGCAGGGCTGTGCTGTGGCCACGGTCAAGGGCTACCTTTCGGCCTTATCGGCATTTCTGTGCCTTCCAGATCAACCTTCGTTATTTAAATCTCCGGTTGTTCTGAGGTTCATCAAGGGCCTTACAAACATGTTTCCTCCTACTCCATTTGTAATGCCTCAGTGGGACCTTAATCTTGTCTTAACCTTTTTAATGGGGTCCCCATTTGAGCCTCTTCATAATTGTCCTTTGAGGCTGTTGTCCTTTAAGGTGGTTTTTCTTGTAGCCATAACCTCGGCAAGGAGGGTAAGTGAGCTTCAAGCTCTTAGTTCCAAACCTCCTTTTCTTACCTTACATGCTGAAAGGATGGTTCTCAGGACCAGGGCTGCTTTCCTGCCAAAAGTTGTTACTCCTTTCCATTTGGGGCAGTCTATTACCCTCCCTGTTTTTTATCCACCCCCTCATCCTTCCAAAGAGGAAGAAAGACTCCATCGCCTTGACCCGAAGAGGGCTATGAGTTTTTATTTGGACAGGACCAAGGACTTTCGTGTTGATGACCAGCTTTTTATTGGCTACGTTGGTCGTTCTAAAGGTAAAGCGGTGCACAAGCGCACGCTGTCAAGATGGATAATACTGACCATCAAGATCTGCTACGCCCTGGCTGGTAAGACTCCTCCTGAGGGTATTCGTGCTCACTCTACTAGAGCTAAGTCTTCAACATCTGCTCTGGCCCGGGGTGTTCCTGTGGCAGATATTTGTAAGGCCGCGACTTGGGCCTCCCTCCATACTTTCGCAAAGCATTATTGCTTGGACTCTGAGATGAGGAGGGAGGGCCACTTCGCGCGCTCTGTCTTGCAGGACTTTCTGGTATAGAAAGGTGGACACCCTCCTCCGGGAGTGGGGACTGCTGTGGGAATCTATTCACAAGGTGAGGAATCCACTGGCAGATGTATCCATCAGAAGAACAAGTTACTTACCTTCGGTAACGATTTTTCTGGTGGATACAGTATCTGCCTGTGGATTCCTCACCAACCCACCCGCCTCCCCGTTGTCCACCTTTTGTATACCATGAAATTAGTCTTGTTTGAAATGCTTATATTTTCTCTTGTACATTTGTAGGTAATGCTTGTTTGATTAGCATTCCCTTGTTTTGTATGCTATGTATATGTATTGGTTTTCTATATACTGTGTATACTTGGGTTTGTCGTTGGTTCACCTGTTCGCCTCGAAGGCACGGAAAAAATGGGTGGAACTGACGTCACCACGCCGACGTGGGCTTCTTATGGCTCCGGTGACGTCGTACGGAGTCGCGTGCGGAGCCGATGTATTGTGACGTCGCCCACGTCGACGTGGAATGCTGGGGAAGAAAAGTTCCGTGGAATGCTGGCGCAGGGGATATTCACAAGGTGAGGAATCCACAGGCAGATACTGTATCCACCAGAAAAATCGTTACCGAAGGTAAGTAACTTGTTCCTCTCGGTCGTGGATAGGATGGTTAGGATTCCACTGGCCAAAATGAGGGATGGAATGCTGAACAAAACACTCACGCCCAGTACAGAGATCTGGGCCTACAGCCATTGTTTTTTTGCTTACCACGCCATTCCACTTTGGACCCAGCCATTTGCAAGTCAGTCTTGACCCTGCTCCCCATGGGAAGAATCCAGCCTGAACTGCCAGGTGAGGTCCACCCCAGATCGGAAACAAGCATCCTAGGACCGGTTTCAAGGTATCACCCCTCATTAGCCAGGATAGCTTGACTCTGGTGGCATGGTGCATAAACAACAGGGGTATACACAAATAACCCTTTAATACCTGGGTATGGGAAGGTAGTTATATACAAAAGGAAATTGGTATAAAGGAATTAATACTGGTCAATTTTATGAGTAGAGCACATTTAATTACCCTCTCAAAAATAATTAATGTTCATAATGAGTATATCAAAATGATATACTCATTATGAATATTAATTATTTTTGAGAGGGTAATTAAATATGCTCTACTCATAAAATTGACCAGTACTGAATCCTTCATACCAATTTCTGTTTTGTATATAACTATGGTGGCATGGTGAGCACAGAACCTACATCTGTGCATACCCATCCCACTTAGGGTGACTAATGTATAAAAGACAAAATGCTTTTTGTACATACTGCAGAACTCTATGGGCCTCATTTAAGAAAAGTGTTGCATCGCTGCGGTAAAACAGCGATGCAACACTTTTCAGTCCTCCCTTCTTGCGGCACCATGGATTCACCGTATGTACTGTATGACGCTCCATTTAGCAAGGATTAACATATATGTCAGGAATCCCGATGTATCTGTCGGCACAAAAATAGCACATTGCTGGAGTGTGTCTGGAAACATACGCAACTCCAGTGGTATGTCATTTCAGATGAACCTTCCTGCACAAAAAAAATCACAAGAGGCTTTTTCCTCTTTCTATCTGCAAGCACACATAGAAAAAGGAAAAACGAGGAGCGGCGTAAGTTTTTGGCGTTGCCTCAGAGTTACAATTTCTTGTAAATCTGGAGAGTGTCAAAAAGCCATGGATCTTGCTGGGAATGCCCCTAGTAACACCCCTCAAATGCCCCTTTAACAGAGAAAACTGCGTTAAAGGGTACAATAATTAGGAGGCAGCATTAAGTCAAAAAGTGGCTTAGTGCTGTCTTGTAAATATGGAGCAGGTTCGTGCGCCATGGAATGTCACAAAAAGTGATGTTCCGGTGGCACAAGAGGCCCTGTGAGTTTACTGGCCACATTTTGTAGCCGTAAAAATAGGGCCTTGTTTTTTATAGCAAACACAAGGGGATGATGGACCGAGCGCTGAAACTTTTCAGACACTCACCCCAAATCACAGATCTGAGTTGAATCCATCATCATTCTTTAGCTCACTTGGCCACCTCAGTTCAGACCTAGCTATATGCAAACCAGCCCAAACTGCCAAGCCTAGTCTTCCCTGAACCGGAAACAAGCATCCTGGGACCGGTTTCTGGGTAACGCCCTTCATCAGCCAGGCTATCTTGAATTCAGTGGCAAAGTGAGCAAGGGACCCACGTCTAGGCATACCCTGCCAACTTAGGGCGAGCAAAGCAAACACAAGGCCGGCTAACGCTAGCAGGCCCTAAGTCCCTGCCAAACCAGCACCCTTCACTGAAACCGTCTTGGCACAAACTTGACCAGGAGGCGCGGATGGCGAAAGCACGGGGAATTTCCCTGGTATCGTATGCAGATGACACCCAATTGGTGATCACCCTGTCTAGCAATCCTAGCCAGGTGTCAAGACCCCCCTTGCTTGCGCCAATGCTTGTTTGGAAAGATCTACCAACAAACGATGCATGAGGTAATACCCACAATGGCGATGGTTGGGTCCTGTGTGGACAGCTGCTTTGCTCTCCATTCTGAGGAAGATGCGAGTCCCGTGTAGCCATTGCGATTGGAAACTGCAGTTCACTTCCTGCTTGGGTTCTCGGACTAGTTGTTGAGACTCGAGACTCCCAAGCGGGATCAATTGCGCCTGCACGAGCTAAACGCAACGCACTTCAACAGATTCCTGTTAGGAACAGCCGCGTTTTGTGAGGGCTCTGTAAATGATTCCACCTGGCATTCTTAGCCGGTTTCTAGAGTTATTAATAGTTAATTGCCGGAGAGTAGAGCGTACCGCGACGTTTCCTCTAGAGAGTTGAGGACGTCGATGTATTTTTGACAAACATTATTTTTTCCTTCAGAACCCAAGATTATTCCCCCTTAAGTGTCAAAAGCTTCATTCATTGGAGCTTCCAGCGTCGAGAGATCCAAGGTTGGTGTGGGACCTAGCTTCTGTGAAGAGAGGCTTCTCCCATTGCGCAAGTAAGATGAACTAAACAGTTATTCTGAGCGCGCATGCCAGCAATAAATCGTGCCTAGAGAGAGTGGAGTATTTAGAGATCTAAAGGCAGCGCTTCTCAGCATATCGGCGAGCAATTGTTATTTGGGCTCCTTCTTCTAGAACCACGATTGTAGAGACAATTCTCCGTTCTGAGGAATTCTACCAGCTGCATGAAAGAATAAAAGAAAAACTATTTACACGTATAAGTCTACCTTCCAAGGGCTCAATTTTGGAGACTGTTCTGTAGCTTGGATTCAACTGCTACCAATTGTATTATAACTATTTACCATTGTTGAGCTTCAGAATCTCTGAATTATTATTTTTTGTCTGCGTCTTGAACCAAAATCAGAACTGTTATGCGCAGAGTGTGTTGACCTGATGTTCTTCCAATTAATCAATATAATGCAACACACTAAGAGAGAGGCTATTTCCTCAGGTCAAAAAGGTAATTAGGGATAGAGTTTAGTATTGAGTACTCCCCTAGAGGTAGTTTAGGGATAGTAGTAATTGTTTGTGTTTTCTTGTAGGCTCCAGAGATGAAACACTGACGGTGGGCCGTACCCTGAGGCAGTCTCCATTGTTTGTCTTCCCATTCCCCTTTCCCCCGAGCTGGGGTCAGTAGCAGTTCTACCCCTAGACTGTTGCTGGCAACGGTTTGGAGGAATTGTAAAGCCATCATCTGCTTCAAAGGAGATCGCACGTTCTGACTCTGACAGATTGAAGTGCCTAAACCCTCTTTCATAGAGGAATACAGATCTCCTCCCGAGCACGATGGCTGAGGGAAAAGACTTTGAGGCTTTGGCTACCATTTTAGATGGAATGTGTTGGAAACCGGGCAACCGGGTTAGCAGTCACCAGGTTCCCAGCACAGTGGTAGCTTGGCTCGAGCGGTGGGGGTCAGGCACCGTGCTAAGCGTACGTCACACCCTCACAATAACCATGCGTTCATCCGTTCCAAAAACGACACTACACCGTAAAAATAATGCAAGTCAAATTGAAAATATATCTGTCTTTATCTTATTTTCTCTTAGTTGCAGGTTTCATAAAATAAATACAATACAATAAGATTTTCCTCAAAAGAGCAGGTCAAATAAATAATACTACATTGGAATTTCAATAAATAGGTTCAGGTCATAAATAAGCAAGGAATAAATAGGTTGCAATAAATACAGATGGTAATTAAATACAGTCAGACAATAAATATAGTGCAGGAATAAATACTGGATGACAATAAATAAAGCACTTCCAATAAATAAGGTAAAACAATCAATGACAGTGACAATTCAAAACATTTACATGAGGTCACTTGGTCTTACTTTGCCCATACCCAACTTTAGGACACTTGGATGGCATGGGGGGTGTCCCACCTAGATTGATCAAGGCTGGGGCCTAAGCTGAGGCAGAACAAGAGTAATCTACAGATCTGGCCCTCCAAACTACACAGCTCTTTAGGTAGGTCACTGTACCAGTCTCAGTTCACCCCTGGCACTCTCAGGCTGGTTCTAGCACCCCTTTAGCCCCTAGAATGGTCTTTTAGGGCTCCACAGGGCCTTAGACGCCCCCTCTACCACTTACTGTCCTTTTTAAGATGATCGGCTCCGCTCGGCTCCGTGTCGACGCCGTGAGGCGGCTCCGGTTCGATGTCGCTGGGCGGTCTCGACTCGATGTTGCTGGGCGGTCTCGACTCGATGTCGCTGGGCGGCCTCGGCTCGATGTCGCTGGACGGCCTCGTCTCGATGTCGCTGGGCGGTCTCGACTGGATGTCGCTGGGCGGCCTCGGCTCGATGTCGCCTTCCGGCGTCACAGGGACTCGGACTCCCCACTTCCTGGTGTCTCCGGAGTGCGATCTCCACTCCCGACCTCCGGCGCACTTCACCTCGGTTTCCGGCGACTCCGGTGGGCGGACTTCACTCCCCCGTCGACGCCTCACCTCGACCTCAGGTGACTCCCGACTCGACCTCTGGCGCCTCTCCACGACCTCCGTCGGCGCCCTCACCTCGACCTCGGGTGACTCTCCACTCGACCTCCGGCGCCTTTCACCTCGGTTTACGGCGGCGCCCTCACCCGACCTCGGGTGACTCCTTACTCGACCTCCGGTGTCTCTCCACGACCTCCGTCGGCGCCCTCACTCGACCTCTGGCGGCTCCGGGTACGACGTCTGCTTTCTGTCAGCGCCGCTTCTCGACCTCAGGCCCCAGGTCTCCAGGCTTCTCGACGTCAGGACTCCAGGAGGACACTGCTGAACAGGTCAGGAACTTGCTGGTCTTCTTCTTTAAGGCCTGTTCCAAATATTTAGTCCTTTAAGATGGTTCTTCTGGTCTTGATCCCACACAGGGCTCTAGGTTGGGCTTGGTCAGTAGAGACTAGCATCAAGGGTGGGTTTCTGGACCCCACTCCAAGCACTGGTTTCCACCTCTGCTGCCTTACTCCGACCTTCTTCTATCTCTCTCCTTCCTCTTCTCCAGTCAGTTGCCAACTGCCACTCTGAGATGGCCTCCCAACATTCTAAACTGCCTCTCACTGTCACAGGGTTCCAGAATGTTACGGAAGGTTCTAGAAATCTCCAGTGGGTTCTGATGATGTCACAGGTGACAATGGGTGGCCACCATTTTGTGTCTTCAGGCCCTCAGACAGAAGTTCCAGGGGTAGGGAAAATGGCTCCCTGACCCTGCATCAACACTAAAAAGTCTGGTGGTTCCCAAAAAGGAAACATTATAACAGGGTTTGAGGCAAAAGTGGGACAAAATAAATAATGATGAGGAGGGACCACCCAAAGGGCTGACAGGTCTAACAGAATGCAAAAGCAATTGAATGACTCAGTAGAAGAGAAGAAGGCTTTAAGAGAGGAAGTCAGGAGAACTAGCCAAGAGTCAGTTCAAATTAAGCAAAAGTTAGAGGAGTTCGTACGTGGGTTGGCTTCTGGTTCAGTTTTTAAGGGTCCTCAAGTGTTCTCAGGCAATCAATCTCCTTCTGAAGTCTCAACCCAAGTAATGTATGCAGTTTCCCCAATAATTCCTTTGGCTCCCCCGGAAAGATTTAGTGGTGACCCCCATAAAGCGTAGATATTTTTAACTCAATGTTCTCTGCCTTTTTTGTGTAGACCGGTAATTTTTTCAGAGGGTCAATCAAAGGTGGCCTTCATGCTGTCTTATCTGACGGGCGACGCGGCTGCATGGTCCATGTCCCTGGTAACCCAGAACAACCCTGTGCTGTTTAATTTTGAAGACTTCAAGGTTGAATTTTTGAGAATATTCGATCGCCGATCAGCTTCTCAGGCCATCGACAATGAATTACTAGAGCTGAAACAAGGTAAGAGAGATTTGGTCTGATAAATTGCCTACTTTAACAAATTAATAGTAGAAACCAACTGGCCGGAATCCAAGAGAGCTACTATTTTTTACCGGGGGTTGAAGGATGAATTAAAAGATGCCTTCGCTCAAATTTCACAAAGACCCTCCGAAGTAAAAGAATTGATCGACTTGGTTTTGCAATTAGATCATCGGATTAGTGAACGGCGTCATGAAAAAAGAAGAGATGTTCGCCCGTTCCTGCCTCGATTAGATCGAGCCAGACCAGAAATTCATCGCTCCTCAGAATCCCAATTGTCTGAAGAACCAATGCAGATTGGGTCAATTAGTGGTCCTTTAACTAAGGAAGAGAAAGAAAGACGCAGATCAAGTCAATTGTGTTTGTATTGCGGACAAGCGGGCCATTTCGTGAAAGAGTGTCTGAAAAAACCAAAGACCTCTCAACAGGTAAAAGGCCGGCTCCACCTGTAGAAGGAGTTGCTCTGGTGGAAGCGAATCTTAAGTCAGCTCCAGATTCCCAACACATTGCAAATACGCTACAGTCATCTGCACCTCATCTCGTAGTAGCCTTCACAGTTAAAGTCTGAGTCTTGGAGTTACAAGGAGTCTCAGTGATGATAGACTCAGGTACGACAGGCAACTCTTGCGATATTAAATATGCACGAGTCGGAATAAGATTCGTGAAGACAAAAGTCTTAGAAGCTGTTCGAGCAGTGGATGGAACCAACCTTTCCTCTGGGCCCATCACTCATGAGACAGATCTGATTTGATTGTCCGGTTTAAATGGGCATACAGAATTACTCACTTTCAATCTCATCGATGCTCCTCAATTCCACTTAATACTGGGCCTACCTTGGCTCACAGAACACAACCCTAGTATTGACTGCAATCAAAGAACTGTGCAAATGAACTCATCCTATTGTAAGGAAAACTGTTTCTGTGAACAAACTCATGTGGACAAAGAATCACCAGCCAAGAAGTTAGCTACTCATCTCGCCATCATTTGGTATTTGGAGGCAAAGGAAATACCTCCAGAATATAGAGAATTGGCTTCAGTGTTTGACAAAAAGGAAGCAGAAAAACTCCCCCCCCCCCCCACCGTCGATATGATTGTAAGATCGAGTTCGAACCTAGAGCCATATTACATTGCAGCAGAATGTATACATTAACTGAGACAGAAAATCAATATCTCAAGACCTATTTGGATCAGTATCTTGCGAATGCTTTTATCCACCCCTCGCAATCCCCAGTCTCATCTTCTTTATTTTTCATTCCTAAGAAGGATGGATAGCTACGAAGTTGCATTGACTATAGAGCTCTCAATCAGGTGACCATAAAAAATCGTTAGCCTTTACCCTTGATTTCTGTTTTGTTGGACCAAGTTAAAAATGCAAAAATCTATACCAAAATAGACTTGTGTGGAGTATACCATTTAATTCGTATTGCCCAAGGAGACGAGTGGAAGACGGCCTTTCGCACCCGATACGGCCTTTTTGAATACCAAGTGATGCCGTACGGGTTGTGCAATGCCCCAGGGGCATTCCAACATTTTGTTAATGATGTGCTCAGAGAATAATTGGATAGAATTGCATTTGTATACATTGACGATATCCTGATTTTTTCCAATAATGTAGAAGAACATGTTTCTCAAGGGACATCCATTCTAACCAAGCTTCTTGAGAATCCTGTCTACGTAAAACTCGAGAAATGCGCCTTTCATGTGAAGAAGGTTGAATTCTTGGGTTTCGCTTTGTCCCCAGAAGGAGTAAGCATGGATTTCGCTAAAATCAGAGCAGTGCAGAATTGGCCATCTCCCAAAAATGTGAAGGAGATCCAGTTTCATCAGATTTTCAAATTTCTATCGAAGGTTTATCTCCGATTTCTCGCTCAAAGTGAGTCCCATCACTCGCCTGTTACAAAAGGGTGTGAAATTCGACTGGACAGATGAAGCTGAAGAGGCCTTTCAATTTCTGAAAAGATATTTTACCCAGGCTCCAATTTTGTTACATCCAAGAATCGAGGAACCATTTTATGTTGAGGCGGATGCATCTGATGTTGCCATTGGAGGGATATTATCTCACAACACAGTGATACAGGCCAATTACATCCGGTGGCTTATTACTCCAGGAAGTTAACCCCTCCAGAATGTAATTACTCGATAGCTGACAAAGAGTTGTTGGCGGTCAAGTGTGCATTTACCGAATGGAGACATTATTTGCTGGGAGCCGAAAAGGTCACAGTTTATACAGATCACAGATACAGATCACCGGAACTCACAATTCCTGAAATCAGCCCGCACCTTGACTGCTCGGCTTGGCAGCTCGGGCTGGACTGTTCCCATGAGGCACAGGGTCAAGACTGATTTGCAGATAGCTGTGTCTGAACTGGGGTGGCAAAGTGAGCTAAAGAATGAGGATGGATTCAACCCAGATCTGTAACTGGGGGTGTTTGAAAAGTTTTAGCACTCCGTCCATCATCTCTTTGTAAGGTTTTGCCTCTGCTATTTTGAGTTCTTTTTACTTTTTCTGGCTTTGTTTCTGTTTTTCCTCACTCTGTCTTCTTTCTTCTCCGCTTGTTATTTTTTCCTGATATATAAAGTTGGTATACACAAATCTTGCTTTTCAATCTTTGAGACAGAATTATATAAATCAGAAAAAGCCTACACTTACAGAATTTTAACTCTTTAATATGTATGTATATACATGTTGTATTTTAGGTTGGTTTTGTATTCCATTTTGATTTGTGGTTATTATGGATTTTTCATTTATCTTTATATGTTGTGATGTAAATGTATTGTGTATATATATGTTTTTGTTTATATATGTTGTTTTATGTATTGATTTCAGCCCTGAAGAAGTTCCTGTGTTTTAGGAACGAAACGCGTTGGCTGTCTTTCTCTTTAATAAATAAGAAGATCAAGAAAAATTCTTTGGAATATATATCTATTTGGACTTTGTCTTTTGAGTGCACCTTCCTTTGTGTTAAAAACCATCATCTCTTTGTGTTTGCCTTGTATAGCCAAGAAATCAACCTGTGAAAATACTGGCCCATTATATAATTGGACAGAATGGTATCCCATCCATATTACAACTCCCTCCACTCACTATCAACCCCATAATCCAGATGATTAGACATATACAGCCCTACATGTTAAACTGAAAAAGAAACATGTTAATCTAAGACCACATGAAGTTGATAAATAGCAGGCAATATGGGCACATACAGCAATATTTTCTAACACAAATAATTTCAACATAATACATTTCTGTTCTCCGTGACTTTCTGGTCTGATCTTGTTCGCAGACCCACCACCGGAGTTGGTATTGCTGGGGTATCTATTCTAAGGTAAGGAATCTATCACTAACGTGTCTCTTTTAGATGCACAAGTTATTTACTTGTGTTAAGATATATCTGTAAGAGACATTAGTTAGTGATAGATTCCTTACCTCCCCACCCATCCTCCCCATTCTGCAAACTGATTTCTAGGGTTAAGGTCATCCCTTTCAGCGCACTAGTTTCATGGCACCAGTGGTCAGTTTCTTGCATTGCTCCGCATTCCTGGCACGGAAAGTCGTGTACAGAACTGACGTCAGCGCACATGGGTGGCACCTGGGTGGTCTCTGTGGCGTCATCTCGGCACCAATGGCGCCGGACGTGGAGCCTTCTGACGCCGCCTTCTGACGCGCAGGGGTACTGCTGACGAGGGCTTTCCGGATCGAGTCTGACGCCTGGGGATATTCTAAGGTGAGGAATCCATCACTAACCAATGTCTCTTACAGATATATTGTTACACAAGTAAGTAACTTATGCTACAGAGCCCCAGACCAAGATCTACTTTTTCTGAGGTCCGATCCTCCTCCACAGTCCCGCCCGACAAAGATAGCAAGTTAATGGACTCTCTTGGGAAGAGGATGTGTAGCACCTCGGCCTCCTAAATGTAGGTCGCTAGCGCCTCTGCACTCCTGGGAAGAAGTGACCGATCACTATGGGACTTCCTGTCATGATTCAGAGAAACTGCCAAAAGAAGATCGGCAGGAGATCCTACAGGAAGGAGTACTGGCAGCGAACCAGGTCATAAGTCCAGCAGCCGATGCGTCGGATCTGGCGGCTCATGGGTACTCGCATGGCATCTGCACTAGGTGCTCCTCTTGGTTGCGACTCACAGGTCTAAAACCGGAGGCCCAACACAATCAATCAACCAGGAAGTTTAAAGCACGCTACACACCCGTGAGGGTCTCAAGGTGCTGGGGGCAGGGGGGGGGTGCAGCTCCGATTCAGCCGAAAAGCCAGGTCTTGAGGCTCTTCCTGAAGGTATGCAGAGATGGGGAACGTCTGATGTTGACTGGGAGCTCGTTCCATGCTTTGGCTGCGATGTAGGAGAAGGCTCTTTCACCCGCTCTTGTTCTGCGGATGCGCAGGGTTTCTGCTAGGGTGAGGTCAACAGAGCGGAGATTCCTTTTGGGTGTGTAGAAGGAGACTCTCTCATTGAGGTATTTGGGTCCGGTGTTGTGAAGGGATTTGTAGGCATAGGTGAGTATCTTGAAGGCTACTCTCTTCTTGATGGGGAGCCAGTCGAGGTCTCGTAGGTGTTGGGTAATGTGCTCATGTCGTGGGATGCCGAGGACGAGTCTGGCCGCAGAGTTCTGGATGGTCTTGAGTCTGCGTAGCAAGGATTTGTTGATTCCAGTGTAGAGGGCGTTTCCGTAGTCCAGTCTGTTATGAGTGCGTGGGTGACAGTCTTACTGGCTTCAGGGAGGGATCCACTTGAAGGTCTTGCAGAGGGTGTTGAAGCAGGTGGAGCTGACAGCGTTGATCTGTCTGGTCATGGTGAGCGAGTAATCTAGTATGATGCTGAAGTTCCAGGCGTGGTCCGTGGGGGTGGGGTAGCTGCAGAGGGCCACCAGGAGTTGTTCAAAGCTGAGGGGGTGGGTCCGAGGACGAGGACTTCCATCTTCTCCGAGTTGAGTTTCAGACAGCTGCTGTTCATCCAGGCTGTGACGTCTTTCATACCTTCTTGGAAGCTGAGTCTGGTGGTTTTGGGGTCCTTCGTGAGGGAGAGGATGGGCTGAGTGTCGTGGGCGTAGGATACAATGCTGAGTCTATGCTGTCTGACGATGGCGGTGAGGGGGGCCATGTACATGTTGAAGAGCGTGGGACTGAACAATGATCCTTGGGGTACTCCGCAGTTGATCTCTGTGGGTTCGGAGAGGAAAGGTGAGAGTCTGATACTTCAGGTTCTGCCTGCGAGGAAGGAGCGCAGCCAGTAGAGGGCAGTTCCCTGTACTCCGGGGCTGTGGAGTCTGGCTGCGAGAGTGCGGGGGAAGACGGTGTTGAAGGCTGCAGAGAGCTTGAGTAGGATGAGGGCTGCGGTTTGGCCTTGGTCGAGGAGCATGCGGATGTAGTCTGGCAGTGAAGAGGGCGGTCTCGGTGCTGTGGTTGCTGCGGAATCCGGATTGGGAAGGATGGAGGATGGCATTCTCCTCAATGAAGTTTGTCAGCTGGGCGTTGACGATCTTCTCAGTGATTTTGGCTGCGAAGGGAAGGAGAGAGATGGGTCGGCCTTCAGGTCCCTCAGGTCTTCTGAGGGTTTCTTGAAGAGGAGCATAACTTCTGCACATTTCCAGTCGTCGGGGAAAGTGCCAAATTCAAAGGAGGCGTTAATGGTGCATTGTAACTCAGGCGCTATGGAATGGTAGCAGCTTTTCTACAGAAGCAAAACCTTTTTGTGTATCCATATCTAGACGACTGGCTGCTTAAGAGTGCATCTCCCAGTCTTCTGCAAGAACACCTACATTCCTGCATTTGGGTGTTCAATAAATTGGGTCTGTGTGTCAACTACAAGAAGTTCATTCTCAATCCAACTCAGGGAATTCACTACCTAGATGCGACTCTAGACTCCGCAAACGTAAGAGTGTTTCCTTCGGAGGGGAGGTTATCCTCTACCCACAAATGTTGCACTCTCCTCCGCACACCTCGTCCCACGGCCAGACAAGTATCCTCTCTGCTGGGCTCTATGGCTTACTTCATCTTCATTGTTACCAATAACAGGCTGCAAATGAGACCGATGCAGCAGGCATTAGAGGATCAGTGGTCTCAGATCTCCAACCGCTGGAAGGACACCATAATTCTTCCTCAGACAGTCAAAGACTCCCTGAGATGGTAGATACAAAGTCATCATTTGTTGAAAGGAGTCCTGTTCCAGCAGGAGCTTCCCAAACAAACTCTTCCCACAGACTCTTCCCTCTAATGGGAGCCCACATGGCCCTGTTACAGGTTCTGGGGATGTGGTCAGAAATGGAGTACCACATCAATAAGTTAGAACTAAGAGCGGTACACCTGGCGCTCAAATCGGTCTTCCCTTCCATAAAGGCATGCTCCCTGTTGAATCAGACAGACCATACCACAACTATGTAATACCTGAACAATCAGGGATGAACCAGTTTAAGACCTCTGTCACAGGAAGTCCAAGGCGAGGAAGCTGACCATATCTGCAATTCACATCCCAGGTGCTCTCAACATGCACACGGACGCACTAGGTCGCAACTTCCTCGAAGTGCACGACTGGGTGCTAAGAGGTAGCACAGGACACTTTTCAAAGATGGGGTTCTCCAGACATCGATCTCTTTCTGGATGCAACAAATGCCTCACCTTCGCATCCAGGTACCCCCAACAAGGCTCCAGAGGGAATGCGCTTTTGATAGACTGGTCAGAGACATTACTCTACACCTTTCCACCAATCGCCCATACCATCGGTGATCCACA
This sequence comes from Triturus cristatus, assembly GCF_964204655.1. Lineage (NCBI taxonomy): Eukaryota > Metazoa > Chordata > Amphibia > Caudata > Salamandridae > Triturus > Triturus cristatus. The sequence goes on from NC_140593.1 coordinate 420,577,784, forward strand.
AACTCTACAGGTCCAGGCCCAAGATGATCCTTATCACACCAGATTGGCCTCGCCATTGCTGGTATCCGGACCATCTTCACCCTTTCAAGACACCACACAGGAGGGTACCATGCCATACGGATCTGCTATCCAAGTTCAGGAGGAAGGTGTTCCACGGTAACCTTCCTTCTCAGGGATTAATGGCATGGCTCCTGAGTTAAAGGTCTCTCTCCAGACTGTATGTATATTCTGAAAGACGCGAGGAGACAATCTACAAGGAAGTTGTATGCTTTGAAATGGAAACGCTTCTACCTGTGGTGTACAGCCAATGGCCATAATCCCACTCTTAGACAGGAATAGGTTACACTCCCATACCTATTGTACTTGGCTAAATCAGGTCTACAGTTTACTTGTATTAAAGTACACTTGGTGGCAATTACAGCTTATAGAAAGTCGCCCACGCAGGTGTCTTTCTTTCAGATGCCAGTATTTAGGGACTTCATTAAAAGGACGAAAAATGTCTACCCTCTGGTTATGTCTCCTTCCCCTTCCTGGGAACCTAATGTAGTCCTTTCTAAATTAATGGGTCCTCCCTATGAGCCCCTTCACAGAGCATCATTGCAGCAACTGACGTGGAAGGCCGCTTTCTTAGTGCCAAATACCTCTGCTCGCAGTGAGCGAGATCAAAGCGCTATGTTCTAAAGAGCCTCATCTAATTTTCCATGCTAACAGAGTGGTCCTGAGAACCCACCCTAGCTTCCTGCCTAAGGTTGTCTTGGATTTTCATATTAATCAGTCAATTACTCTCCCCCACCTTTTTTCCGAACCCTACCACCTTGCCTGGGAGGGCGTTGCATTTCTTGACATAAAAAGGATTCTAAAATTCTACCTGGATAAGCATAAGAAAGTTGAATCGTCTGTGAACTATGATCCAATACGCACTGGTCTCCCTTCTTCTAAGCAATCCATCTCTAGATGGATAGTGTCCTGTATGTCCTGTATTACCCTAGCTTACCAGTTAGCTAACAAGCAACTCCCTGGCTGACCAAAGGCTCATTTCGCTAGAGGGAAGGCCTCCACTACAGCCCTTCTCAGAAATATTCCCATTGTAGAGATATGTAAGGCTGCTACATGGCGTTCGGTACATACCTTTGTTCGTCACTACTGCCTAGATTCTGATACTCAGGCAGATGTTCAGTTTGGGCAAGCTTCCTTGAGGAATTTGTTTGGTTAACCTGTTTTTCAGAGCGTGCTAGCTATACTAGTGTTCGTCCGCAGGATTCAGGGCATGGGCTTGCTACTCTATTCAGTGCTTATGACTATTGATGAAGTATCCTCTGTAAGAGAAAGATAAGTTACTTACCTGTAATCCTAGTTGTCTTCCAGGGGTATACCCATTAAAGTCCTAAGCGACCCTTCTGTCTTCCCGGATGAATACCATCTATAACAGCACTCTATCTCCTTATTATCGATAAACAGTGTAACACACCCTAAAAAAGACCTGAGGAATGATAGGAGCGTGGTGGTCCTGAATGTTTTAAAGGCACAACACTAGTATCTGAAAGAAACAGTTAGTTATAGATTCCTTACCTTAGAATTACCCCCAGGCGTCAGACTGGATCCAGAAAGTTTTTTCGTCAGCAGTGCCTCTGCGCATCGGAAGGTGGCGTCGGTTGGCTCTGCGTCATTCATTGGCGTCGTGTCACCGGGATGACATCACGATAGCTACTTAGACGCCGCACTCGCGTGCTGACGTCGTTCTTTCTTGTTCCGACTGCCAGTCCATGGCTCCGAAGACTATGCGGGAGCAGTTCTGAAAGCTTCTTGAGCGCCGGCAGTCGGTTCCGCGCCGATCGAGGTCCCGGTCGTGAGGGAGGTCGAGGGACCAGTCACGGAGACATAACCGCTTGTCTTCTAAGTCTTCGCACTCTGGGTCAGGTAAGTGCAAGCACAAGAAGAGGTCAAAGAAGCATAGTCGCTCTTCGACGTCTCCCTGTCGGTCGCCTGACGCGACGAGGGATGCGGGCAGTGCCCCTCCCATGGCTCCGTGTGCAGAGCCTGAAGAGTTGACCCAGAGTTTCCCTCTTTTCCCAGGACCCGGAGCGTCTCCTGCCCAGCTTCGTACGTTTTACATGGCGATGCACATGATCTTTGGGCAGCCCGAACCTGCCAGTGCGCCCTCGGGCCCCCTCGGACTCGGTTGGAGGACCTCGGCCTTCTCTGCCAGTGGCTCCGGACCCGGAGCTGCAGGCCCCCCTTGGATCCAGTCCTGGATCCGCATCAGTGTCGGTTGACCTTATTACTCCTCCACCGGCGCCGCTTCCTCCAGCACCGCTACCGCATTCGATGCCGGTTGTGGCCCCTGCCGGCATCAACCCCGGCCTCCATCCTGATGTTGAGCCGGACCGGCGTCGTCCAACGCCGGATCCAGCGCCAGGAGTTTTTCTTTGCCCCTGTTCACTCCTGGGGTCCGTTTTAGGCCAGATTGGCACCCAGAGGATGAGGAGGAGGACTGGGAGGGGTCAGGTGACCCTCAGACTGACCAGTTGGGCAGTGAACAGGACAGGAGAGAGAAACTGGGGCATGCCAGTGGTCTGGACACCTCCCCTGACCATGGCATGTTGTCTCCTCCTACTGTAGCTATGGAGGAGGGAGCGTCATACGCAGTGGTGCTGCATAGGGCGGCTGAGGCTCTCAACCGCAAGCTCCCTACAGTGGCAGTCAGGACTATCCTCCTGACAGGGGTGCTTCAACCGCAAGTGAGCTCTTCGGAGCTCCTGCTGCCATTTAATGAAGCACTCACCGATGTCCTTTTGGGCACCTGGTCCAGGCCCAACACGGGGTCTCCCCTGGATAGGATGATTGCCCGACGCCACCGCCTGGCTCCGGGCGACCCCACTTTCCTCTCCCAACATCACACCCCTGAGATCTTGGTGGTCCAAGCCTCTACCGCCAAGAGCGCATTCCCTACCGATCCCCCGGAGAGGGAATCCAAGAAGCTGGATCATCTTGGGAAAAAGATTTTCTCTTCCACCAGCTAGGGACTGCGTCGGTAAACACTGCATATCTATTGGGCCGTTATTCCCAATCTGTGTGGGACACGGTTGCCTTAGTGTCCGGAGGAGGCCCGGACAGTGCTCTCCCAGGCTATTGCAGCTGGGAGGGATGCGGCGAAGTTTACCATCCGTTGTGGGCTGGATACCGCCGACTCTCTAGCCAGGGCGATTTCCACGTCGGTAGCCCTTCGACGCAACGCCTGGATGAGATTGATTGGCTTTTCTGGGGATGTCCAGAATACCCTCATGGACATGCCCTGTGATGACCGTCACCTTTTTGGCCACAAAGCGTCAACGCCCTAGAGCGTTTCAAGGACTCACGGGCTACGGCCAAGTCTTTGGGCCTCTTCAGCCACCCTGCGCAGTCTGCTTTTCATAGCCACAAAAGGGGTGCCCCACTACGTTCCGCCCAGAGCCACAGGCCGACGCAAGTTCCCCAACCTTCGAGCAGCCAGGGATGTGGGAACAACCGCTGGGGTTCAGGGTGCCAGCGGGCGGGCCAGTCCACCAACCCCCCCTCTGCAGCAGCCTCTAAGTCTTCCTAGTCCGACATTTCAGGTCCATCAAACGCCAGTGGGCGGCAGTGTTCGCCATCACCTCCCCCACTGGTGCACCATCACGTCGGACAGTGGGTTTTGCAGATAGTCTGAAAGGGCTACTCCCTTCCTTCGAGGCTACACCTCCAGCCATGCCACCGGCGTATGTCGGGGGTACCTGGGCCTTCTCCAACAGGATGTTATGGCTCTCCCAGCCAAGGGAGCCATTGAGCGCGTTCCTGTCTCAGAAGTAGGTCGTGGTTGTTACTCCAACTACTTTCTGGTACCCAAGAAGGACAATGGCCTGTGTCCTATCATGAATCTCAGGAAGTTCAAGATGTTGACGCTCGCTCAGGCCCTGGACCCTGGAGACTGGTTGGTAGCAATGGACTTGCAAGACGCTTATTTTCACATCCCCGTCCTGCCGGCCCACCGGCGTTACCTGTGGTTCACGGTAGGCCATGAGCACTTTCAGTTTACCGTGCTCCCTTTTGGCCTTACCAGCGCCGTTCGGGTGTTCACGAAAGTGATGGCAGTGGTCGCAGCTCATCTACGCAGATCAGGGGTTCCAGTCTTCCCCTATCTCAACGACTGGATGTTGAAGGCTGCTCGTCCCAGACTGTCGTCTCCCACCTCCGGACTACGGCTGACCTCCTGCATTCTCTGGGATTCTCCATCAATGTGCCGATGTCACACCTGATCCTCTCTCAGAATTTCCTCTTTATCGGAGTGGTTCTGGACACAAATCGGTTTCTGGTTTATCCTCCCGAACAGCGAGTCCGGGATATTCGGGCTATGATTCCAATCTTTCAGCCTCTAACTCAGGTTTCAGTCAGGATGACCCTGAGGCTGCTGGGCCTCATGGCCTCCTGCATCCGGCTTTTTGATCATGCCAGGTGGCATATGCGGGCTCTGTAGTTGGACCTGAAGTTCCAGTGGGCGCAGCATCAGGGAAATCTGTCCGATTGCGTCCAGATCTCAGAGGGCACTGCACGTCAACTGCAGTGGTGGCTCAGGAACCAGGATTGGGTCAACGTCAGATCCCTCTCCCTTCCCCAACCAGAGCACACAGTGGTGACGGATGCATCCCTTCTGGAATGAGTTGGCCACATGGGAGAGGCAGAGATCAGAGGCCTCTGGTCTCTGGTTGAGTCTGGGCTCCACATCAACCTTCTGGAGCTCCAGGCGATTCGTCTTGCAATGAAAACATGCCTTCCCTCTGTCCGGGGAAGAGTAGTGCAGGTGTTCACGGACAACACCACCACCATGTGGTCATGCAAACAACAGGGCGGGGGCGGGTCGTGAACACTATGTCAGGAGGCCCTTTGCTTCTGGACATGGCTGGAACTTCAAGGCATATCCCTGGTGGTTCAACACCTGGCAGGTTCTCTGAACGCCATGGCGGACAAACTCAGCCTCAGGTGCATGATGGGTCACAAATGGCGTCTTCACTCAGAGGTGGTGCAAGGTCTCCTTTAACAGTGGGGAGAGCCTTGCTGAGATCTTTTCGCCACTGAAGAGAGCGCTCAATGTCAGCAATTCTGCGCGTTGGAATTTCCAAGGCGGCACTCGCTAGGCGACGCTTTATGTTGCGAGTGGAGTTGCGGTCTGTTGTACGCCTTTCCGTCTATGCCACTTCCACCCAGAGTGCTGAAGAAGATCAAGCGCGACCGTGCTCAAGTCATTCTGGTGGCTCCGGATTGGGCTTGAAGAGTCTGGTATCCTGAGCTGCCCAACATGGCCATCGATCCTCCGATCCGACTGCCTCTTTGGGAGGATCTTCTGTTGCAGCAGCAGGGGACGGTCCTCCACCCGAACCTGTCCAGCCTCCACCTAGTTGTGTGGGGATTGAGCAGCGGCAGTTTGAAGTCATTTGACTTGCCTCCCGAAGTTTGTGATGTAATCTTGGCAGCCAGGCGTCCCCCCACTAAGACTATACGCCTGCCGGTGGAACACATTTGTGGCATGGTGCACAGCAAAGGCTGTGGATCCTTTTTCTGCCCCTCTTTCTGAGGTGCTCTTGTTCCTTCTCTCTTTGGCCCAGCAGGGCTTTGCTCTGGGCACTATCAAGGGCTATCTTTCAGCCAATTTTGCCTTTCTTCGACTTCCTGATCAGCCTTCTCTCTTCAAGTCCCCGGTTGTAAATCATTTCTTAAAAGGCATAACTCATCTCTTTCCAACTATTCCCTTCGTTATGCCTCAGTTGGACTTGAATCTGGTCTTGACCTATTTCATGTGTGCTCCCTTTGAGCCACTTCACAACTGTCCTTTTAACTCTTAAGACTGCATTCCTGGTGGCCATCACATTTGCCAGAAGAGTGAGTGAGCTCCAGGCCCTCTTTATCTAAGCCTCCTTTTCTGTCTGTACATCCGGACAAAGTTGTCCTCAGGACTCGTCCATCCTTCCTTTGCAAGGTTGTCACCATCTTTCACATTGGGCAAACCATCACTTTGCCCACCTTCTTTATGCCTCCGCATCCTTCGAAAGAGGAAGAGAGGCTCCACCATCTGGACCCGAAACGTGCACTTTCTTTTTATTTGGATCGCACCAAACAGTTCCGGGTGGATGACCAGCTCTTTGTTGGCTACGTGGGCGCCAAGAAGGTCGGGCCGTACATAAGCCGACTTTCTCCAGATGGGTCGTTTTGTGTATCAAAGCCTGCTATTCTCTAGCAAAGAAGGAGCCTCCAATGGGGTGCGCGCCCATTCCACCAGGGCGACGGCAGCCACTACTGCTTTGGGACGAGGAGTTCCTCTAAATGACATCTGTCAGGCAGCTAAGTGGGCATCGCTGCACACGTTTACGAGACACTACTGCCTCAACAGCCAAGTCCGGAGAGATGGCTTCCTTGGCTGTTCTGTTCTCCGGGACTTTCTGGTGTGAACTTGGTTTGCAGACCCACCTCCGAGGTTGGTATTGCTGGCGTATCTATTCTACGGTAAGGAATCTCTAACTAACTGTTTCTTTCAGATGAACAAGTTACTTACCTTCCATAACAATATATTTGTAAGAAACATAGGTTAGCTATAGATTCCTTACCGCCCCACCCATGCTCCCCGTTCTGCAAACTGATTTCTAGGGTTAAGGATATCCGTTCAGGGCCCTAGTTTTGTGCACCAGTGGTCTGTGTCTTGCATGGCTCTGCGTTTCTGGCGTGGAAAGTCATGTACAGAACTGACGTCAGCGCGTGAGGGCAGCGTCTAAGTAGCTACTGCGACGTCATCCCGGCGACACGACACCAACGATGGACGCAGAGCCGACCGACGCCACCTTCCGACGCGCTGAGGTACCGCTGACGAAAAAACTTTCCGGACCCAGTCTGACACCTGGGGGTAATTCTAAGGTAAGGAATATATAATTAACCTATGTTTTTTTACAGATATATTGTTTCCTTGCCTTTTTCCTTGAAATTAAAGGCTATGTTTAAACAAGTGAAGACTTTGAGTATACCCTTGGAAGAGAACTAGGATTACAGGCAAGTAACGTATCCTTCCTTGGTTCTCCTTGGTTTGCTCATGCTTGCATCACTTCCTCTTCGGGTGTTTGCCCCCTCTCCTGGAGCATGGCCTGAGTACTTGTGCCCTTCCACTGATAGCACTTTCGGAGCTTCTGTTTTCTTTTAGTTGAAGCACTCATAAGAGTGCATATGTTTACAGCTCATCTCCCTCTTTGGCTCCCCTGTGTCACTATCTCAGTACCTGTGTTTTTCCCCCTCTGTTACTTGCCCCCATGTTTTGGGGCTTGCCTCCATCCTGTGTTGTTGCTTGACACCCCATGCTCTGATCCTGCACTGTTGTTGCTTGACCCCCGTCCAACCAGCTATGTATTGTTGCTTAACCCTCCCAATCCTGCTCTTTTGTTTTTGATTGACCCTCCCCGCTCTCCCATCCTGCTTTGTGTTGTTGCTTGACCTTCTATTCCCCCATCCATTGTATTGCTTGACTGTCTCCCACCCACCTGTTCCTTATCATTACTTGACCCTCCTCCCACCATCCTGCTCTGTGTGGCTGTTGCTGACCTCCTCAGCCTTCCGTCCCTCGTTGCTTGACATGTTCCCATCCTTTGATTTTTTTTCCTTGCCCCTCCTGAACCCTCGTTGTTGTTGCTTGACTTTCCCACCCCATACGAGTTGGTTGACCCCATCCCGTCCCTCAATGGTGCTTGCTCCCCTCTTGTCCGTTGTTGTTGCTTGACCCCCCACACTATCATCCCTTGTTGTTGCTTGACCCCCTCCCACCCTTCTGTCCCTTGTTCATGATTGATCCCTTCTAATCCTACCATCCCTCGTTGTTACTTGATCACTTCTCATGTTTTCCTCCTTACTTGTTGCTGGCTGACTCCTCCTCCATCCCAGTTGTTGCTTGTCCACTCCCTCATTGTTGCTTGGACCCTTCCATTCTGCTCTCCCTTGTTATTTACACAATTTTATATAGTGCTGATTTTACCCAGTGGTGTCAGAGGGCTTTACAATAGAGTGCAGTAAATTTCATAAGGAATGAGAGTAGCATGGAAGTAGGTAAAACTACTTATAGGTAAAACCGTTACTCGTGGTGAAAGTTACAGATTAACAAGTTAAAAATTCACTCAAGATTACATAGTTAGAAAAGATGAAGCAATTGAGGTTATACAAGTACAGAATACATATTTGCAAAATTAGATGGAGGGTCCTAGTAGCTCTTGTGAGTGTCATGTGGCAATCAGGGTTATGACCTGCCGTGAGGAGGCGTTTGCCTGGTTGGAAGCTGGGCGAGGTGAATGATTGATAGAAGTGTCTTTTGAAGAGAAGACTTTTAAGATCCGTTGGGAAAATCTGGAAGGAGGTGGTATTCCTAAGGTTTGGAGGTAGCGAGTTCCAAATTCTAGTCGATTTATCTGAGAAGGATTAAGCCATAAATCTTTCTCTTTTGAAAGTTGGAGGTTCGAGCAGTACATTTTCAGCGTTGAGTGAAGGTCTGGAGTACCTGATATTTTGAGTTAGTTGCCAGGTAGTGAGGGGTGGAAGTGTGTATGGCTTTATGGGGGATGCAGGCAGTCTTGTAAATTAACCGAGCTTCAATGGGAAGCCAGCAAAGAGAAATCTGTATGGGTGTAATATGGTCATTCTTTTTGGCCCCATAGACCAAATGTGCCCCTGAATGGAGGATACATTTTAGAGGGGATAGGTGGGTTTGGGGGAGGCCGGCAAGGAGAGAATTACAGTAGTCCAGTCTGGAGAGTACCAAAGATTGAACCAGAGATTTCAGGAATGAAACGCGGAATCCTCTAGAGAGGGCACAGTTGGCAGCGTGCGTTCTTGGGCCTGGTGTTGATTTGGAACTGTAAATTGAGTGTCTAGGATCACACCTAGGGATTTGGCACTGCTACCAATGGTAGGTTTGTTGTTAAGAATATTCAGATTATCCATCCATGATGGACCAGGAGGTGGGGATTTTGGGTTTGAGGTTGAGAGAAGAAGGAATTCAGTTTTAGATGATGAGATGTAATCCAATCTTGAATGGAGTTGAGAGTGGTGTAGAGGATTGAAATGTTGTGTGTGGAGGCCACCTTTAGGTAGAGATGGGTGTCACCAGCATAGAGGTGATAATGGACCCTGGACTCTTTTAGGTTTCCCAGCGGTTTCATGTAAAAATTGAAAAGGGTGGGTGTGAGGATCGAGCCTCAAGGGACGCCTAGTTTGGTATTTCGATCATCTGTGATCTGCCCGAGGAGTATGATTCAAACCATTTGAGCACTGTGCCTTCAAATCCCATTTTTTGATTTGCTTGACCCCTCCCACCTCCCCTGAATGACTCCTCCCATCATTTGACCCCTCCCATCCTCCTGTTGCTTGACCCCTCCCACCCTCCCATCACTTGACCCCTCTCACCCTCCCGTTGCTTGACCCCTCTCACCGGATGAATGATGCGACATCGTAAACGTTTACATCGCATCCCTTTACATCGGCATCTTCACATCGCATGCACATGTACAACACAATCTTTCACCAAGCGAACCATTACTTAGCTTACGCATTCAAACACATGCAAAACACATTTACAACGCACACAAACACCCCGCATGGTTTAACATCGTGATTTTTTCCCAAATACCCCCCTACACCCTCGCCAACGTTTGCGATGTAAACGCATGCGACCTAACGCATGCGTTGTGATGGATGTTACCCCTCTCACCCTCCTGTCGTTTGACCCCTCTCATCCTCCCGTCGCTTGACCCCTCCTACCCTCCCGTCCCTTGTTGCTTGACCCCTCCCATCCCTCGTTGCTTGGCCCCTCCCAACCCTTGTTGCTTGACCACTCCCACCCTCCTATCCCTCGTTGCTTGATCCCACCCACCCTTCCGTCCCTCGTTGCTGCTTGATTCCCTCCCTCATTTCACTCCACCCTCCCTTCCCTCATTGTTGCTTGATTCCCTCCCTCCCTCCGGTCCTTCATTGTTGCTTGACAGTCCCTCGTTGTTGCTTGAGTTCTCCCTCGCTGCTGCTTGATTCCGACCTGGCACCATTGCCGTGGGTCTCCCTTCCGTTTTTCGCTGTTGTCGCCTCTGTTTTTGCTGATAATAGATGCTCTGGGCGCTGTGCCACTGCCATTCAGTGCCACAGCGTGAAATAGGACATGTGAATTGGTATATTCCTGATTGGCTTATTTGGTTTACCTGTTAGTCCCTAGTAGCGTGGCCTGTGTGTGCCCAGGGCTGGTAAACCTAATGCTGCTGGTGGGCCTGCAGCGCTGGTTTGCGCCACCCACAGAAGCAGCTTGTAAAGTGTGTCTCAGACCTGCCACTGCAGTGTCTGTGTGCAGTCTAGAACTGCCATCTTGGCTGTGAAGTGCACCCACTTCCCAGCCCCTGAACCTTCCCTTGGCATAATGTAAGCCACCCCTATGGTAGGGTGCATTGTATGTGTGAGGTAGGACATGCTCTGATGTGTGTAGCTTGTCCTGGTAGTGAATTACACCCAATTTCGTTTTTCACTACTGTAAGGCTACCTGTTCGCCATAGGCCAGAATGGGAGGTTTGACTCTTACACTCTATAGTCCTAACTGACCCAAAGAACATGGTAGAAAAACTAATTTAGTATGCCTGAGCTCAGATTATTAAAATACATCTTTTAGTGAAGTTTATTTTTATATTCTGTGTTTGAAAATACCACTTTTAGAAAGTAGGTATTTTCTTGCCTAAGCCTTCCAGAGTGCTCTGCTATTATGTGTATTGGCTGTCTGGTTTTGGAGGGACAGGGCAGGCTGAGTCAGACCTGGGTTGAATAGAGAGATCTGCATTGGAGTATGGGGAGGGGTAGCTCCTGGACCTGAATAGGGCTGTGCCTGGCAAGGTGAATGCTGGCTCCACCTCCCACTGTGCGTCTGATAGCAGACCCCCTCTTTCTGAAAGGAAGAATGCAGCCTGGTAAACAAAGTGCTCCAGGACAGGCCAGAACCGGTTCTGGCTGGGTTCAGTGACTTGTAGCTTCTGAGAACGAAGACTTTTGGGGTATAAATATCTGTGCTGAAACCCCTACAATTTGTATTTCTCCTGGACAACAAGAAGAACCTCTGTCCGTGTAACTGAAGGAATCTGCGGGAGAGGGCTGTCCTTGTGCTTGTGTGCTGTTTCTTGGACTGGCCTGCAGTGGTTACTACTGAACTTGGAAGAAGAGGAAAAGGACTTTGAAGGAACTTTTATTTTTGCTACAGCAATCACCCAAGGGCTAGAAGAGAGCTAGCTTCCTGCAGGAGTCTCAGGCACATCAGACTCCACCACCAGCCTCCTGTTTCCTCCCAGCGAGGATTTCTATCTGCAGGTGAGGTTCCTGTGAGTTCCAGGGCCTCTAGTTCTACTGTGGAGAAGAGAGTGCGGAAAATCGTCGATAACGCCCGTTAGCGAGCCGCCGCAGCTGAAGAGCGTAAGAAAAATCATCGCGCTGCTGCTGCTGAGTGCTCGCTACCGGAGATCATCGCATCACCTGTTTGCGAGCGGCCAAATGCTCGCTAACCTCAAGATTATCGCATCACCTGTTTGTGGGCTGCCAGAGGCTCGCTAACCAGAGATCCTCGCATCGAGTTCATCGCTTCATGACAACGCAGCACGGACGCCGAGCGTCCGCCATTTTCATTGCATCGCATCAGGATCGTCGCTCCCTCGCGGAGCACCATTTCTTTTCATCGCAACAAGATCGCACACGCCACAGGCTCGGCGCATCATCCTCCCTTCGCGGCAAGGATTTCAACGCTTCGTCGGCTTAGCGTGGAGAAGTTTGTTGCTTTGTCCTGCACACAGATCAGCGCATCGTCCTCCCGTGCGGCAAGGATTCAAAGCATCGCTGGTCACGCGTGAGGAAAATCATCGCTACAGCTCCTTAGCGACATTTTGGTTGCTTTGCTACAGAATCCAGGTATTTTGTGAGTAAAAGGGTCGCAGAGACCACTGCCTTGAACTGAACTCCTCTTTGCACACTTTGAACTATTTGTGCAGCATTTTTACCTTATTTTTCTAGTATTGTGGATTTTTACTGTTATTGGTCTTGTGTTAAGTCTATATATAAAGATACTTATTTTTATAACTACTTGTGTGGTGTCCCTTTGTAGTGTTCCTCACTGTGTTACTGTGTATGGTCATAAATGCTTCACACACTGCCTCTGAGATAAGCCTAGCTGCTCGTGCTATGTTACCAAAGGGTTGGGCAGGGGTTATCAAAGGGTGTAGCCCGCTTACTCTGACTTAGGAAGAAGGGTCCCTACTTGGACAGTGGCCAGCCATTGTCAACTAGAGACCCTCCTGTTCCTTGTTGTTGCTTTATTCCCTCCCACCCTCCCGTCCCTCGTTGTTGCTTGATTCCCTCCCTCCCTCTGGTCCCTCATTGATGCTTGATTCCCTCCCACCCTCCTGTCCCTCATTGTTGCTTGACCTTCCAACCCTCCAGTCCCTCGTTGTTGCTTGACAGTCCCTCGTTGTTGCATGAGCTGTCCTTTGTTGCTTCTTGATTCCCTCCTGCCCCTCATTGTTGCTTGATTCCCTCCCACCCTCCCGTCCCTCGTTATTGCTTGAACCCCCACCCTCCAGTCCCTCATTGTTGCTAGACCCCCATCATTGTTGCTTGACCCTCTCCCACACTCCCGTCCCTCGTCGTTGCTTGACCCTCTCCCAACCTCCCGTCCCTCATTGTTGCTTGACCCCCTCCCACCCTCCCAGTCCCTCATTGTGGCTTGACTCCCTCCCACCCTCTCGTTGCTTGATCCCTCCCACCCTCTCGTTGCTTGACCCCTCCCACCCCTGTCCCTCCTTGCTTAATCCCTCCCACCCTGCCGTCCCTCATTATTGCGTGATTCCCTCCCACCCTCCCGTCCCTCGTTGTTGCTTGATTACCTGCCACCCTCCCGTTTCTCGTTGTTGCTTGATTCCCTCCCACTCTCCCGTCCCTCGTTGTTGCTTGATTCCCTGCCACCCTCCCGTCCCTGATTGTTGCTTGATTCCCTCCCACCCTCCAGTCCCTCATTGTTGCTTGATTGCCTCCCACCCTGCCATCCCTCGTTGTTACTTGTTCCCTCGGTGTTGCTTGACAGTACCTCGTTGCTTGAGTCCTTCTTGTCCCTCGTTGTTGCTTGACAGTCCCTTGTTGCTTGAGTCCCTCCTGTCCCTCGTTGTTGCTTGATCACCTCCCACCTTCCCATCCCTCATTGTTGCTTGATCCCCTCCCACCCCGTCCCTCGTTGTTGTGTGATTCCCTCCCACCCTTCTGTCCCTCGTTGTTGCTTGATCTCCCTCCCACTCTTCCATCCCTCATTGTTGCTTGATCCCCCTCCCACCCTTCTGTTCTTCATTTTTGCTTGACCCCTCCCACCCTCCCGCCCCTTGTTGTTGCTTGAACCCTCCCACCCTCCTGTCCCTCGTTGTTGCTTGACCCCTCTCACCCTCCCGTCCCTCATTATTGCTTGATCCTTCCCACCACCCTGTCCCTTCTTGTTGTTTGCCCCCTTCCCTTCACCACGCTTTTGTTGCTTGACCAATATCACTACCTCCCTCATTGTTGCTTGACCAATATCACTACCTCCCTCGTTGTTGCTTGACCAATGTCACTACCTCCCTCGTTGTTGCTTGATCAATATCCCTACCTCCCTCGTTGTTGCTTGACCAATTTTCCTACCTCCCTCGTTGTTGCTTGACCAATATCCCTACCTCCCTCATTGTTGCTTGACCAATTTCCCTACCTCCCTCGTTGTTGCTTTGTGGTAAATATTTTATTACCGGGACTGAATTTAATACGGAATCTAAATAAAACAGCTCAGTGAAATAAGAGGCAGAATCCGTGGTATGAGAGGTTTCTGAATGGGCTTTATTCAAAATGGCCGACTCGAGTCGCGGCCTTCATGTTCCGTCACCACGGGGGTTCAGGAAGTGAAGTACAATATTTTATTGACAGTCAATCGTTTTTATAGAATGTACGTTACAATGAAACAAATGCAGAAGGCGTAACAATTGATAAGAAAAGTGACAATTTACATGCGTAACCAAAAATGGGCGTAATGAGGAGTAAAAAGAAACATAATTGGTTATGAGGTTATATGATGTCATATATATAGGTGGATCTATAAGATAATACTTGGCATAGATGCGCGCGCAGCTGCATGACGTGTGATTGACGTACAGCTAGGGGGTGACGGGGACTTGACATTTAGCTCTACATGTGGAGACAAGAAGTCTGGGGGGTCACGTCAACCTAATCCCAAATCATATCTAACATCCTATGTTTAAAGAACTATGTTATCCACAAAGGAAGGACTCTCGGACAGAATCTATTCTATACTGACTGTGTGTGCGTGTACAAGCGTCTAAGTGTCTATATGAGGTGCAAGAGGCAGAAACTTTCCATGGTAACGGGGCTATGAATTACTTGCATGAGGACAGAGAGGCCGGGCCCTTTGCTCGGTAGCTGAAGGAAATGTTTACCTAAACTACTAGACAGGAATGCATCGGCCGAGGAGCGAAGTAGATAATTCGAAGGTGAAATACGGTTTCTTGGCAGGCAGGCGAAACCGGCCGAGGCAGGCACCGTTAGCCGCACAGGGAGTAGGACAAAGTTCATGGATACAGATGCGAGCTCAAGCTGAAGCTGTCAAAGGCAGAGGGAAAAGGAAAGGCTTGATGGCAGAATCAGGGCCTACTCGCCTGAACTGCAAAATGGAGTAACTGAGCCATATAAAGTCGGTGGCCTTTCATACTTAGGAATCGAATATCCAGCCCATTCATGGCGGATCTGACAGAGGACATGTTGACGGTGGACGCACATGTGTTTGCGTCTTAGAAACTGGAACGGGAGGGAACATACATGTACTTGTAACATGCACATAGAACCGTTGGGGTCCAAGATAGGGGACATAACTGATCATGAAAATCCATATTTCCACATTCCCTCCTTGTCCCCTACTTGCCCATCAAGAGACATCAATCTTCATTAATCCATCGATTAGTTCATGGAGCATCATTTCTTCTTCTTTCTTCTTCCGGGATCTTGAGTGAAAACCTTGATGTGGAATACACGATGTGGCACACAGGCCACAAATCGCTGGTCCACATTGCAGGCATAAGCAGCAACTGAATAGTATAAGAAGGCCAATACCTAGGAAGGATAGAACTCTCCATCCCCAGGCTGATATCACACTCCAAAACCACCCGGACCAAGTCCAAGTGCCTGGACTCTCGTGTATCTGGCTCACAATCTTATGAAGGCGCGTTATAGCTTTATATACAGATGGCGAATTTTCTGGTATGAATACGCAGCAGCTTGATCCGATGACCCTACAAGCTCCGCCCCTATCGGCCAGGATGACGTCAAGGACAAGACGATTTTGAAGAACAACAATCCTCATCGCAGATTGCTCCTCTGTCAAGTTGCCTAGGGCGGCAATAGTTTCATTCACTACAGCTTCAAGGGTTCTAGTTAATCTACGTATCAGCTTACTATTAGTAACAGTACCTATATAGGGAAAGATGCCTTTATTAAAATCTACATACTTGTCCCATGCTGTCTCAGTGTAATCGACAATTGGGAGATCTCTCTGCTCTCTATTGTGTACTAAATGAATATTTCTGTAATAATCAGGAGGAGCTAGGAAAACAGGTGGCAGAAGGAATGCAATGTAGCAGGTACCATCCCAATCCAGAGGTAAACGCATATATGCAGTCTGACCACATACAAAGTAGGAATGGCGAGAAGCTCTAAATGAAGATTTGCCTTGATCACTGAATTCTACTATAGTAGTGCATTTACTATGGCCCATATGTATGGAACCAATTTTTCTTACACATAATTCACCCTTTACTGGGAATACTGACATGGTGGGCAAAATTAGTTCAACTTCGGATTCGACATTCAGAATCATGAGATTAGGTGTAAAATTACCTAATCCATATACTTCGTTTTCTAGATCAGTTCCTGTTCTTTTGGGGCGACCCTCCTTGTCAGGGTAGCAGACCTTGAGTAAAACTAGGTTCAGGTTTCCCCATACCCAATGATCTTGGTAAACTGCTGTGTCTGAGTCTATGGAATTGATTAAACTAAACCATGCTCCACAGGAGCCATTATGTGTAAATGGATGTGGAAAGAAAGGCAAAACTCCCTTAAAATTCTGATAGGGAGGGAGTCGGCCACACACCCAACAATTAGTGGCATTACTAGTCTGATGGGAATGATGCAACATACTAATGAAAGTATTATTGCGCAGCGCAAGTCTATAAGATAATTCATGCGGGGGTAGGTCACTAAAAGAATGTTCATCAGTTATATTAAAAACATGTTTAGAAATAGGATAATATATATGCAACAATATACTTGCAGCGATTATTATAAAACTCAAGAAAAACAAAATTAATAACGTCACTATACAGTGGCTACGCAGTGATTTACAATACGCATGTCGTTTCAACATTTTTCGCGATTTTCCATGATTCAGGTCTAAGGGATACATGTCGGAGACAGATTCAACCGCTTCACCTTGGAGAGGACTTAAACAATCAAATCGTCCGACGGTTTGGGCCTAAGTTTTAATTTATAGAGTTCTTTACTGGTAGCCTCAGCCAAAGGTAGTTTTGAGTCAATAGGTGAGGACACACGAGGTGGGCTGTTTACATCTGAAGGAAGTCCATTAAATTTCTTGATATGACTTGAATGCACCCATCCTTTCCTGCCCTCGATCTTCACGGCTGTCCTTGTGGTCAGCAAGACCAACTTGGGTGTCTTCCACCTGGGCTCCAGCTGAGTCTTTCGGTCGACATTTCTCACAAGCACAAGGTCCCCCGGAACTACGTCATGGGGTTTCACCTCAGTATTGTCGGGAAAGGCTGCAGCTACCTGTGAACGACAAGATTGTAGTGCAGACATCAAGGAAGCCAAGTAATCTGTCAGCATATTACAGTCAACATCAGTTATTTTACGTGGTATAGGCGTCCCCCACATATTAGGTGGTCTTCCAAAGATCACCTCATAAGGGGATAGCCCTGTTCGAGAGTGTGCTACCATTCTCATGTAAAAGAGTGCAACTGGTAAGGCTACTACCCAATCAACCCCTTTTTCCCTACATATTTTGGACAATCTGATTTTCAGAGTTTGATTATGTCGTTCCACGAGACCTGCTGCCTCGGGGTGTCGGACACAATGAAACTTCCACTGATATCCTAGCAAGAGTGAAACATGTTTCATCAGTTCGGATGAGAAGGGCTGGCCGTTATCTGAATAGACAACACGTGGTAACCCGTATCGTGGGAAGAATTCTCGAACTAGCTGTTTGGCAGTAGTCGGGGCAGTGTAATCTGATACTGGGTAGGCTTCGGTCCAACGGGAAAGAGCACAGACAACTACGAGAACATATTTGAATCCTCGACATCGTTCCATCTGGATATAATCCATCTGGAGGACTTCAAAAGGGTGATCAGGAGGCTGAAATCCACCCTGCTCTACGGGGATGCTTTTTCCTGGGTTAAACTGACAACATATCATACAGGTACGGACTTTTTGCTTAGCTGCTGCTCGTAAATGTTTGTTGAACCAAATGTGTTGAATGCTGTCTAGCATAGCTTTCTCCCCTAAATGTGCCGGACTATGAATTGTAGTTATGATAGCCTGGACCATAGAATCAGGAAGGAACCATACAGATTTCTCCTTCGTCATCCATCCCTGGTCCGTTTGGATCCCTCCTAATTCCGTCCATTTCTTTATTTCCTCTGCGGTAGCATGTGTCTGTATGTCAATTATGTCAAGTGCGGGATCCTTAATCGTCATACAATGTGTCGGTGTCGGGACTATTGGCTTTGCCATGTCGGATATGCGAGTCTGAGCAGTCTGTTTAGCTGTTCTGTCAGCTAAATCATTGCCTTGAGAAATGATATCAGTGACTTTCGTATGTGCTTTGCATTTCATAATCGATATAGCAGTGGGCAGATGAATTGCGTCTAACAGAGCATGAATGAGGGACCCGTGCTGAATGTGGGTGCCATGAGAAGTTAAATAACCTCTCTCTCGCCAAAGCACCCCGAAGTCATGTACAACTCCGAATGCATAACGTGAATCAGTGTATATGTTAACTTTCTTACTTGTGGCTTGAATACAGGCTTGTGTCAGAGCAATAAGTTCTGCTGCTTGAGCTGACAAAGTATCTATACAGTTTGTTTCGATGACTTCAGTATCTGTCGTGACTGCATACGCGGCCACTAAATCTCCTGTACCTGTCCTCATACATGATCCATCTACATACAACGTCAGGTCTGGATCTAACAATGGAACGTCTGTCAAGTCTTGTCTGGGTTTCGTTGTTATTGTAATAACTTCAACACAATCATGAGCTAGTGGGTCTGTTCCTATTACAGGTAAAAGTGTGGCAGGATTCAATGTATTACAACGTCGGATTTCTATATGTGGCTGAAACAATGTCAGTTCATACCCTGTAAGTCTTGCTATGGTCAAGTGTTGTGTTTGCGTTCTGTTCACAAGAACCTCTACTGCGTGTGGTACTTGTACTGTCAACGGATGTCCTAACACTATGGCATCGCTTTGTCTTATTGCTAAAGCTGTTGCTGCCACTGATTTCAGGCATGCAGGCAAAGCCTGAGCTACGGGATCTAATGTACTAGAGAAATAAGCACATGGCTTGCGTGATCCTGCTTGTTCCTGAGTCCAAGGGAGGACAGCCGATGTGGCCGCCTCCTGTGTTGTCAACTGAATGAGTGGTTTTGCTAGAAATGCATATTGAGGGATCCACTGCCTGCAGTATGAAGTGAGGCCTATAAAAGCCCGCACCTCCTTTTGTGTCTGGGGTATTGGCATGTTAGCAGAAACTGTGGCACAATGCATTTGTTTAGTTCGCGCAGATCAATAACCAGTCGATATACTGGCGGGGCCTTCGGATCAGTTCGTTTAAGAATCGGAATTATCGGGGAATTACATACATTGGAGTCGGTTTCCACAACCACTCCTTGGGCAATGAGCTCATCAATGATTTTCAATAAAGCCACTACAGCATCTGGTGGTAACTTGTATTGTCGCATTCGTGGTAATACCACTCCTGCCTTCAGTGTGACTCGATATGGTGTAATGTTCATGCAACCAACATCAGTAGGGCCTTGTGCCCATAAATGTGCGGGTAAAGTCTGTAATCGGTGATCCATGTCTCTGGATACATAGTGACCTTTGAAATCTCGTAAAAACAATCTTACTCCTTCCGGAGAACAACATATAATAGCCCCTAGGGCTTTCAATGTCTTTATACCTAACAAGTTTTCTGGGCATGATTTGGTAAGCAATAAATCTGTAGTTCGTGTCAAGGGACCAATCGTAAGTGGAAGTGGCTGTGATACTTCATTAACAATAGGTTTTCCTGAAAAACCAAGGGAAACATTTTGAGAGCCTGAGAGGGGTGCCCCTGGAACTTCACTACGTTTTATTGTTGTTCGACTTGCCCCTGTATCAAGTAAGAATTTTCTGTCTTGACCTAATAATTCACTGTGCACATAAGGTCCTTCTTGATCTACTGGGATTTCAATAAGGGGTAAGTCAACTTCCCTCTCTAGGCTTTTTCATGCGTAACGCTGATACTCAGGATATTCATACTGTGCGGTCTGATACATTTGTCGTGTTGTTGTTTGTGTGGCAGCAGCAGGCGACGGTGGTGCAGCTGGCACAAACTGTATTGGCTGTTGTGCGGCTGGCATGGCCTGTGCATGCTGCGGAGCTCCTTGTTCATTCTGATCTTGTCTGAGTGGCCGTGGTCTTTCTTTTGCAATACCTACAGCGATATTGCGCTTCAGGACTGGACAATCGTGTACATAATGGCCTGGCTGTTTACAATAATTGCATGTCCCTTTTACAGGAACTGCTGAATCTCCGGAATGTGTCACACCCTTTTTGTGACCATCCGCTGGTACTGTCTGGGAAACTAGCATTTTCATTTTAGTGTCCTTCATACGTCTTTGTTCGTGTTCTTGTTCATCTCTAATTCTATTGTGATGATACTGTAACATTTGCAACATTTGTGACGGAGTGTTACCCTGCCATGTACTCTCGAATTTCAATACTCTATTCTTCACTTGAGGCAAGGAATTTTCCACTAATTTTGTCACGAATAAATGTGGATATGACTCACTATTTGCTTTTATCCCACTATTTATACCAAAACATTTTTCAAATCGGGCATAGAAATCACTAGTGTCTTCATCTTGTTTCTGTTTACAGGCTGAGATTGCACCCCAATCTTCCTTTTTCGTAGCTAATAAACGTGGCAGTACCTGTACTAGCAAACCTGGTAGTGCTTTAACTTTATCCCCAAGCCCTGAACCTGCAGTTCGACCTCTTTCTTCGGTTTCTAATGCTGTCCAGTCTATCTTTTGGTCCCCCACTTCCCACTCTTTTTCCTTAAGTTTTTCATAAATGCCAGCAGGCATTAGCACCTTTAATATCGTCATAATGTCAGGATAGGTATACTCTCCCATCAGTAACATGTCTTTAATTTCTCGGTGGAAACCCGCTGGGTCCTTGTCGTGACTGGGTACCACCTTTTTCATTTCCAACAATTCCATTTTAGATATGGGTGTATATACAAATACACGGTGAAACTGATTATCCTCGCCTTTTATTGGGTGCACTTCTCGTAAAGGATTCTGTCTATCCATGTAATACGGTGTTCTTTCCTTGTGGGGCAGTGAGAAAGGATCTGGGCTTACAAAAAGAATGTACTGCTTTCTGGATACGAGTATTTCTTTGATTAACTTATTACCTGAACCTTTCCATCTATTCGTGAGTAATTCAGTTAATATGTCAGGTAAAGGACCAGGATCGGAATGTTGGTTCTTATATAATATAAGAAGTTGCTGAATCATGTAAATTCCAGCTAAACGCTGTTCATCTTGACTGAGGTTCAAAAACGTGTGTGCTACTGTGTCATCACCATATTTTCCGGGACTATCAATCCAATGAACGGCGGACCTAGCTAATTCTTGCTCATCCATAGAATCGAGGAGGTGGTAACCCCTTCGTTCTCGGAGTATTTTGTCAGCAGCTTGAAACGAATGTTCGGGAGACTTCAGATTTATGATAGGTGTCGGATAAGTTCTGTTATTTTCTGGACATATCGAATGAATCGGATCAGTAAAACATCTAGTATTATTGCAGGACCTTCCTCTACCTACATAGGCTATGGTATCTGACTGTCTTACGGGATCCCCTGATTCGGGCCCCTCGTTTTGTTCAAACTTGTCTGTCTCCAATCTCTCTTCATGTATACGTTCTATTTCTTTCCTTATTTTTCGACACATGGCTACTATACTTCCTTGTTTATCATGTCTTCCGTCTGATATATTCTGACTCCATCTCGTAAGAGTTTGCATTATTTCCGGGTCCACCCCCGGTCGGTCTTGATTTCTGATCACACAATTTACGAGAAAACGTAGCAATTCCCCCTGTATCTCCACTTTCTGATATTCCATAGCTCTGTTAATGCATTCAGGATCTCTCCCTGTTTGGACAAAATGATATATGTTATCCAGGTGCATAGCCATTCCTGGTAGCTTCCCTAAAAACCCTGCAGCTCTTCTGATACGTAATGATGCCATGACCATTTCATCCTCTTTGCCGGGCACCGGGTCATATCTACAATCTACTAAAAGGTCCTTAAGCATGCGAGTATTTATGAGTTTGGGCGTACGTGTATGTACTGGTTCTTGAAAAGTAAGTTTACTTATTCGGGGTGGCGTAGAATAAATGCTAGTAGCACCTCCGGTAGCCCCATCTGGGGTACTGGGCGCGAAAGGATTCGTTGAACGTGCTACAGCAACCACAGGTGTGGACACAACTGTAGAATCGGCTGCGGAGACAGATGCGGAAACAGATGTGCTTGCCGAAGCTTGTGTCGGAGTTTGTTGTTACACAGAGACAGATACCTGATCTTGACGTTGAGCCCCCCCAGCAGACGGTCTATGTGGTGCGGGGTTAGCATACTCAGGAGCTGCGTCATCTAAATACGAGGAAAGAAAAACATCTTCTGCGGTTCTGGGATGTCCTTTAGGATGTACTTTTATTGGAAACAATGGGGGTGGCAAGTCTTTTGGTATCTCCGTAGTAGCCTTAGGTAATCCTTCGGCCAGAAGGGGATACATACCTTTCATAAGGGCATTTCTTTGCCTATCGGCTTGTTCTGCTTTTACTCGTGTACCCTCTTCAATCAATAAACTTTCTCGGACTTTATTTGCACTTTCTTTACTTCTCTCTTCCTGTCTTAGCGCTTTCTCGGTACGTCTATGCGATTCTTTACGCCATAACTCAACAGCGTCTTTCTGTGACTGTCTAGCTTTCCTCTTCCACAACTCTTCTTCTACCTTCATAATACATTCTGCATCCCAGGTCCCAGCTACGGGCCATCTCTGACTTTCTGGTAATTCTTTGGTGTAGTCCACCCATAAATCAAGAAATAATATGGCATCTAAGCCATGTTTGTGATACATGAAGTGCCCTGGAGTGTCCCTAGGGGGAATAGGAACTGCTTCTTCAAGTACCCCTTTTCTCGTAGTGATCTGTCTTAACTTCGAAAAGAGCGGCATATTGACAACTGATCTGATACTTGAACTTGAACACACTTAGTACAAAAAATACAACAATGAACAATCATTCATACCACAATATGCAAGACGTTTAACACTTTTAAACATTAAACATTAAACATTTTTTTCTTTAACCTTTAAAATGACCAACAATGATGATCGTCTGCATAACTAATCACCAAGCAGAATTCTTGACAATAACTAGATACTTCGGAATACTTGATATACTGCTAAACAGTACAGATACACTGCTAAAACAGTGCAGACCGGATTTGTGTACCCAAATCCGTCTTGACCGGCACAACCTAAGTGCACGTCAGAACGCCTCCCCAGCAATGGTACTCACCGGGTAGCTCGGAACGGAAGGCCTCGAAATGGGACTGGACTGGACTCGACACTGCGGACATCGAACTCTCTGGACGTCGGGACTTCGAAATCTGGTGGGCCTCTGTATACCTCGGATCTTGCTCTCTCTCTGCTAGGCTCTGGTCGGGATACTTCGCACTTCTCACCGCCTCGTCTGGGTTGATCGCAGCCTCAGTCGCCCCCGCTTGACCGGAGGGAGCTACAGGAAATCCTGCTGGTACGCGTTATGGTCCGTCCAGCTGTGGCAAGAGACCGGGCCTGCAATGCACCACCGGCGCGTGAGATGAGAAAGTGTCCCTATTCGGGCGCCAATCATGTGGTAAATATTTTATTACCGGGACTGAATTTAATACGGAATCTAAATAAAACAGCTCAGTGAAATAAGAGGCAGAATCCGTGGTATAAGAGGTTTCTGAATGGGCTTTATTCAAAATGGCCGACTCGAGTCGCGGCCTTCATGTTCCGTCACCACGGGGGTTCAGGAAGTGAAGTACAATATTTTATTGACAGTCAATCGTTTTTATAGAATGTACGTTACAATGAAACAAATGCAGAAGGCGTAACAATTGATAAGAAAAGTGACAATTTACATGCGTAACCAAAAATGGGCGTAATGAGGAGTAAAAAGAAACATAATTGGTTATGAGGTTATATGATGTCATATATAGGTGGATCTATAAGATAATACTTGGCATAGATGCGCGCGCAGCTGCATGACGTGTGATTGACGTACAGCTAGGGGGTGACGGGGACTTGACATTTAGCTCTACATGTAGAGACAAGAAGTCTGGGGGGTCACGTCAACCTAATCCCAAATCATATCTAACATCCTATGTTTAAAGAACTATGTTATCCACAAAGGAAGGACTCTCGGACAGAATCTATTCTATACTGACTGTGTGTGCGTGTACAAGCGTCTAAGTGTCTATATGAGGTGCAAGAGGCAGAAACTTTCCATGGTAACGGGGCTATGAATTACTTGCACGAGGACAGAGAGGCCGGGCCCTTTGCTCGGTAGCTGAAGGAAATGTTTACCTAAACTACTAGACAGGAATGCATCGGCTGAGGAGCGAAGTAGATAATTCGAAGGTGAAATACGGTTTCTTGGCAGGCAGGCGAAACCGGCCGAGGCAGGCACCGTTAGCCGCACAGGGAGTAGGACAAAGTTCATGGATACAGATGCGAGCTCAAGCTGAAGCTGTCAAAGGCAGAGGGAAAAGGAAAGGCTTGATGGCAGAATCAG
The DNA here is from genome assembly GCF_964204655.1 of Triturus cristatus. NCBI lineage: Eukaryota > Metazoa > Chordata > Amphibia > Caudata > Salamandridae > Triturus > Triturus cristatus. Next base: position 420,602,036 of record NC_140593.1, read on the forward strand.
GGCCTACTCGCCTGAACTGCAAAATGGAGTAACTGAGCCATATAAAGTCGGTGGCCTTTCATACTTAGGAATCGAATATCCAGCCCATTCATGGCGGATCTGACAGAGGACATGTTGACGGTGGACGCACATGTGTTTGCGTCTTAGAAACTGGAACGGGAGGGAACATACATGTACTTGTAACATGCACATAGAACCGTTGGGGTCCAAGATAGGGGACATAACTGATCATGAAAATCCATATTTCCACAGCTTGACCAATATCACTACCTCCCTCGTTGTTGCTTGACCAATTTCCCTACCTCCCTTGTTGTTGCTTGACCAATACCCCTACCTCCCTCATTGTTGCTTGACAACCTCCCATCCCATCAACACTGAAAACACTGTAAACAAGAAGAGGCCTGCCTTGATTTAGACACCTATTACTAACAACTCGACACCAGAGGGGTTACCCGTGTTATTCATACTCCCTCACAAAAGCGATCCCTATCGCTAATCAAAGTTTCATGGTGTTCCAATTTATAAGAAATGTCAATATAGCATCATAGGAGCACTCCCACCTAAACATAAAAAAGTGTGGGATAGGAGAGAATGCACCTCACGGTCGTAACACCAAGGGGGTTGCTGGTTGGTACTCACTAGCACACCCACTTATCATCATCGGTTACTTTCTCTCCATGCAAGAAACAAAAGGTGTGTGTTCTATCGTGAAGATCTCGAAACTTGAATAAAAGGGTAAAGACAGTGAAACCTAAATGTGAATGAACTTTCAGTGCATAGTGTCACTACAAGTGCCCACTGGACCCTGTGAGAATAAAGATATAATTCCCACCGTTAAAACGCGTTACAGCTTACTAGCTTGACGTAACTTTATTAAGCGCTGTTGTCAGGTCCTCGAATCCTAGAAGACGTACGATGCTCAATGGAGTCCACCTCCTGATAGCCCCAAGGTCTGAGTAAACCAACAGACTCAATAGAGTGATCAGGTGAGGGAAGGAAAGGATGGGATCAGCAGGGAGGGAGATCTGGAAAGAGAGCAAATAATGATAAGTACACAATACCTTCTTTCTCTAGATAACAGAATATCTCACATAAGTATTTACATCAAACCCCAATACCTGTAAAGAAAAATAACTGTTCGTGTGTCCTAGGTAGGTATCTCTGATGAGCCAATGCCACTAACGGATCTATGGATAGAACAATGGTATTACTATATACATCTTAAATACTGTTTGGAATGTAATGTGAAAACCTGTATCAATGGTAACATACCCAAAGGCAACTTAAGCGGCACGTAAGAGGGGAAGTGGAGCTGTCTTCGGGGTGAGCTCAACAAGCCCCTGCTGTAGAGGATACAGATACACAATCCAATGTGAACACAGTTACTGTCTGCGTGATGTTGAGTCACAAAAGACCCCAATAAAATTCCACATTCAGCACACAGTAAATTCAAGGAAGCGCCACTGGTACTTGGAGCCTTATTATGATAATTCAATTCCAAATGTGCATAATGTCAAAATGAACAATACAAAGAAAAACCAACACTTCTTGGATAGGCTATAAATCAAGAGTTATTCAGCAAGCAAGTACTCCATTACCAGCTGCCTTGCCATATTACCTTCATATCGGCAGAACTGGAGGATACAGGCACTGCTGGGGGAACCAATGTCAAGAGAGGTATGTAGGAAGCCGCGCAGCCGCGCGTGCTGACTAGTTTCAGGAAAAAACTACCTCCGTCCCTCTAATGTTAGGGATACCTGAGGAGGTACTCGAGTAGCCCCGCAAGAGCCAGGTCCTGGCTTGTCCAACGGGGCTACTGTAGCTGGGGTCTTGCTTCCGCATGCGAGTAATAGCCAAGCAAGGTTCAGGGAAATAACTTTTCATAAAACAAACAAGGAGAGGTTGGTGTGGATAGCACCCCTACCGGGTCTCCTTCCGTCCGTCTGTTCTGCGGGAATCCTTGAATTAACGGCACCGGACTGGTGCCCTGGAAGCGCTTACATTCGGCTTCCAGGAAAGGATGTGACGTCACCGGCGTCACATTCCCATGGCCTCACATGAACTGTAGTTCTTCAGACTACGCTTGCCCGAATCACGGGGAGGCTTGGCGTGTCAGTGTTCCCCGACAGCCACCATAATGCGACATGACAGTTGTAGGCTGTCCAAATTAAAAATGGTTTCAGTCAAACCATATTCAATTTCCAAAACCCAATATATTTTGTTACGAGTAATTCGTGCAACTTCTTCAGGGCTTCCAAGTTATAACTTCATACGAGAATCACATCAAACCTATGATGGTATGACATTGAGAAAAGCAGAGAACATGCCACATGTAAATACCACAAAATTATTAAAAACATTCCAAGACTTCATGATATTACTCGATAAGTAATGCAAATGCATAATTATCATGTGGTTGCGAAGATTCCTCATACCTGCAACCATTCCCACGTAGCACACGCGTCAGCTGATGGCGTCCCCACCAGGTGACTGCCCAAGGTCCTGTCACCTACAAATATGCATATAACAACATCACTTAACCAGGATATCATCCCCAACATTTGCCCAAATTGTGTTTTTAAGGCGCCCGACCACTGAAAACTTCTTGGGTCATTTTCTTTTTAATGCTCTCTGCATTGCGCGCATCACCATACTTCTGGCACCTCTTAATGTCACAAAAACCACATCTAGCAGGCACCTCCATCTGCTAAATACGGCCGGCTCTTTGTAACAACTGAGCTGTTCAGCAGCACCATGAATCACTCAGCGACCACTCTGTTTTGCTATTTTAGCTAGTTAAAACACTACCCCCAGCAAGCTGGCCAATCATCCCTTAAGAGGTCACCCAACAATGCTCCTACATCAGAGAAATAGTACGGCGCCACCCGCCCATCCAAAACGGATAAAGGATCTGTCCTTCCAGGTTCTTAACCTAGCATGTTGTGTAACCCCCGCATTCAGACCTTTTACCAATACCCTGTCCCACCGGCGTTTGTGGAGCTTCGTCTTGGAGTTTACTTGAACACTCTGCACATATACACAAGCCCATGCCCTCACACAGTGTGCACGCACATGCGCACAAGATAGTCTTTCACAGCCTAGCGTGGTGGCCATCTTGGAATGAAGTTTAGTATACCGAAACGCCACTATATATATCAGTGTCCGGTATCTCAACATATGTTTTTTCAGGTGAATACTCGAATTACAGCTTATTCACCTTTTTAATCCTCCAAGGTGCCATAATGGGTTCCATATTTTATTGCTGCCATACATCTTGCTCGAATAGGTGGTGCCACTGGTCTCTGTGGTGACTACATCCTCCTTCTGGAAGTGACAACACACAGCTGCTTATATGCGCCACGTCACGTCACATCTGTTTCTAAGCCCATTATTTCTGCACCCCATTAGAAGTCGAATGACTGACGAATAGTGTCGACATTGTGCGCCCTCTAGCTTGGAAACTTTTCACATAACCAAAAATTCTCAGTGAACACTAGGGAGGTGGTAAGGAATCTGCGGTTTGACAAGAGTATACATAAGACAAAGCTAGAGCGTTACAGGTAAATAACTTGTTCTTCTCATGGAAACTTCTTACTACAGATTCTTCACCTTTTGACACAATACCAAAGCTGTACACCACCCCACCCCCACTTCCCCGGGAGGTGGGTCTGAGGCATGGATTTTACACCAGGAAGTAAAATAGCCCTGCCTGCCAACTTAGAAGTTGATACAATAGTATCTGGCAAAGTTATGGATAGGTGCTAAAGTAGCAGCTTGGCAATGCCCAACACTGAAACACCACTAGCCTGTGTCATAGTCACAGTTTTTGTCCCTGTGAAATGGGCATAAAGATCCTCAAGGGTATTTCTTTTTAGGACACAGCACAGTTTAATGAAAACGACAGTCCACCTCAATAAGGTGCGTTTCTAAACTGTATTTGTCTTTGTCCAGCAAACCCTTCAAAGAGTTGTAGTCTTACTTAGAAACTAATGCCCTCATGAGGATATAACTGGCGCAGCCGCTCCTCCTAAGAGGGATGTGGTGGAGAGAAGACTGCAGTGAGAATAATAGACTACCCCACGTGAAAAGGCAACACAACCATGGACGAACAATACGTTTGAGTCCAAAGCACCAATGTGTCTGGGAATAAGACTACATTGAAATACATTTTTAAATATTGGCATTTGAGTTTGTGTATGGCAAGTAAAATATCTCAGCAACCCCCTCCCCCAGCAACCATTACCCCTTTAAGAACTCCCCCCCAGTACTGACAGCCCCCCACCTCTGCCCCCTGTCAGTTTCATACTCTCATTATTCCAAGCTATTTAAGCAGTGGTGATGGTATTTAAGTCCATGGATGCAAAACTGAGGTATAATAATTGTCCAGCTTGGAATCCCCATGTATCCTCATGGCACTGAGCTGCCTAGGACAGGAAAGTTAACTATAGTCTTTTCTGGAAAAAGTTGAGGAAGTGGCTCCATTGTTTCATAAAATCTTTTTCTACACCTCAAGCTGCTTTCAACAACTTTCTACTCCCAAAAATCACAATAACCATTTAGTCTGTGAGGGGGGCATCTGCTGCCCCACAGTGCAAGAATGGTTTGCTTTGCAGCTAACAATACATGAGAGATAAGCCTGCCTTTGCCACCATAGAGGGGGGGCTGAATATCTCTCTCGGGGCAACCCAGAAATACCTTTTCAGTGCATTTGGCTGTCAAAACTTGTGATTTGCTCTATAAAGGTCGAAATTAAAGTCCAGAATAGTCACAGTATGGGGCAAGACCAAAGTATGCGTCATGGTCCCATTTTCCCGCACTCCCTCCAGCAAAGAGGGCTCACACCCCCTTCTTGCTAGGCATGTTTGGTTATAGTGCCATTGTTAGAAATGGGGTTTCTGGTTGGCTAGGTTATGCACCTAAGCCAGGCTGAACCCACCACTCCAGTCAGGGCAAGTAAATAACACACCAAAGAAAACCTGTGTTCACCCTCTGGTAGCATGGCACTGGGCAAGCAGTCTTATCAGAAGCCATGTGCAAAGCATTTGCACAGCACACTCACACCAGTAACACAATAAATACGCCACAAAACAGACTCTACGCATGATTATATAAAAATGTTTTTGTATTGTATATACAGTACACCAACATGACATAAACCAATAATGCCAACTAGGCAATTGTCAAATATCACAATAAGGGAAAAACTTGTATGTTGCAAACACCATGACACAAAATTACTGTGCACACTGATCTAATGGTAATTTCACGGTAATTTCTCAATGCAAAACCTCATTTACTTCTAATTTACCGCTGTAAAGGTGTTGGACCCTTGCCACCGTGTATTACCTTCAGGAGACTTTATATAAACATGAAAAATCAAAAACGCAATTAATATTTAAGCCAATAAAGAGAGTTGTGAGTATTTTAAAGGGTTTTATTTTCTAGTTAAAAGTTAAGGTGCTCTGACCCTTTATTCATTAGTCAAATATCAATCAGGTTACAGAATTGAAAATAGGAAAAATAGAATTAATACAAAACATATTATAGGCTGCATAAAAAGCTCTCCATAATGGAGGAAAAGCCCCTAATTCTATGTTAGTCAGAACTCTTTAAAGAGTTTTAGGAAAAATATAATTCAAGAGTGAGTTTGCAAGCCTAATCAATAATTAATAATTTGCAAAAATCTCCCATAAAGAGAAATAAATGTATAAGGCCAAATACATCTTTTTCAAACTAGTTAATTAGTCAAAGCATAAACTTAGAGTTTTAGCATCTAAATCTAAACCTGTTCCATCAGCTGTACTTTCTGCCCTGGTCTGTTCAATCTGCCTCTCTGTGCTTCACAGAGAGAAACAGCCCGCCCTACACAAGACCACTGAGGAATGTGATCTGCCTTGCCAAAAATATGACATGCAAGCACTCTCTGAAAAAAATATGAGCAAGAACCCCCACTTCTCTCTGTCTCTCCTCTGACGCAATCTCCTCCCAGGCTGCACCTGCGACGTTCACGTACCTAACCCATATGATGTCTGGTCTCATCTGCTCCCTCTCCTCCTCTCTCCTATCTCTTCTAGTCCAACACGCCCCTAAGGGGTCATTATTTATACTTTAATTCTTGGCTGACTACACTAATAATGTTGCAGTTTCAGTAGAGACTCGCGCTGTGATTGGTTAGCATAGATGACATGAGAGTCTCACCCTCCGGTTCTCATTGCAAATCCAACCCATACCATTTTACCAATGGAAGTGTTAATGCTTAATACAGTCTTATGTTTCACCATCAATAATTATACAAATATGCAACATTAAGGCAGAAAAATGTATCAGTCCATGTCCTCCTTGCTTTCACATCGCACGAAGGAATGACATTCTCCCACAACCACTGGTACATTGGCACGATGACAAGAATGTAGAGTTCACTGTGGCCTTGACCCACGTGTCTTCACTTGAGGGAAACTGGTTCTGTGTATGCGTCTCTCATTCAGTACAATTCTCGGCCATGCTGGATTCCTAGGCAGCCATTTTATGGTAGGCCAAAAACAAAACGAACACAAAAGAGTATTAATTTATTTAATAAAACCCATTATGTTTACCTCCCCCCATACTAGTACCCTGTATTCTTTATTACCTAGAAAAAGCTATTAGTTTAAAGCAGTTTATCTATTATTTGTGCACATCTTTTAAAAATGTGCATTGTACAACATGGCATAAACATGCAACAGTCCAAATTTTCAAAGCGCAAGCAGTTAATTCATACTTATAGCAACATGCCCTAATGTTTTCGATAGCTTTTCATGCAAAATGCCTTTGCCCCACGTGTAGTGTTAGTGCATGGTTGATTAATTAATACACAATATAAAAAGAAGTGTTATGAACTGAATATGCATTGTCTAAATATGCAACAACGCCAGAGTCTCTTGAGACGGGAACAGGGATTGTAGATTATAAGGGAAAGGAGCTGGGAGGAGAGAACACATTCCATTTTATCTTCAAAGCTAAAAAGGAAAACTGCAATCGCGAGTTTCTCTACACTGCAAAAAACACATGTTCATTCAGCACAAGCATTTCAGACTGAAAGCATTTTGACCAGGCCTCATTTTATGTCTTTCACTATGCATGCACCTAAAGTGCCCCTTTTAAAAAGCATTTGACTAGGCCTCATTTCATATTTCATGTGCCATGTGTTTTCACTTGCACCAAAATCTGCGTGCCAATTTAAATGCAGTCTGTCTGAAACACAAAACAGAGAGATGCTTAATCTTGAGAAATCTAGCTCTATCAACTTACTGTGCATACTTTTCAGTCACATTATATAGTACTCATCATCCTCAAGGCAAGGCAAAACGACAAACATCAATACATTAGTGTTGATTATGCACCAGATATTACCTAAAACCCACAAATTATAACTGCTGTGCTTACTTATGCCAACTTGAGATATTACTCGTAATCTTGTCAGTGCAAAAACTAAAACAACATACATGATCATATCAGGGCATGAAAGGCAGCAGTTGGGTTAGAGCAAGAAAACATCTGAGTCAACCCGTACCACTGAAAGCACAGCACCCCTTCCATTATTAAACTTTAAATGGAAATGTTTGCAACAGCGTTGTCGTAGAAGCACCTGCAATCTGGTAGAAGTATGTGAGAGATCTCGTTATGCGAAATACAAAGTTGAAATCATACCATAAATGCCAACAAGACACCGGAATCACAATAATTAAACATTAGGCACCGGAGCTCCTGTAAGGTTTCATACGGTAATCCAATGTGAGCCAAGTTCCCATCCATGAGCAGGGGCCTCCGTCAAGGTCTCTCACCCCGTAATGCTGGATACAGAACAAATTTAAAACGGGGCCATCTGGGATATCCCCATTCTACAGACAGAAAAAGGAGTTAACAAGCATTTACAATGCAATGGTCTCGGCAATATTATAGGTAGAGCTATTGGTATTGCTCATTATTTTTTTATCATTTTTGTATCCCTAAATAAATGGCATTGTCATTTCTATTGGCATTAGTTTTTTTTTTTGCATATGTGATGCCTATTGCATTAGCAGAGAGAGAGTGAGGTAGTGAGATAGAGAGAGAGTGAGGTATAGAAATAGAGAGTGAGGTAGTGAGAGAGAGTGAGGTAGATAGAGTGAGGTAGTGAGATAGAGAGAGTGAGGTAGATAGAGAGTGAGGTAGTGAGATAGAGAGAGTGAGGTAGTGAGAGAGTGAGGTAGTGAAAGAGTGAGGTAGTGAAAGAGTGAGGTAGTGAAAGAGTGAGGTAGTGAAAGAGTGAGGTAGTGAAAGAGTGAGGTAGTGAGGGAGAGGGATGTTGTGTTGTGAGGTAGTGATATATAAGCATAGAGTGATGTTGTGATGTAGTGAGATAGAGAGAGAGGTAGTGAAAGAGAGAGTCAAAGTGAGTTAGTGAGATAGAAAGAGTGAGGTAGTGAGATAGAGAGTGATTAAGGTAGTGAGTGAGTGAGAGAGAGAGAAGTTGTGGGATAGTGAGGTAGTGAGATAGAGTGGAGTAGTGAGGTAGAGAGTGTTATGGAAAACACAAATTATCTAAGGTGAAGATAAATATAAACGGGACCTGCAGCGTGGACTTAGATGGCCATAAGGATTTTTAACGTAGTTGTTGACGACTTAATCAGTATTGTAGAGCACGTCATCTGAGTTCACGTATCTGCATGTATCGCGCCAAAGAACATTCTTGAAGTGTTTGCAGAGAACAGCGCTTCTTCGTTCAAGACCTCTTCAGTTTAAAGTTATTTATATGGCCGCCGGGAACAGAGGGCCACAGTTCCACAAGCTCTCAACGAAAAGCGCGCGCAAGACACAAACGACGTCAAGATAACAAATACAATACATTGTGCGGGATTACCATAGCTCCTATGACCAGAGACTGCAACTCCTAAGCGCTGTACAGACAGAGCAATAAAGTGTCATGCTCAGTGAATGATAGAAATGCTACAACCTCAAAAGGTATAAATAAAAACTATACCCAACTGAAACCTACTGTGTGTATACTTGTGAACACCCGATGTAAGGAGATAGAGAGGGGATAGTAAGAAAGATAAGTAATGGGCTTGTACCCTGTTTTAACGAGAGTGATTGCCCTGAACTGTCTCTTAAAAGTGTAGCATGGACTCTGCTTTAAACTGCATTATTCATCACTGGAAAGTAAACACATTGCCTTCTATAAAGGTTGTCATATAAAGATGTGATAATGTTATGTATTTCGGATGTGGTGATCTATACCTTGATGTAAAGTCCAATGCATGAGGACATCTCGATGGTGAATAGTTCACGCATAAAATAGAGGTGGATGTAGTAATAATTTGTGGTAAGGTCAGGTCAATAATGAAGGATACTGCAATAGAAAAGAAACTGCTTAATGTTTGAGAGATGGCTACATGATGGGTCTATAACGAGTAATGGAACAGAATTCACCATTTGTTCTAAAGGATGTAAGAAAAAGATTAAAGGCCCCTAATACTTACATCGTATATTTTTATTTATGTCTGTGTAGATAAAATTGACATACAGGTGTCTCTTGATAAAAAGAAGGAGCCAGAAATAGGACGATACTGCAAAAAGAAATGAAGGCCACTCAATGCTTCCTTCACATTACGTAATGAATTAACAAAATTACCTGGAGTTGCTATAAGTATATTTAAATGTAAGCCGAAAAAGAAGCCGAAAAAGACTGAGGATTTCAAAAAAGTATGAAAATTATACTTACATCAGAATTCAGACGATGTATATGATATAGGATAAATCTAGGAAATAAAGAAAAACACGGAAAACAATATGACAACCTGCTAGTGAGGGAAATCGGTGTATACATACGATATCACAAAAAGATGTGATGAAACTGGTGAATATGTGGAAACGTAATGGGGATGCGGTGGAGCGACGAAGGGGCAGTAAACAATGATACCCGGTCTATTACCCTCGTCACTCAATGTGTTACATATGAGTGAACCCGCCCACAGAATCAGGGTTCAAAACTACAGAGTTGAAATCTAAACAGGTGTACATGCAACACAAAAGCTGCATAAGTGAAACTCTGTAATATGTTACGGCACGATGGCTAACATGGTAGAATACTGAGCTCTAAAATATATATGTATGCGCGATGGGACAAATGGGCGAACGCTATAGAGGGACTCTGTCTCCTAGATAGGAGGCGTCCAATATTGCTATTCAGCGATAAAAATCTATGTAAATAGTAAGTTAGTGCTGTGTTGTGTTCTTATTCCTTTAAATGCACGTGCATAGAATATGGAGTGTTGTAATGATAAGTTCCATGTGGAACATTGATGTTACTGAGCTGGTTGGAGAAGGACGTCGCTTCCCTGACCTAAAAAGCAGCATCAGCTGTGGTGTAAAGGCTTCCCCGCAGTAGGGGCCCCAAGGGGGGGGGGGGTCTTGAAAGGTCAGCCCCAGTCTTTTTAATGAGATAGTTGATACCAATACCTCATCGGGTTGTCCGTCTCAGTCCCCTCGGCTGGGGGAACAATATCACAGACCAGGGCTTCGCTAACGCACCATGGAAAGAGAAGAAAACGCTCATCAAGCGCTAGGTTTTGAGATAAGAAAACAAAAGAATAAAGCTCTCACCATATGCTTCGCTTTAGGGTAAAATCAAATCCCAAACAAAGCGCTCTCCGCATGCTTCTCCGGAAGCAAAGCGCTGGGGCCCACAATGAATCAAGGAGGCAAGCATCTCCTGCAACCAACAACTTCACCTGCCTCGCATCCTCTGCACCGTGGGCCTTCATCTTTTGGTGAGCTGCTTGAGGTCCTCTTGCGACTCCTATGCCTCCGGCCCGTGGGTCATCTTGAGGGTCTTCTATGGCTCCAGTGGGCTCCCCTGCTTGCTCAGGGCCAGCCCTGACTTACCTGCTCGTGGTGAGCCACTTGAACCTTCCTGGTCCCGACACTGCACCTTTATCTTCAACTACGTTGTTTGCCCTTGCCAAGGCTTGTCGGTGACCCTGCCGGACACTGATCCCTGGGCTCTTGACATCTGACATGGGACAGCTCTTGAACTGCTCCTGGTCTTCCAAAGCATCGCCTGGTCCGCACAACTGTAACTTAAATGGCACTGTCAACTCCCCTAGATCTACTGACATCGGTGGGCATTCGTCTTCTGTGCCTCCTTGTCACGCCAAGTGGCATGGACTCTGTCCTCTTCTCACACTGGAATCCACCTTTGGGTTCCAAGGAGACTCCTTCGTCTTCTTCTCCAGCAGCACCTTTCCTGAAGTCCTCCATTGTGGTCTACGGCGGTTTTCGACGTCACTTGACACCTATGCACCCGGCTTCCCTGGTGTAGTTATCTTGGTTCCTAGGGTATCCACGGATGGGGGGGCTCTCCAACCTTCCATCTTCCCTGGGGTTTCTTCAGGGTCCGGTGGGGAGGGTCCTTCTTCTTTAAAATCGCAACTGCAACTTACCTATTGACTAACATTGATCCCACTCTGCACACGACCTCCGTGGGGTACCTAGGTACTCACCTTGGATGGTACCTTGGGACCCTGGATCTTCTACATCTTCTGGGTCCATTCTCGAGATAGGTGAGGTTCGCATTGCACTATTTTAGTATATTTATTTTTATTTTTCGAGTTTTCTATAGTGTGGACCAGACCCAGGGTAGGGTATCAGAGCGCTTTACAATGTGTACACAGAACGAGTAAAACAAGTAACACAATAAAGCAGTATACAATATCAGCATGTTTTATCAAAGATCAGAGGGGCATAGGCGACAAAGTTAATCTGAGCAACAGGTAATAGGTGCGAGGGAGTCCTTGGTGGGGGAGAAGAGGCAAGTATAAGGGTGTAGAGCTGGAATGGTTCCTGGTTCCTGTGAGAGTTCACAGGAGGAATTTGCACATCAGGAATGAATTTGCTTCTTTTTTGAACAGAGGAGTAGTGGCGATTTTTCTGATGTAAGGAGGGAGTGAGTTCCATATTCTTGGTGCTGCTCCGGAGAATGCTCTGTCAGATGTTTTTTTCCTGCTGAAACGTGAGTGTTTCAGGAATAGGTTATCGACGCTCCTAGAATGTCTGAGTCCTCCAGATAGGGTACGTTTTTGGGCTAGGTACTGGGGCGTATTGTGGTGAAGCGCTTTGTGAGTGATGCATGCCATTTTTAGGTAGATTCGAGCTTCATAAGGTAGCCAGTTGAGTGCTTTCAGGTGTTGGTGATATGTGGTCAAATTTTCTAGATCCTGTTAGGAGTCTTGCTGTGGTGTTGAGGCAGGCTTTTAGAGGGGCGGTTGAGAGGGTGGTGCAGCCGTATTCCAACCTTGAGATGACTAAGGACTGAACTGCTGTTTTAAGGTCCCAGTTCTCCATGAACGGTTTCGTTTTTCTAAGGTAACTGAGGTGAAGGCGTGCGTTTTTAGCTAACAGGTTGATGTGTGTTTGCAGGTTAAGGTCTTTATCTAGTATAATTCCAATTGATTTGGCGGAGTCCACCAAAGTTGGCGTGCAGTTCAGAGCAGTGATCAACTTGGTCCATTCCTTTGTCTCCAGGTAGTTATTGTGGGGGGAGGGGGGGGGAGATTAGAAGAAATTCTATTTTGTGAGTTTAGCTTGAGGAAGTTGGTCGTTAGCCAGTGGACGGTCTGTTCGATTGCCAGGTTCATCGTCTTTATGTCTTCAATGAGGAGATCTTGATGTAAAGTTGAGTGTCATCCACGTACATATGGTAGGCAATGTTCGCTTGCTGAAGTAGTTCAGTTAGTGGTTCGACATATAGGTTGAATAGGGTGGGTGATATGGTGGAGCCTTGTGGTACTCCTAGAAGGTTCGGTGTGGAGGGAGAGAGATTTTTGTTCACCATGAATGATTGTGTTCTGTTTTCCAGAAAGGTGAACCATTGAAGGACTGTGCCAGATAAACCCATCCTGTTTTCCAGTTTTCTTAGAATTTTGTCATGATTGACCGTGTCAAAGGCTGAGGAGAGGTCGAGCAGGACTAGTAGACAGGTTTCGTTGCGGTCAAGAGCTAGGAGGGCGATGTCGACTCTGTGCAGAATGGCTGTTTCTGTACTATGGCCGGGCCTGAAACCTGATTGGTGGCTGTTCAGAAGGTTGAAGTCCTTGATGTGTTAGTTCAGTTATTGCTGAACACCTTTTTCCAGGACCTTTGCTAGCATGGGAATATTGGTTATGGGTCGGAAATTATTGGGGTCGGAGGAGTTTGCTGTTGGTTTCTTTAATATAGGGGTGACTTGGCCCGTTTTTAGGCAGTCTGGTATGTGCCCTTGTGCTAGCGATATGGTGATGATTTTGGGCCAGAGAGGGGAGATGGCTTGGTAGATGTGGGAAAGGCAGTTTGAGGGGACTGGGTCATTGAAGTGGTTGTTGAGTTTAGTAGTTGCTAAGGTTTTGGTAATGTCATTAAGATCGTAGAGTTTGAAAATGGACCAGTTAGAGTTATTTTTTGGCAGAGGCAGCCCAGGTTGTTCAGCGTTTTCGGTTTGAATGCTTTTAGGGGTGGCTGAGTTAGTTGCTGCCGTGTTAAGCTCAAGTTGGAGGGTGTTCGTTTTTACTGTGAAGAAAGAAGAGAATTCTTCACTGCTAAGCTGTGATTTCAAATTCGATAGTGAGGTTTTAGCCACTTTGTCAGATTGTTTAAGAATTTCAAAAAGTTTCTTAGGTCTATTTTTTGCATTGTTTAGTTCTGATCTAAAGAAGTCTTTTTTAGATTGTAGAATACGTTTTTTATAGGAGTTTCTAGCTTTCCAAAGTAGTTTAAGATGGAGGGGGGAGGGATGTTGTCTCCATTTCCGTTCTGAAGATCTAAGTTTACGCCTTTCTTCATTCAGGGCTCCGTTAAACCATGGGTTTTTGTCTTTGTTTGGAATACGTTTGAGTATTGGTGGAGCAGCTTGGTCTAAGACCTTGGTTATCGTGGAGTTGTAATGATCGGTGAGGCCATTGACGTCTGACATGTTGTTGGGGCGGATGAGAACTTTCTCATAGTGGGATGCTAGGTTGTTCCAGTCGAGGTTTTTCGTGTTTCTTAACCATTGTTTAGGCTTCTTTTGCTGCGAGAAAGTTTTCTTGGTAGTGGAGGAAATATGGAAGGTGGTGATGTGATGGTCTGACCAGTCACACAGGGTGTTCAGGATAGATTCAATCGTATTTTGTTTAGAGATGAGCCAGTCAAGAGTAGCACCCTTAGAGTGAGTGAGCTTTGACATAGCTTGGATCAAGGAATGGTCCGCTAGGAAGGTTTTGAGGGCGTTGACCTGCTTGTCTAGCGGTTTTTCCCAATGGAGATTGAAGTCGCCGAGGAATATGTCGTTGGAATGAGGGGTAGAGTTTGTAGTAATGACTTCCATAAGTTGGTCTGTAAATCCTGCATTCTTACCTGGGGGATGGTTGAGGATGTGAAGTTTGTGGAAGTGGTTATTAGAGGATTTTACAGAGATCCCAAGGTATTCACAGGCATCCATGGGTTCAGAGTGAAACTTTGAGATGGGGAGGTCAGATCGATGTATGCTATATGTTTTGGTGTCTCTCTGGGGACCAATGTGTATTCTGTGCTAATTACGAATTCTATTGATAAAGTATTGTGTGTATTGTGCATATATCTCTGGGTAGGAGATATTATATTGTGTTAGTGAGTGTTAATAATAAATGCATATTTTTATAAGTACACTGTGTGGTTCTTTTTTGCTTAACCTATATCATAAGATTAACTACTGATAAAACGAGCTGCTTTACACTTCTGGACTACGCCTGAAGGCTGCTCTCCACAGCTACCTCTTAGAGAGCTTTCTAAGGTTGTCTAAAACCAATAAAATCACTATAAGGGTTGTTTGGATTAGTGCAGGGTGCTACACTTACATAAGTGAGCACCATATACTAAGCCAGCCTCTTACACGTTGGACCTGCAGGATGCGTATTTTCACATCCCCATTCTGCCAGGCCACAGGCTTTACCTGTGGTTCAAGGTAGGCCGTAAGCACTTTCAGTGTACCGTGACCCCCTTCAGCCTTACCAGTGCCCCTCAGGTTTTCACCAAGGTGATTGCGGTGGTCGCAGCTCATCTGTGCAGGATAGGGGCTCAATCTTCCACTACTTTGACGATTTGTTGTTGAAGGTGTCTTAGCCCCAGCCTGTCGTCTCCCACCTTCAGACCATGACAAACCTCCTGCATTCGCTGGGGTTCTCTATAAATGTGCTAAAGTCACACCGGACTCCTCAGAAGCTCCCTTTCATCGGGATGTTCTGGACACAGTGCAGTTTCAGGCCTATCCTCCCAAGCAGTGAGTCCAGGATATTCAGGTTATGATTTAGATGTTTCAGCCTGAAACTGACTCTGAGACTGTTGGGTCTCATTGCCTCCTGCATCCTGTTGGTATAGCATGCCAGGAGGCATATGCCGGTTCTTTAGTGGGCCCTGAAGTTCCAGTGGGCACAGCATTGAGGACATCTAACCAATGTGGTCCAGATCTCAGAAGGAACTGCGAGAGATCAGCAGTGATGGTTGACAAACCGCGATTGGATTAACGGCAGAACCCTCTCCCTTCCCCAAACAGAGCTCAGAGTCATGACAGATGCTTCACTCCTGGAATTGGGCATCTATCTGGGAGAGGTGGAGATCAGGGGACACTAGTCTCCGGCGGAGTCGGGGCTCCACATTAATTTGTTGGACCTTCAAGTGATTTGATTAGCGTTGAAGGCATTTGTTCCCTCAGTCAATGGGAAGTTGGTGTAGGTGTTCACAGACACTACCACCACGGTGTGGTACTAAAACAAGCAGGGTTGGGTCGTGGACCCTTTGTCGAGAGACCCTACGTCTCTAGACATAGCAGGAACAGCAGGGCATAACTCTAGTGGTTTAACACCTGGTGGGTTCTCTGAACATCAGGGCTGATAAACCCAGCCTTCGATAACTAGCGGATCACAAATGGGGTATTCCAGTTGGAGGTGGCGCAAGGTCTCTTTCAGCAGTGGGGAAACCCTTAGCTAGATCTGTTCGCCTCCAAAGAGAACGTGCAGTGTCAGCAATACTGTGCGCTGGAGTTTCCAAGGTGGCTATCGCTCGGCGATGCCTTTCATCACTAGTGGAGCTCAAGCCTGCTGTACATCTTTCCGCCCATATCACTCCTGCCCAGGGTTCTGAAGAAGATCAGGAATGACCAGGCCCAAGTCATTCTTGTGGCTTCGGACTCGGCGAGGAGAGTCTGGTATCCATAGCTTCTGAAAATGAGCATTAATCCTCCGATCAGGCAGCCCCTTTGTGAGGCTCTTCTGTCACAGCAACAGTGGAGGGTCCTCCACCTGAACTTGTCAACTCTGGGCCTCCATTAGTCAAGATCGAGCGGTGGCGGTTGATGGCTTTTGACCTTCCTCCCGAAGTATGTAATGTTATTTTGGCGGACAGGCGCCCCTCCACTAAGATGGTATACGCCTGCTATTGGCAGATATTTGTATTATACTGTACAGAAAGGTCTAGTGACCTTTTTTCTGCTTCTCTTTCCAATGTTCTTCTACTCATTCTAACCCTTGCACAACCGGGCTCTGCTTTGTTTACTCTCAAGGGTTCTCTTTCTGCTCTAGCCGCTTTTTTGCGGATGCCAGACCAACCCTCTCTCTTCACGTCTCCGATTGTAAATAGGTTTTTGAAGGAGTTGGCTCTCTTGTTTCCACCCATACCCTTTGTTATGCCACAGTGGTACCTTAATTTGGTCCTCACTTATCTTATGAGTGCCCCCTTCGAGCCATTACACAACTGTCCCCTCTGGCTGCTTACCATCAAGACAGCTTTTCTCCTGATTCCTTGTCTGAGGCACATTGTTTTTTCATGTTCTCTGTCGTCGTTTAGTCAAGGTAGTATTTTGCAGTATTATCGTCTGGTTACTTCCGTTCGTGCCTTCAATTGAGCCACCTTTCCGTTTAATGTGACTTTGATCGGATTCTACGCACACGCAGCACGCTACTGCGTTCATCTCGCTTTGCTTCATCGAAGTGAGTGTTCGCCTAGCGTTCATGCGCAGAAACTCTCCTGAAGCCTGAAGGAAGATTCATTGAAGCTCAACCTTCAATTAACCGAAGAGTGTCACAAGAAATAAACCAGAGTGCGAGTGTGCAGCAGCTCTCAAGTAAGGAGACCTGAATTAATCTCACAGAAAAGAGCTCAGTACATTAATTGTTATGTTTCATGTTCTACTGGAAGCAGTGTATAAAATAAATTGTAGCGGACCGAATATAATTGTAAATTAAGTATTGAACTAAC
The DNA here is from genome assembly GCF_964204655.1 of Triturus cristatus. Classification (NCBI taxonomy): domain Eukaryota; kingdom Metazoa; phylum Chordata; class Amphibia; order Caudata; family Salamandridae; genus Triturus; species Triturus cristatus. Next base: position 420,619,295 of record NC_140593.1, read on the forward strand.
AACATTTCTAGAACAATAAGACTTACCTGGAATGAGTGAATTCTTCCTGAAGATTCTTCTTATGAAGGAAAATGAAAAGGATTAGTTAGGAGGAACAAGACAAATTGTATAGGTACGTTGAAATATAAGAAAGTTAAGTCACATATGCAATCCATAGTATTTAAGGAAACTATAGGTTAAGAATAACATTGTATTTAGTTTCTTCTTAAATTGGCATTAAAGAAGGACAATAGGAGATAGAACTCTTCAATTAGAAAGAAAAAAAAAACATAGAAGAGAAACAGAAGCCAATTGTTATATAGGTATGCCATATATAGAAGTAGCATTAAGTACATGAGAAATCAGAATAATTAAAGTACATTGAGTTTAAGTGTATCTTGTGTTTAGTTTTCTAGAACCAAACAATCCAAGGCAACACACTATCGCTAAGGAGAAGACAAGGTGCAGAAAACTGATAACTAAAGGCAGTCTCTTCTTCTCATTTGTTATTTTATCCAACTCCCCCTCCCCCTTTTGGAGATCCTTCAGAACACTTGTATTATTGGGTGTCAGAGGTGTTCCAGGGGGGGCATTGGGAATAAGCATCTTCTGTTCCTGCGCAAGTATAAGAAGCATCACTCTGACAGAGTGAAGTGCCCACATAATAAAACTGGCACCTGAACAGTATGATTGAAGGAATAAATTTGCAAAATGTAGGTGAAGCACTGGATTTGACACACAAGGAATTAGCAGCAGTTAGAGAAAAGAACAGAGGATTGAGGCAAGAAATAATGGACTCTAGCAGAGAAACTGTAGAATTAGAAGCCAGGGTGACCATATGAATCCAGGGTCTAGCTTAAGATTTCCAGAGACTGAAGGAGAGAATATAGGATCCACTTCTAGAGTTGCAACTCATGTAGTATATTCCTCATCCCCAGTGATTCCCTTAGCGCCACCGGAACGATTTAGTGGGGATCTCCAGAAGGCTCAAATATTCTTGACACAATGTTCTTTGCATTTTATGTGTCGTCCTTCGATTTTTCCAGACGCACAGTCCCACATGGCTTTCATTTTGTCATATCTCAGTGGCGATGCCGCTAATTGGTCCATGCCCTTGGTTACCCAAGAGGACGCCCTTCTTTATAACTTTGAAGACTTTAAGAAAGAATTCCTTCAGATTTTTGATCGGCGGACGATCTCACAGGCCACAAAGAATAAACTGCTAGAGTTGAAGCAAGGCAACAAGGATCTGGCCCAGTTTAATACGCTGGTAGTCGATACAGATTGGCCAGAAAGTAAAAGAGCTGCAATCTTTTATCATGGGTTAAAAGACGAACTGAAAGATATCCTAGCCCAGATTCCCAATAGACCCACAGATATATCAGCTTTAGTAGACCTAGTTCTGGAGACGGATTTTCGTCAAAGCGAGAGAAGAGGTGGGAGAAGAAAAGATTTCAAATTTAACACTCCAAGATTCGACAGAATTAAGACGGAATCTTCAAGAGTGACAGAAGGTCAAACCGGAGTAGAACCCATGCAAATTGGAGTAGTACGGGGGCCCTTAAATAAGGAGAAAAAAGAAAAAAGGAGGCAGAATAAATTATGAGTGTATTGTGGAGGCAGCGGACACTTTGTGAGAGTGTGTCCAAAGAAACCAAAAATATTTTCCAAGTAGAAGGAAAACTTCAAGCACCACCAGTAAGTGGAGTTGGGCTGGTGCGTGCAGAGGAAAAGACAACTCCAGAAGAACACCTCCTGGAAAATACACTACAGTCTTCGTCCCCTCAATTAGTAATCTCAATGACATTAAGATTCAAACATATTACCCTAACCGAAGTCTCAGTTATGATCGACTCAGGAGCAAATGGGAATTTTTGCGACTTAAAATATGCAATTAGGATTAGCCTAAATGCAATTTTGAAGGCTAAGAGTGAACCGGTAAGAGCGGTGGATGGGACGAACCTTTCTTCAGGACCCATCATCAGTCACACAGAACGATGCAGTTCAATTTGATTGATTGCACCACAATTCCAGATTATTCTAGGTTTGCCATGGCTCACTGAGCACAATCCGAGAATAGATTGGGGTGCGAGAACAGTGAAGATGGATTCGGACTTTTGTAAGGAAAATTGTTTCCATACCAAAACGAGACCTAGTGAAATGAGGCCAGCGACCCTCCTGAGTGAACAAGGAGTTTCAGTGTGTGTGATCCACACCAGTGAAGTTCCACCAGAATACAAGGAATTTGAAGATGTATTCAATGAATCAGAGGCAGAAGAATTACCGTCACATAGACCATTTGACTGCAGAATTGCTTTGGAGCCAGGTGCTAATCTCCCATGTAGTAGGGAAAATGATCGTCTGAAGGAGTATATCAAGAAATATTTGGCCAACGGTTTTATACGTCCCTCACAGTCCCCAGTCAGTCTCCTCGTCGTTATTTTTCGACCCCATGGAAGAAGGAGAGTTGAGAGCTTGTATTGACTATTGAGCAATATACAAAGTCACCATCAAGAATAGATACCCACTTCCTCTCATCTCAGTACTCTTGGATCAGGTGAAAGAAGCACAAATTTACACCAAGCTTGATCTTCGAGGTGCATTCCATTTGATCAGAGTCAAAGTAGGCGATGAGTGGAAGACAGCATTAAGGACGAATCTGGGATTGTACGAATACCAAGTGATGCCCTATGGGCTATGTAACGCACCAGCTGCCTTTCAGCACTTTATAAATAGTGTGTAAAGCGAGTTCATTGATCAATGTGTTTATAGTATACATTGATGATATCTCAATTTACTAGAAGTCTGAAGAAGAACCTCCAAATCAAGTACGAAAAATCTTACAAAGACTGAGAGAAAACAATTTGTATGTAAATTTGGAAAAGTGTGCGTTCAATGTGAAAGAGGTAGAGTTCCTTGGCTTTGTGCTTATACCATCTGACATTACAATGGATACAAAAAAAGTAATGGCCGTCTTGGAATGGAAATCTTCAAGTAGTTTGAAAGAGTTACAAAGCTTCATTGGCTTTGCCAATTTCTATTTAGGATTTGTAAATGAATTCTTACACAAGTTTATTCCGCTCACTCGACTCCTTAAGAAAGGAGTTCCTTTTGAGTGGACCAAACATGCCGAAAGAGCTTTTCAATTATTAAAGAAAGAGTTCACCACCATGCCCGTTCATTGCACGCAGACCCCACAGAGCCTTTCTATCTAGAGACGGATGCCTCAGATTTGGCTATTGGGGGAGTTCTCTCTCAGAGACATAAAAGAACAGGACAGCTCCATCCAATAGCTTATAGATCCAGGAAATTGCCACCCGCAGAAATTAACTACACAATACGGAGAAAGAGTTACTGGTCATCAAGGATGCATTCAAGGAGTGAAGGCATTACTTGATGGGGGCCAGACATACAGTAACTGTGTTCACAGACCATCGCAACCTGAAATCTTTTAAATCTGCTAAAACCCTTACACCACGACAACTTAGGTGGTCCTTATACTGCGCAGATTACGATTTTGTGATCACCTATAGGCCAGGAATCAACAACAGAAAGGCTGACGCTCTGTCAAGAATTAACACAGAGAAAACAGAGGATAATCAAGAACAACCAACGATTACTCAGGAACTTAAGATTGTGGGAGCAGTGAGTCAGGCAACTATTGAGGAAAAGGTAATTAAAACTATGACACAAGAAGAAATGTCAGAATGGGCAAAACAGGGACCACAAAGAGAAATTCGACACGACTTACCGCTATATGAAGGTAAACTTTATTTACCCAATCAAGAATTACAACAATTAGTTCTCGAGGAAAGTCATGACAGTCGACTAGCGGGTCACAAAGGAATCCAAAGACAGAAGACTTGGTTAAAAAAAATGAATGGTGGCCACAAATGAAAAAAGATATTCATTGCTACGTGGAAACATGTCAGGTCTGTGCTCGGGGAATATCGGAGAGACAATTTCCAAAGGGTTTACTCAAAACTATGCCCACTCCTCCATATCCTTGGCATACCATCATAGTAGACTTGATTCTGGATCTGCCTTCTGGTCAAGGGTGCGATACCATATTGGTATTTGTTGATGCATTTACTAAGATGGCTCATTTCATTGCCTCGAAGGGAGCTCCTACGGCCAAAGAAGTAGCCATTCATTTTAGTACCCATATTGTGCGAGCCCATGGTATTCCCAAGGTAATAATCTCAGACCGGGGTTGACAATTCCTATCCCACTTTTAGAAGGCATTCATGGAAGGGCTAGGTATAGAAACTAGATACTCTACTAGCTATCACCCAGAGACTGACGGGCAGACAGAGAGGGCGAACCAAGAGTTAGAGCTATATCTAAGACTGTTTTTACTTGATCAAGAAGGAGACTGGCCAGAGTTTCTATGGGCTGCAGAGATCGCACATAACAATGCAAAAAATGTCACTACAGATTTCTCTCCTTTCTATCTTAACTATGGTAGACACCCAAATTCATCTGTAATTGGCAGGGTAGTCTCAGTTCCAGCAGTTTAAGAGGTAGTTAAAAACCTAACACAAGTTCATCAAGCAGCTACAGAAAACTTGGTTAGAGCTAAATAGAATTATAAGAAATATGCAGATAAAAAGAGAAAAGAGGGTCCTAAACTGCAAATTGGGGATAAGGTATGGTGAACACCAAGAATCTTATGCGAAAAGGTGATCGCAAATTCGAACCTAGATTTGTAGGTCCATACCCAATTGAAAGAGTAGTCAACCCAGTAACTTACCGCTTAACACTACCAAAAGGAATGAAGATCCAGCCAGTTTTCCATGTCTCCCTGTTAAAAAAGACATCACCGAATATGAGAGTTACCCTTCTTCCAAAACCTGTGCAATTAGAATCAGGAGACACATTTTAATTTAAGCGAATTCTTGACTCCAAGAAATTTAAAGAGAAGATCTATTATTTGGTAGATTGGAAGGGTTATGGTCCAGAGGAAAGATCCTGGGAATTATACTCTGATGTACATGCTCCCCGTTTGGTAAAGGCCTTTCATCAAAAGTTTCCAAAGAAGCCCCAACCGGAAGAACCCCCCTTGCAAGGGGGAACTGTCAGGATTTCCAGAAACAAGAACCTTTCCCTCTGCGTGACGAGTCAAGAACAGTCACCTACATACAGTCAGCAAAAAAAGGCCATTACTTGGAGTGCGGCTTGGAGATCGCGAAACTCCAAGATGGCCGACATTCCAAGAGGAGTGTAGTTCTAGTCTTTTGCCCTCACCTTAAAATTCTATTTGGAGCACTCAAGTTAGAACGTTGGCGCACTTCACCTGATTCCTTGGCTGAGGCACATCGTTTTTTCATGTTCTCTGTCGTCGTCTAGTCAGGATAGTATTTCGCTGTATTATCATCGGGTTCCTTCCGTTTGTGCCTTCAATTGAGCCTCCTTTCCGTTTAAAGTGACTTTGATCAGATTCTGCGCACACGCTACTGCCTTCATCTCGCTTCATCGAAGTGAGTGTTCGCCTAGAGTTCATGCGCAGAAACTCTCCTGAAGCCTGAAGGGAGATTCATTGAAGCTCAAACTACAATTAACCGAAGAGTGTCACAAGAAAGAAACCAGAATGCTCATGCGCGAGTGTGCAGTGGCTCTCAAGTACGGAGACCTGAATTTATCTCACAGAAAAGAGCTAAGTACATGAATTATTATGTTTAATGTTCTAGTGGAAGCAATGTATAAAAGAAATTGTAGCGGACTGAATATAATTGTAAATTAAGTATTGAACTAACGATATTTCTAGAACAATAAGACTTACCTGGAGCAAGTGAATTCTTCCTGGAGATTCTTCCTATGAACGAAAATAAAAAGGATTAGTGAGGAGGAACAAGACAAATTATATAGGTACGTGGAAATATAAGCAAGTTAAAAGACATATATGCAATTCATAGTATTTAAGGAAACTACAAGTTAAGAATAAAATTGAATTTCATTTCTTCTTAGATTCCATTAAAGAAGGACAATAAGAAATAGAACTCTTCAATTAGAAAGAAAAAAACACATAGAAGGGAAATAGAAGAGGAGCTAAGGCCAATTGTTATGTAGGTATGCCATATTTAGAAGTAGCATTAAGTACATGAGAAATCAGAGTAATTAAAGTACATTGAGCTTAAGTGTATCTTGTGTTTAGTTTTCTAGAACCGAACAATCCAAGGCAACGCACTATCGCTAAGGAGAAGACAAGGTGCAGGAAACTGATAACTAAAGGCAGTCTCTTCTTCTCGGTGAATGACCTAAATATCGATTCCAAAATATAGAATGGACAGAATATCGACTCCAAAATATAGAATGGACAGAATATCGAAAATCAAAATATAGATAGGTCAGAATATCGAAATTGGGGTACAAAATATAGATTTCCATAATATAGAATGTAAAAATATAGAATTCCATAATATCGACTTTAAGAATATAGAATCCCATAATATCGAATTTTTTTTAGTGTTATGTATGGTAGTATATGTGTTAAAATTATGTATTAATTTTGTAATGTATGTTTAATTTTTTTAAACTAATGAATGTTATGTAATTTAATTTTTGCGTAATTTAATTCTGTAGCGGGTTGTGGGTTTATAGGGGAATAGGGTGGGAAGTAATTTAATTATGGTAAATTAAATATTAATTATATTTAGATGTTTTGATAATTAATTGATTGACAATTAATTATTAATTGGTGATTAATTTTTATTAATTGATAATTAATTTATATTAATTGATTAATTGATAATTATGTTAATTTTAATTTGGATTATTAGCAGCGGGTTGTGGGTTTATAGGAGAATTGGGTGGGAATTAATTTAATTGTAATAAAGTAAATATTAATTTTTTAATTTATGTGTATTGATATTTAATTGATAATGAATTATTAATTGGTAATTAATTTGTGCTAATTGGTAATTAATTTGTATGAATTGCTAATGAATTTGTATTTGCTAAATGATTTTTATTAATTGATTAATTGATAATAAGGTAATTGTATTTTTTAGTATTGTGAGTGGGTTGTGGGTTTATAGGGGAATTGGGTGGGAAGTAAATTAATTGTAATAAAGTAAATATTAATATTTTTAATGTATGTGTATTGATAATTAATTGATAATTAATTATTAATTGTAATTAATTTTGTATTAATTGGTAATTCGTTTTTTAACAATAGTAATTAATTTTTTTTTTTTTTTAAAAACCTTTATTCGTGCATCTTAAAAGAACAAATACGGGCCTACAACCGTCAGGCCGGCCACGTTACAGTGAAGCACTAATACCCACATTACAGCCCCCGTGCGTCAACGGTCAGGATTAACAGCGAGTTAGGAGTCACATACTGGAAATAGCTTTGACACCCGGGGAAGGAGCGGTGAAGGTTAATTTTAAGTTTTTTAGATAATTTTATCAAAGAAAAAAAGTCAGTGAAGGATAAGAACAAAGGAGATTCGAGTCCGCAAAATAGCTTCACCACACGGGAGAGCAGCAACATCAGTAAAAACATCAATGGAAGTAAAATCTCAAGCAGTGAGGCGGTGCAGAGATATAACAGGATAGTCACATGAGCAAGTACGCACCCCTCCAAGGTCGCCCCCACTCGATCCACCCCACACCCGGACCCCGAATCGGAGAAAGTAGAGCGCAGAGACATAGAAGAAGAAAGGCCCATAGAACTAATTAAGAACAGAGAGTATTACCCCCCCACCCTACACCAATGCGGAGGCTACGGCCTACCCCCCCCCCAGCATAGTGCCTGTCGCCCAAGGAACCCGAAATATAGAGAAGAGAGAAAGTAGGAATAGAGTAAAGAAATGAAGAAAACAGAAAAGAAGGCGGGGAGGAGCCCACGGGACACCAGAGCGCCCCAAACCATCAGCCAGTTATGGCCTCCACACACTGAGAGCCCACTACGCCAAAAAACGGCATGCGAAGATACCATGGCACCACTGTTTAAGCAAAGGGACACAAGTCGCGACGAGCGCGCACAAAACATACATACAGTTCCAGTCCCAGGCCAGCCCGTCCATGAACCATGGCGATAGAAGTCAGTCTAGCCCTGGCCCGATCGCGGGCTTGGGATTAAACCAGCCCCTACATGAAGGCCCCGTGTCCCGAGCAGACAAAGACAAGATGGCCGCTTGTGAGAGGATGGTGAAGTAGGATCACGAAATGGCCGCCGACCATCGATTGAGGTCCCTCTTTGCACCACATAACATCCAAACCTGGCAAGTGAAGTACAGGAGATCCACAACAAGGAAGCAGTAGGCCACCGCGGACGGTTCCTCGAAGCCGTTAGGTATCGCTCAGCAGGATATTCTTGCGGATGCGGTGAGGCAGGCAACAATGAAGCAGGCAGCCATGACCAGGGGGACAAAGTATCCGCAGTTGAGGTGGAGAGCGGTAGACCCCGGGTGCCGGGAACGCCAGATGAAGGCACCAGTGTAGCACAATCATACACCGCCGTTGCGTCCCCGCAAGAGGACAAAAGCACCGGGAGACCCACGCCCTGTGGATGACAAACAGAGCGCTCACGACCCGCAGCCGACAGTATGGGGTCAAACCGCTCACTCAGCGCCTGCAGGCCAGCGCACATCTGTAGTTGAAAGTCCCGCAGGACAGCCAGAACGGAGCCGCATGTCAGCGGAAGCTGGGCCCCCACATCGGCAGCGATCCGGGACGGCACTGCGGAGCTGGTGTCCGGAAGAGGGAGGGCGAAGTGGGTGGCGGGCGAGACCGGAGTATCACCCCCCAGCCGCGAGCAGGCACTCAACACCATGTTTCGCCGCTGTACGTTGCAATGGCCCGGGGGGGGGGGTCGCGGCAAGGAGTCAATTCCCCTCAGGTCTACGCCGCAACAGGAAAGGCCGACAGTCGCTTCTCTTCCCGCAGGTTACCCTTCGCCGCCGGCTAGGCAATAGTTGAAGAGGGCAGCAGCCTCTCACAGCGCGGCCCTCAGAGCGGGGCAGGAGACCCGCCGCACCGGGGCCCACCCCACAGCTCCAGCCCTTCAGGCACAGGGTGCAGAAGGTGTCCAGCCGGCCCTCCCCGGGCTCATCCGGCAACCATCTGTGGTGCGGGGTGAGATCGGGACCGCGGGGCCCCGGTTAATAGTAATTAATTTTTAATAATTGTAATTAATTTTAATTAACTTTTTATTGGTATTGATAATTAATGTAATCTTATTTTAAAATTAAAGCATTACTTTCCCTACTGTTGCACTCTCAGGAGTGGGAATAGTTTTTTTACCCTCCCTCTATCCAACTCTTTCCCTACTGTTGCAGTCACTGGAGTGGGAATAGTAATTTTTACCCTCCTGTTATCCAACACTTTCCCTACTGTTGCACTCTCTGGAGTGGGAATAGTAATTTTTACCCTCCCGCTATCCAATGCTTTTCCTACTATTGCACTCTTTGGAGTGAGAATAGTAATTTTTATCCCTACGCTATCCAACTTTTTCCCTACTGTTGCACTCTCAGGAGTGGGAATAGTATTTTTACTCTCCCGCTATCCAACTCTTTCCCTACTGTTGCAGTCACTGGAGTGGGAATAGTAATTTTTACCCTCCCGCTATCCAACACTTTCCTTACTGTTGCACTCACTGGAGTGAGAATAGTAATTTTTACCTTCCCGCTATCCAATGCTTTCCCTACTGTTGCACTCACTGGAGTGGGAATAATAATTTTTACCCTCCCGCTATCCAACGCTTTTACTACTGTTGCATTCACTGTAGTGGCAATAGTAATTTTTACCCTCCCGCTATCCAACGCTTTCCCTACTGTTACACTCTTTGGAGTGGGAATAGTAATTTTTCCCCCTACACTATCCAACTCTTTCCCTACTGTTGCACTCTTTGGAGTGGGAATAGTAATTTTTCCACCTACACTATCCAAAGTTTCCCTACTGTTGCACTGTCTGGAGTGGGAATAGTAATGTTTACCCTCCCGCTATCCAACGCTTTGCCTACTGTTGCACACATTGGGGTGGGAATAGTAATTTTTACCCCTACGCTATCCAACGTTTTCCCTACTGTTGCACTCACTGGAGTGGGAATAGTAATTTTTATCCCTACGCTATCCAACGCTTTCTCGACTGTTGCACTCATTGGAGTGGGAATCATAATCTTTCTCTTCCCGTTATACAATGCTTTACGTACTGTTCAACTCTCTGGAGTGGGAATAGTAATTTTTACCCCTATGCTATCCAATGCTTTTCCTACTGTTGGAGTCACTGGAGTGGGAATAGTAATTTTTCCCTTCCTGCTATCCAACGATTTCCCTACTGTTGCACTCTCTGGAGTGGGAATAGTAATTTTTACCTTCCCGCTATCCAATGCTTTCCCTACTGTTGCACTCACTGGAGTGGGAATAATAATTTTTACCCTCCCGCTATCCAACGCTTTTACTACTGTTGCATTCACTGTAGTGGCAATAGTAATTTTTACCCTCCCGCTATCCAACGCTTTCCCTACTGTTACACTCTTTGGAGTGGGAATAGTAATTTTTCCCCCTACACTATCCAACTCTTTCCCTACTGTTGCACTCTTTGGAGTGGGAATAGTAATTTTTCCACCTACACTATCCAAAGTTTCCCTACTGTTGCACTGTCTGGAGTGGGAATAGTAATGTTTACCCTCCCGCTATCCAACGCTTTGCCTACTGTTGCACACATTGGGGTGGGAATAGTAATTTTTACCCCTACGCTATCCAACGTTTTCCCTACTGTTGCACTCACTGGAGTGGGAATAGTAATTTTTATCCCTACGCTATCCAACGCTTTCTCGACTGTTGCACTCATTGGAGTGGGAATCATAATCTTTCTCTTCCCGTTATACAATGCTTTACGTACTGTTCAACTCTCTGGAGTGGGAATAGTAATTTTTACCCCTATGCTATCCAATGCTTTTCCTACTGTTGGAGTCACTGGAGTGGGAATAGTAATTTTTCCCTTCCTGCTATCCAACGATTTCCCTACTGTTGCACTCTCTGGAGTGGGAATAGTAATTTTTACTCTCCCGCTATTCAATGCTTTCCCTACTGTTGCACTCTTTGGACTGGGAATAGTAATGTTTACCCCTACGCTATCCAACGTTTTCCCTACTGTTGCACTCACTGGAGTGGGAATAGTAATTTTTACCCCTACGCTATCCAACGCTTTCCCTACTGTTGCACTCACTCGAGTGTGAATAGTAATTTTTTCCTTCCCGCTATCCAACGCTTTCCCTACTGTTGCACTCACTCGAGTGTGAATAGTAATTTTTTCCTTCCCGCTATCCAACGCTTTCCCTACTGTTGCACTCTTTGGAGTGGGAATAGTAATTTTTACCCCTACGCTATCCAACGTTTTCCCTACTGTTGCAATTACTGGAGTGGGAATAGTAATTTTTACGCTCTCACTATCCAACAAAATATCTACTTTTTAAAACTTTTTTTTAATTATGTTTACATTTTAAGCTTTTTAATATTATATTATGTATGTTTTATTTAATTGTTTTTAATATTTAATTAATTTTATATTATTTTTAATACATTTAAAAAATTCTATATTTTGGAATCGATATTTTAGTACTTACCTGTTTGTAGATAGGGAGTCGATATTCTGTCCTTCAATATTTTGGTGTCGATATTTTGTGTAGTCGATATTTTGTCCCTCGATATTTAGTCACTGAACCCTTTTTCTCATTTGTTATTTTATCCAACACCCCCTTCCCCCTTTTGGAGATCCTTCAGAACACTTGTAGTATTGGGTGTCAGAGGTGTTCCGGAGGGGGCATTGGGAATAAGCATCTTCTGTTCCTGTGCAAGTATAAGAAGCATCGCTCTGACAGTTCTCTGCATTAAGATCTGCTATGCCCTGGCTAAGAAGCAGCCGCTGAGGGATTAAGGGCCCATGGCTCGGGGTGTCCCAGTCCTGGACATGTGTCAGGCAGCAACGTGGGCATCTTTGCACATGTTTGCCAAGCACTACTGCCTGAACAGTCAGGGCTGCAGAGACTGGCATTTTGCCCGTTCGGTCATGCAGAACTTCCTAGTGTAAGGTATTGGTCCGCAACCCACCGCTGGGATGGTATGGCTTGTGTATCTAATTCAAAGGTAAGCAATCTGCAGCTAGAAGTCTTTATCAGATTAACAAGTTACTTACCCTTGGTAATGCATTAACTGGTAGAGACCCTATCTAGCTGCAGATTCCATAAGGCCCACCCATGCTTTCCCGTTTTGCAGACCGATTTTGTTAAGACTAGGGTTACTCCCCTTTTCATGGCCCTAGTTGTACACACATTTTTCGTCAGTTACCTCGTAGCTCTGTGCTTCTGGTGTGAGAAAAATAAAAAGTATTGACGTCCACGTTCCTGGGTGGCACCTATATAGGTTGACAGTGACGTCATAACCAACGTTACCGACGACATCACGCGGAACCAAATGGAGCCACCACACAGAGCACACATGGGGTTTTGCTCGAGAAAAAGTTTCTGGATCCAGCCTGATGCCTGGGAAATTCAAAGGTAAGGAATCAGCAGCTAGATTGAGTCTCTACCAGATAATGCATTACCAAAGGTAAGTAACTTGTTCTCCTAAAATAGTAATGTAAAATCCAACTACACCAGTAAGCAGGATTTCTCCTTACCAGTCTAAACATACCAAACATGGCAAATCCTTCTCCTTTCAAATCAGGAATATAGGGGATTCCCCATGCTAGTCTGAGAGGAGTAGGCCTCACAGTAGTAAGAACAAAATAGGCTGTTTGTTCCTACTAGGACATGCCACCCAATAATGGTCATGTCCTACCTTTTACTTACACAGCACCCTCCCCATATGGCTGTCTGGGCTCTACCTTAGGGGTGACCTATATATTGCAAAAGGGGAGATTAAGACTTGGCAAGTAGTTATAAATGGCAAGTTAAAAGTGGCAGTAAACTGCGCATGCAGGCTCTGCAGTGGCAGGCCTCAGACAGGTTTGAAAGGCTACTTCTGTGGGTGGCACAATCAGCGCTGCAGGCCCACTAGTAGCATTTCATTTATAGGCACTGGGTATGGGATACCAGTGGACAAGGAACTTTCAGGTAAATTAAATATGCCAAACAGGTGTAAATGAATCATTCCATGTTTAAAGGAGAAAACACATGCATGTTAGAACTGATTAGCAGAGAAAAAGTACCCAGAGTCCGAAATCCAACAAAAAGTGGGTCGGAAAAATTGGAGGTAGAAGGCAAAAGGTTTAGGGATAACTCTGCAGAGAGGGCTAGGTCCAACAGCCATTTGTAGAGGATTGTCAGTGTTGTTTCCTATCCTCTCACATGGGAGACAAAGTGATTTGCCCTCAGTAATAATAACCTCGTATTGGTCCTGGTCCAGAGTAATATACAACTCTTTTTGGTACACTGGAAAGCTATCTTCTGATCCTATCATCTGGTATTCAATATTATAGACATTTTAGATGTAGCATACCTATACCCACATGTAGGAGAGTAGGGTCTGCTATCCTATGGTCACCCCAAATTTTTGCTTTTTGCTTCACTGGTTTTTGACATATTGAGGCTGTGGGCCTGCCAATCAGACCCCCAGCCTGCTGTTCTCTCTACTAAATTAAAACTATGCACCCTAGGTGCATAACCAATTGGAAGTGGATCACCCTGTCAGCCCCTGTACCAGTGTACACTAGGTACCCAGGGCATTGGTGTACCCAAGGCCTGCCAAGGGCTGCAGCATGTATTATGCCACCCCAGGCTTGGCCTAACAATTTGACACAACTGGCTGATCACTCAGCTGGGGTAAGTTGGTGTAATCACCTCTTACTTAGGTGTAGTATACCTATACCTAACCTCAAATGGGACACCTGGTAACCTATAAGTCACTCCTATGGCAGGCCTTAACAATCCTGAAGGCAGAGTGCTTGGTTCCATGTGAGATGGTGCTCTGGCATGAGCTGAGCCTGTCTGCAGTGGTCGGAACAACTTCCTTCTACTGTTTCCAGATATCGTCATACCATATACTCTTAAGTGCATTATGAACCTCGCGGTTAAATGCTATCTTTGGTTTGGCTTTATCAAAACATGTCGAGTAAGGTGTCATACGAATTGGAATACTAACCCCTCGCCAATTCTGGCGACGGGGTTAGCATTCCACCCTTCTAGAGGGACACGACATGTACAGTACCTGAAACCCGGGTAAAATCAGACATAGCCTCAGCTCCACAAAATGGATGCTGCCACCACAGACACAAGTCTGCCCTCCTGCTGCTGGGAGTCCTTCCAGCTTGGGAGGTGTGGACAAAGGGTTTCCTGCCAGGGGAGGTGCGTGCACCACCCCAGACAGGATTTTGTGTATTGGTCAGGTAGGGCTTGAAAGAAACCAGACATGCCTGTGGCTCACAAGGAGCCTCGGTGCATATGCCAGTTCAAACCGGTCCTGGGGCACACCAGTCCCGGGCCTGGGGCGAGCTGGACAAAGGATTGGGGGTGTAACCACCCCCCTTCCTGGTCCCACCCATAGGGAGGGACCTAGCAGGTAGTCCGGCCCCTAGAATCCGAATAAAGGTAGGAGCTGTGTCCTAAGACTTCAGACATCCTGGAATCAACTTAAAACTAAGAAGAAGACGGGAACTTCGACGCTCTGCTGCACAGAGGACTGAAGCCAATCTCCCCTGTGGTCAGGGAGTGACCACCTTGCTAACGCAAGCACCATCCAGCGAATCAACGTCTGCTTTGCCGCCGCCTCCCGCCGGAGCCCGAGCCCAGAGACTGACAAGACCTGGACCTCCAGACCTCTCACCGCCCGATCCACAGTCCCTGCAAAGAGGAGACCCGTGGAGGCACCGAGACACGTGGAGCCAGCCATCTTGAAACGACTACGACAAGCTGACCAGTGCAACAACCGAGGCTCCCTCCAAGTTGTGCTTTGGGTCCTGAGAAGCCCAACCCTCGAGCAGCATCTGCACCAAAGGTGAGCCCTCCAGCATCTCCACGATCTGCGTGGGGCCCTTCTGCATTTTGCCACTCGACGCGCCTAACCGGTTGCTGGCCCGCTGGCTAGTGGCCATCTTGGCGACGAAATCTACGACAAACACCGCTGGTCTGGTTGCTCCAGACTGGCCCTTGCTCCCCTCCAAAGGAGCAGTTCCTCTGACCTTGCTGGTCAGAACCATCAGCTTAAACTCCTTGCCTACAACAATTGCTTTTGCCAAGGCTTGTTTGCTTCGATCAAGTCGCCGACACCGCCGACAGCGAGAGCCTGCGTGGGACAGCTCGTGACTCGACTCCTGGACGTCGTCGACCTTCAGGGACCACGTGGCTGCAGAGACAAGCTACACCTTTCTTCCTGTTTGCACCCGACATTGCCTGGTACCCACCTGGTGCCACGCTGGTCACTGGCTAGTGACTGTGAACACTGTCCCCTCTGCTTACAGGTCTTCAACATCTCCGATCCACTCTTGGATCCACTGCATCTCTTCCCGACCGACCGCCTGCAGCACTTTTGTCTACAGGCCCCACGGAACCGATAGAAGAAACCCGACGCACTTCGAGGCCTATGCACCCGCTTCCTGTGGGTGAGGTAAAGCTGGCACTCCTGTGCCCAAGTGTAGTATTACATCTCTAGTGCCTGTGTTCCAAATCTTAAGTTCCTAGGTCATCCGGAAGATTCCTTTTGCAGTAACTTTGTACTTTTTACGCACCCATTGAAACCTATGGGAGCACGCGTGTGACTATTTGCTCTGCACACGCCACCCGTGGACCTCCTGGTCACTAACTGAAGTTAGCTCCTTGTAGGCCCAGCGATTCTAGAGGCCCTAGGCCTTTTCCCTTTTCTGTTCGTGGTACTTATACCACTATTTTAGTATATGGTTTGAGTGGCCACCAGGGCCTATCCATATAAAGTGCAACTTCTGTGTATTCTGTGATAATCTTGTTTGACGATTTGTGCTCCTGTGCTCATAAAGAGACTAGGGGTTACTTTGAGAAATAAATACATATATATTTTGAATATATATCTGTGTGGTGTCCTTTCATTGGTATAAAAGGGGGTTACTATTGGTAAAACAGCTTGCTTAACACGCTTCACGAGTTTAGCCTCAAAGACTGCTTAGCCTACGCTACCACTAGGGCAGCTAGTCCGAAAAGGTTGACTTACAACCACACCATAAGGGTTGCTTGGCATGGTACAAGGTGGTCACTAGAACTAGTGAACAGCATATACCAGGCCAACTTCTCACATTGGTGAGCAGCGGTTGGATTTGAGCTTGCTGTGTTTTACCATTGTAATCTCTTGGTTACCAATTGAAAGATCACATAGGTACCTGTAGGTACATATAAAACAAGATTAGATATACTTAAGTTCTACTGAACTTAGTTGTTGTAGAGCAAAGGGAGTAGCACACCCTGACTACAACTACTAGATAGGTTTAGTAGGTAAACCCAAGTGTAGGTAGATTGCAACACATCCACCCACACTTAAGAGCAATGGCTGGGGCAGAGGGGTCCACTGTACCCATCTCTGTTGAGAGTGACCCCCCGAGGGCACCATCCATCTTTGCTACCCTTAATCAGAATGAGCTCAGGCAGTTGGCAAATATCAGGGGCCTTAAACAGCCCAAGAATCCTACTTCTGCTGAACTCAGGGAGCTTTTACAGGCTGATGAAGATCAGAAAGCTCTCAGGAAAGCCTCCCAGTTAGCACCCTTAGGGACAGGAACAGGAGGCCCCCCTTCTGAAGATGCCACTGAGGTACCCCTTTCCAATAGCCATCCCTTAGATGAAAACCATACTACAGAGGAGGAAAGTGAGGGGGATACAGACAGTGGTGAGGATGAAGGGAGAACTAGCCCAGTGCCAAGTGTTATACTTGGCCCAGCTAAACCAAGGCTATTGGGGACTGACAGTGGGTTCACCCCACTGGATCTCCCCAGTGGACTTAACACAGGGCTTGGGAGGCAAAGGAATCGCTCAGGTGACTCCAATGCTTCTCATGGCTCTAGAGGCTCTCAAGGTCACTCCAGGAAAAGGATGACCACCCCTCAGAGGAGGGAACATGAGGCCAGAATGCAGGAAGCCCAGCTGAGGATCAGGAAGCAGGAGCTAGAAGTAGCCCTGATGGAAGAAAAACTGAACAAGGCTAGGCAACCTAGAGAGAGTGGGTCTATACCCACTGGTGGCAGCATTGTCCCTAAGGACAAAGATAGGGTCTTTGATAATAGGAACCTGTCTAAGGTTGTGCCCCCCTACAAAAGTGGGGATGACATCCACAAGTGGATAACTGCTCTTGAGAGAGCCTACAAAGTACAGCAGGTTCCTGAAGACCAGTGGGCAGCAATCCTCTGGCTCTCCTTTGAGGGAAGAGGCAGAGACAGACTCCTCACTGTTAGAGAAGAGGATGTCAGAAACTACAGAGTCCTGAAGAGTGTTCTAGTTGATGGGTTAGGCTTAACCACTGAGCAGTACAGGTTAATGTTCAGAGACACCCAAAAGACACAGACTCAGGACTGGTCTGAATACATTGAATGTGCCACTAAGGCTTTGGAGGGTTGGTTGCTGGGAAGTAAGGTATCTGATTTTACAGGATTGTATAATTTGTTGATGAGAGAACAGATTTTAAATAACTGTCAAAACCAGCAACTGCATCAACACTTGGTTGACTCTGATCTGACCTCTCCCCAAGAATTGGGAAAGAAGGCAGACAAATGGGTCAGAACCAGGGTTAAGCAAAAGAACCAGAACCAGGGCCAAGGGGGTGATCAGAAGAAAACAGACCAAAAGGGTGGAGATCAGAAATCTAAAGACCAGAAGTCTTCAACAGGGCCCCAAACTACTGCTAAGGAGGGTGGGTCCCAACAACAGTCCAAAAAGAAGAAAGAAGGTCAAAAGAAACCCTGGTGCAATCATTGTAAAAATACAACTCACTGGACTAGTGATTGCAAAAAGGGTGGAGCCCCCAACACTGTTGCCCCTAAGGCACCTGCTCCCAGTACTACTGTTAGCAGTGTTGGTCCCCAGACAAAGGGTGTAGTGGGAATCACTATGGGAACTGAAGGAGATTCTGACTTAGACAGAACCCTGACACAGGCAGTCTTGATCTGTGATGGGGACATTGATTTGTCCCTGACTGTGAGCCCCAGTAACCTGGGCAAGTACAGACAGACTCCTTTAATTAATGACAAAGTGGCTCAAGCCTACAGGGACACATGTGCCAGTGTCACTATGGTGACACCAGGCTTTGTGGACCCTGGACAGTACATACCAGGTGAGAACTACCTGGTGACCAATGCCAGCAATGCCACTACTTCACATAGTGTGGCAGTTGTTAACTTCTCATGGGGAGGGGTAACTGGCCTCAAAAGGGTTGTGGTTAGTGCAGACCTCCCAGTAGAATGTTTGTTGGGCAATGACCTAGAGAGTTCTCTATGGTCAGAAGTGGAGTACAGGACTCATGCAGAGATGTTAGGTATATCATCACATGTCCTTGCTGTGACCAGGTCACAGGCCAAAAAGTGCCTCACTGAACCACAGGTCTTGGATCCTGGAACAATGGACCAAGCACCTACCAAGAAGAAGAACAGGAGGGTCAAGGCTGTGCCTTCCCCCCTGCCTCAGAGTGATGATCAGCCTTCCCAGGAAGCTGATCTAGAGGACCCTGAAGGAACTGTCCCTGAAGAGCTTGAACCTGACCAGGTTGAGTTTCTGGGGACAGGGGGACCTTCAAGGGCTGACTTGAGGCAGGCTCAGTTATCCTGTCCCTCTCTTGAACCCCTCAGACAGCTGGCTGCTGCTGAGGCTGCTGGGAATGCTCAAGGTACCCATAAAGTGTATTGGGATGAAGGGCTCCTTTATTCAGAGGCTAGAGACCCCAAGCCTGGTGCAACCAGGAGGTTGGTTATACCTCTGCAATTTAGGGGCTTCCTTCTTACCTTGGCCCATGATATTCCTTTAGCAGGACACCTAGGCCAGAACAAGACCTGGGACAGACTTGTCCCTCACTTTCACTGGCCTCATATGAATGAAGATACAAAGGAGTTTTGTCGCTCCTGTGTTACCTGCCAAGCCAGTGGCAAATCAGGTGGCACAACAAAGGCCCCCCTGATACCACTACCTGTGGTGGGGGTTCCCTTTGAAAGAGTGGGAATAGACATAGTGGGTCCCATGGATCCTCCCACTGCATCTGGGCACAGATTCATACTGGTGGTAGTGGATCATGCCACCAGGTATCCAGAGGCAATTCCCCTTAGGACCACTACAGCTCCTGTTGTGGCCAGGGCCCTGCTGGGAGTATTCTCCAGAGTGGGGTTTCCTAAGGAGGTAGTATCTGACAGAGGTACCAACTTTATGTCAGGATACTTAACAGCTATGTGGAAGGAATGTGGTGTCAACTACAAGTTCACCACCCCTTATCACCCACAATGCAATGGGCTTGTTGAGAGATTCAACAAGACCCTAAAGGGTATGATCAAAGGATTACCTGAAAAGCTCAGGCGAAGATGGGACATCCTTCTACCCTGCCTTCTGTTTGCTTACAGAGAGGTCCCACAAAAAGGAGTTGGCTACAGCCCCTTTGAATTGTTGTTTGGGCACCCTGTGAGAGGCCCACTGTGTTTGGTGAAGGAAGGCTGGGAGTTACCTCTCAAAAAGCCCAAGCTAGACATAGTGGACTATGTACTTGGTCTCCGCTCCAGGATGGCTGAGTATATGGAGAAGGCATCCAAAAACCTTGAGGCAAGCCAGGCCTTACAGAAAGCTTGGCATGACCAAAAGGCTGTCTTGGTTGAGTTTCAGCCAGGACAGAAGGTATGGGTGTTGGAGCCAGTGGCCCCAGCAGCACTCCAAGACAAATGGTCTGGACCCCATACAATCCTGGAAAAGAAGGGAGAGGTCACCTACTTGGTCGACCTAGGAACTCCCAGGAGTCCCCACAGGGTACTCCATGTTAACAGGCTTAAAGCATATGTTGACAGGGCAGACATGGGCTTGCTCATGGCTACAGATGAGGGACAGGAGGAAGAGAGTGACCCTCTCCCAGACCTGTTGTCTCAGAACCCTGAAGATGGCTCAGTGGAAGGAGTGACCCTTGGAGGCAACCTCACTGCCCATCAGCAGACTGAATGTAGACAGGTTCTACAATCATTTTCACATATGTTTTCCTTGATACCTAGTCAAACTGACTGGTGTACCCATGTGGTGGACACTGGTGACAGTCTGCCTGTAAAGAACAAACTTTACAGACAACCTGACCACGTCAGGGACTGTATAAAGGCTGAGGTACATAAAATGCTGGAATTAGGTGTCATTGAACCCTCAGAGAGCCCCTGGGCTAGCCCAGTGGTTCTGGTCCCCAAACCTCACACCAAAGATGGCAAGAGAGAGATGAGGTTCTGTGTGGATTACAGAGGACTCAATGCTGTCACCAGGACAGATGCACACCCTATTCCAAGGGCAGATGAGCTCATAGACAAACTAGCTTCTGCAAAGTTTTTGAGCACATTTGACTTAACAGCTGGCTATTGGCAAATCAGATTAGCTGAGGAGTCTAAGGCCAAAACAGCATTCTCAACCCCAGGTGGGCACTACCAGTTTGTGGTGATGCCCTTTGGTCTGAAGAATGCACCTGCCACCTTCCAAAGGCTGGTGAACCAAGTCCTTACTGGGTTGGATGACTTTTGCGCAGCATATCTTGATGACATTGCTGTCTTTAGCTCCACCTGGGAGGATCACCTGATCCACCTGAAGAAGGCTCTTGAGGCTCTGCAAAGGGCAGGCCTCACTATCAAGGCTACTAAGTGCCAGATAGGGCAGAGTAAGGTTGTATATTTGGGCCACCTTGTAGGTGGAGGCCAAGTTCAACCACTGGAGAGTAAGATACAATCCATCAAGGACTGGTCCCCTCCAACCACCCAGACTCAAGTTCGAGCTTTCTTGGGCTTGACTGGGTACTACAGGAAGTTTGTTAAGAACTATGGGTCCATTGTGACTCCTCTTAATGATCTGACATCCAAGAAGATGCCCAAAAAGGTTCAGTGGACAGTAAGCTGTCAAAAGGCATTTGATGACCTGAAGGAGGCCATGTGCTCTGCACCTATCCTGAAAAGTCCTGACTACTCCAAAGAGTTTATTGTCCAAACAGATGCTTCTGAGTTGGGTGTGGGAGCTGTGCTGTCACAACTTAATGTAGATGGTCAAGACCAACCCATTGCTTTTATTAGCAGAAGGTTGACCCCCAGAGAGAAGAATTGGTCAGCTATTGAGAGGGAGGCCTTTGCTGTGGTGTGGGCCCTGAAGAAGCTGAGGCCATACTTGTTTGGCACTCACTTCAAGATTCAGACCGACCATAAGCCCCTCTTGTGGCTAAATCAGATGAAGGGTGAAAACCCCAAACTGCTTAGGTGGTCCATTTCCCTACAGGGGATGGACTTTACAGTGGAGCACCGGCCAGGTACTGACCATGGGAATGCAGATGGTCTCTCCAGGTACTTCCACTTAGGACATGAAGACGAGACTGGTCAAGGCTAGTTTAATGTCCCAGCGTTTGGGGGGGGGTTGTGTAGGAGAGTAGGGTCTGCTATCCTATGGTCACCCCAAATTTTTGCTTTTTGCTTCACTGGTTTTTGACATATTGAGGCTGTGGGCCTGCCAATCAGACCCCCAGCCTGCTGTTCTCTCTACTAAATTAAAACTATGCACCCTAGGTGCATAACCAATTGGAAGTGGATCACCCTGTCAGCCCCTGTACCAGTGTACACTAGGTACCCAGGGCATTGGTGTACCCAAGGCCTGCCAAGGGCTGCAGCATGTATTATGCCACCCCAGGCTTGGCCTAACAATTTGACACAACTGGCTGATCACTCAGCTGGGGTAAGTTGGTGTAATCACCTCTTACTTAGGTGTAGTATACCTATACCTAACCTCAAATGGGACACCTGGTAACCTATAAGTCACTCCTATGGCAGGCCTTAACAATCCTGAAGGCAGAGTGCTTGGTTCCATGTGAGATGGTGCTCTGGCATGAGCTGAGCCTGTCTGCAGTGGTCGGAACAACTTCCTTCTACTGTTTCCAGATATCGTCATACCATATACTCTTAAGTGCATTATGAACCTCGCGGTTAAATGCTATCTTTGGTTTGGCTTTATCAAAACATGTCGAGTAAGGTGTCATACGAATTGGAATACTAACCCCTCGCCAATTCTGGCGACGGGGTTAGCATTCCACCCTTCTAGAGGGACACGACATGTACAGTACCTGAAACCCGGGTAAAATCAGACATAGCCTCAGCTCCACAAAATGGATGCTGCCACCACAGACACAAGTCTGCCCTCCTGCTGCTGGGAGTCCTTCCAGCTTGGGAGGTGTGGACAAAGGGTTTCCTGCCAGGGGAGGTGCGTGCACCACCCCAGACAGGATTTTGTGTATTGGTCAGGTAGGGCTTGAAAGAAACCAGACATGCCTGTGGCTCACAAGGAGCCTCGGTGCATATGCCAGTTCAAACCGGTCCTGGGGCACACCAGTCCCGGGCCTGGGGCGAGCTGGACAAAGGATTGGGGGTGTAACCACCCCCCTTCCTGGTCCCACCCATAGGGAGGGACCTAGCAGGTAGTCCGGCCCCTAGAATCCGAATAAAGGTAGGAGCTGTGTCCTAAGACTTCAGACATCCTGGAATCAACTTAAAACTAAGAAGAAGACTGGAACTTCGACGCTCTGCTGCACAGAGGACTGAAGCCAATCTCCCCTGTGGTCAGGGAGTGACCACCTTGCTAACGCAAGCACCATCCAGCGAATCAACGTCTGCTTTGCCGCCGCCTCCCGCCGGAGCCCGAGCCCAGAGACTGACAAGACCTGGACCTCCAGACCTCTCACCGCCCGATCCACAGTCCCTGCAAAGAGGAGACCCGTGGAGGCACCGAGACACGTGGAGCCAGCCATCTTGAAACGACTACGACAAGCTGACCAGTGCAACAACCGAGGCTCCCTCCAAGTTGTGCTTTGGGTCCTGAGAAGCCCAACCCTCGAGCAGCATCTGCACCAAAGGTGAGCCCTCCAGCATCTCCACGATCTGCGTGGGGCCCTTCTGCATTTTGCCACTCGACGCGCCTAACCGGTTGCTGGCCCGCTGGCTAGTGGCCATCTTGGCGACGAAATCTACGACAAACACCGCTGGTCTGGTTGCTCCAGACTGGCCCTTGCTCCCCTCCAAAGGAGCAGTTCCTCTGACCTTGCTGGTCAGAACCATCAGCTTAAACTCCTTGCCTACAACAATTGCTTTTGCCAAGGCTTGTTTGCTTCGATCAAGTCGCCGACACCGCCGACAGCGAGAGCCTGCGTGGGACAGCTCGTGACTCGACTCCTGGACGTCGTCGACCTTCAGGGACCACGTGGCTGCAGAGACAAGCTACACCTTTCTTCCTGTTTGCACCCGACATTGCCTGGTACCCACCTGGTGCCACGCTGGTCACTGGCTAGTGACTGTGAACACTGTCCCCTCTGCTTACAGGTCTTCAACATCTCCGATCCACTCTTGGATCCACTGCATCTCTTCCCGACCGACCGCCTGCAGCACTTTTGTCTACAGGCCCCACGGAACCGATAGAAGAAACCCGACGCACTTCGAGGCCTATGCACCCGCTTCCTGTGGGTGAGGTAAAGCTGGCACTCCTGTGCCCAAGTGTAGTATTACATCTCTAGTGCCTGTGTTCCAAATCTTAAGTTCCTAGGTCATCCGGAAGATTCCTTTTGCAGTAACTTTGTACTTTTTACGCACCCATTGAAACCTATGGGAGCACGCGTGTGACTATTTGCTCTGCACACGCCACCCGTGGACCTCCTGGTCACTAACTGAAGTTAGCTCCTTGTAGGCCCAGCGATTCTAGAGGCCCTAGGCCTTTTCCCTTTTCTGTTCGTGGTACTTATACCACTATTTTAGTATATGGTTTGAGTGGCCACCAGGGCCTATCCATATAAAGTGCAACTTCTGTGTATTCTGTGATAATCTTGTTTGACGATTTGTGCTCCTGTGCTCATAAAGAGACTAGGGGTTACTTTGAGAAATAAATACATATATATTTTGAATATATATCTGTGTGGTGTCCTTTCATTGGTATAAAAGGGGGTTACTATTGGTAAAACAGCTTGCTTAACACGCTTCACGAGTTTAGCCTCAAAGACTGCTTAGCCTACGCTACCACTAGGGCAGCTAGTCCGAAAAGGTTGACTTACAACCACACCATAAGGGTTGCTTGGCATGGTACAAGGTGGTCACTAGAACTAGTGAACAGCATATACCAGGCCAACTTCTCACACCACACAAGTTAGCAGATATTTTCCTCTGGTGGCTGGATGTTTGATTGTGGGGTTCAGCAACCAATGGTGTAGTTGAAGGTAGAGAAAGCGTTCCGTCTCACGTAGTTTAAATTCCTCCTTCAGTTGGTTGAAAGACTTAATAGTCCTATGGGCAAAAATACCTCCAAAAGTCTTAAATCCCACCAGCAGTCATTTGTGATAGGAGGTCCTGTGCACTCTTGGGGGTATATTCTCAAGAACGTGTGAAAACCATTGTAAAAGTTACTTAGCGCAACCTACAACATCACAGTCTATCGCGGGAAATTTACGCCTTGTTTACCAAGTTTTCACAACACGGCGGTACCATACGATAGTCACCAGATAACGCGCCAAATGGCCGCGTTAAAATCAATGCCACGCCGCAAAAAAGTGAAACACGAACACAAAAAAAGCTGCGATGAGGCCAAGTGCGATACAAAAAGTTGCAAAAACAGCCACAGGCCTGCAAATCCCACGCGTCTGGTGGGAAAATGGACAATAAAAGCTATAAAAACAACACACCAGAAAGAAGCCAAAGTGCATAGCAACATGGTTGCACCCTGACCGAGCGCAGAGGCCAACGAGAACCCCACAAGCCCCACAGACCACCAGCAAGGAACAGCGGGCTCTGAGAAGGCCAAAGAGAAGAGGGAGAGGAAGATGGGGTGCAGTCCGAAGGAAAACAAGACAAGCGTCACGGAGGTAACAGAACACAACCAGCAACTGACCCACAATCAGACTACCTTGAATGCAGCCGGAATGTCGAGGAGGCCAATGGAGGAGGCCAAGAGGCGCTGGCATGACGTAAAAATTTAAACCAGGCACAAAGACGTTGCCAACAGGAAGGAAGCAACGGCGACAGGAGGTGGGAGTCGTGCGCCACAGGAGGAGCTGGAGGAAACGGAGGCCACAGTCAACTGTGTGGATACAGTGCAAGGAGTCTAGAGTGCGGACACAGCTTGATAAGACCTGACACAACATAAACGTAGTGAGTAAAGACCAGGGACTGGGGGGACGGGGAGATGGGCACAATGGCACACATGCACAAATAAGCAGACTACACTGCACACCCACAATGACCTTAGATCATGTACCTCATCCCCATGGCACACTGCAGCACACACACACAGCAATCACAGCACACCCACATTGACGACAAAGTGACACCAAGTGCAACACCAACACTGCAAAACAGAGGACACAACTGGCTCCGTACACGCGCAGAAACAGGCCCACTACATCTGACAGAGCTGAAAACGTTGAAATGGAAATGTACGCGTAAAACCTCACACCCGTCATGTAGTCTAAACGTACACTGTCCCTCATCTAAATCCTGCACCTCCAAAACAGTCACAATGTACACTGTCATACAGTCTGCATGTAAACAAGAACAATGTGCCAACACACATGTCAACACAATGTCAAGATACATCTCCCCTCCACATTGCAGAGGGACACACAACACCTCCAGCAGAGCACAGAAGACCACACATCAGTGATGCCGGAGTGGACCACCACACCTACGACACCAACGCCCTACAACAGCCCATTGACATCCCACCAACCCACCACCAGAACAAGGGCAGCCAGGCCACTTAGAGGAGAACCCAGTCCCTGAAACAGACCACACAGCATGAAGCACCCGCAAGCATGGCAGGCCCACAACACCTCACCGAACCGCACATGGCACCCCAATGCCAGGTGTCAGAACGCCAAAAGGAGGTGGCACAACAGGTGCTGGTGTGTTCCGAACCCATGGAAGGTGAACTAGAGCACATACGTGGGTGTCCACCTACACCCCACAAAGGAGACCCACACTGCCATAGAGACAGATGCACATTGCAAGTACAGAACCACGCCCAGGGGCACGCACATATCAGTCACACACCCACATTGGCTCTGCGTACAATGGCACAGTCTACTGCCCTCACGAATTGTGTGGGTGATGACAAGGCTACATGTCCAAGCTCTAACCCACTGCCTGCGGTGACATGTCTGCATCCGCTGTACACAGCACAATGTAATGTCCTAGGGCCCAGGGCCCTCATGCATACAACAAGACCACAGGGACACACACAGATATCATGCTGAACTGGCTATGGGCACGTGCGCCCAGCCCCTTTATTGGTAGGGCCACATGTACAGTGACGCCTGTGCTGGTTGTGTGTGGGGTGAGTATAAGCCAGCCCGCACGGAGTGCTTGGTGCTGGCAACAACTTGAACAGTGGACAGCAGTACAATGGAAACAAAAAACACCTGCATAACAGAGTCAACTGCTGAGCAACATGGAGGGAGCTGGAGCAAGTACAGAGGTCACGCAACATACAAACAGAAGTGTCCGTGAGTTTCAGTGCACTGAGGTTGGGGCCCCAGAGCAGAGCGTGCTCATGTGAAGAAAATGTCTCGGATTGTGTCTCTTCTGGACATTCCTGATCCAGCTACAGTGAGGGGGTGTCACACCTGCATCATCTTTCTCATCGCCATCCCAGGTCACCCACACTGCCTGAGGTGACATTGCTGCATGAGCACTCCACGGCACATAACCAAAGCAGTAATGGACAATGATTCGTGGTGCACAGAGATAGTGGCACCTGGAGTGCTGAGCAGGGGATCAGGCAGAAGGTGGCATCCACGACAGGTGCGGGAAACTCCGTCAGTCTGCCAATATGACCATTTTGACACTGGCAGTTGGCGGTCAGACGTGGTCCTGGTGGTGGTGGCATGAGCCCCCTACGGTGATGCGACATCCGGGCTGGTCAGGACTCGATTTGATGTGTGAGCCCAGGTCGACCACAGTTGCGGCCGCAGGCAGTGGACAGCACAGGGCCACAGATACATGGCGTTGATGCCCTCAAGGCCATCGCCTCAGAGGCCATCCAGCATCTCAGCAGAAGGGGTCCCTGACCTGACCAGCACAGAGTTAGTGGCCCCGGATGCACTGTGGCCAGCACAGGCACACTGCCATGGGACGGTGACTTGCGGTGCAGTGAGATAGGGACATATAAAGTCCTGAGCGGGCCCTCGTTGATGTCCAAGGTGGACGTGGCAGAGGCTTGCGGGGGACAGTGGAAGGTGTCCTCCAGGGCATGATGCACAGGGTGGAAGCTGTCCGGAAGCAGCAAATGGAGGAGTGGAATGCCACGGCATCATTTTACCAATAAAGTCAGTATCACCGACACGATGGCGACGAAAACCCCAAGTCCATGGACTCAGTCGCCACCTAAGTTCAACCAGAGTGTGTCCATAGGTTTCAGGGAACAGACTTAGTGGCACAGGGGCTGAAAGGGGATGCAGTCTGTGTTGAGGCCTGTACAGTAACATCAAGTCAGCCATAAATAAATTAAGACTGAATTTGAATAGTGTGTGACCTACTTGACCGCAGTGTAGGCCTGAGGCAGCGGTCAGCGCGGTTCAGCGAGCTCCTCCTGGAACTCTAACACACGATGTTGTCATGACATTTGGGAGTGACTTGTGGTTGATGTAGGAAAAAGCACCAGAGTGGGTGTTCAGTCAACGATGATGACGTGTCCTGCCTGGTGTGGACTGGATTGGATTGGCGTGAGGCCTGCTGGACCGTAGTGTAGGCCGACGGCATTGTTATCAAGGGCCCACAGACACGTGTGTTTGGGATGCTAAGCCCAGACTTGGTGTCACCACATCGAAGGGAGTATAGTGAGTTAAATCTGCCATTCTTGATGTTCTCTGCCATAGTGTAATCAAGACTCAGTTCCAAATGTGTGACCTACGTTTCCTCTGTGCATGCAGGTGGAGTACTTCAACGAGACGGGAGTACAGCATGCCGGTGTCGCGGAGGTCGTGATGGACTGAGGAGCCTGACAGGTTCACGGCACTATGGCTTGGAGCTTGCACGGGCACGTGGTGGGCCCTCATCGACACACGCTGGTGTCAGCACGTGTGCATTGATGCCTGCCTGCGCAGGGCCCGGCAGGACTAGTACGGGGCCCAGCGTCCCAGGGTGCAGCAGGCACACAGGAACACAGGCAACACCGCTCACCACGACGACCTCGTGGCGGCATTCCTGAAGAGGACCACGCCCAGAGCTACGTGCTTTTTATTCACACCCCTACGGGTGCCCGGCATACGCCGGGCCAGCCCACTCCGCTCACGCTTACAGGGGGGGACGTAACAAGCTACATTTTCGGAATCTTCCCCACTGGCTGGGGTGACATGGTTGCGTCCACTGTCCCCTGCATACTGCAGTCTGGCCATCGCTTCAAAGCCACACTTGGCATTGTGTACATTGTCATTCATAGGTCAGTTGCCTCCTTTGCACATGCCTGGTCCCCACCTCTTCCCACAATTTGCTATTGTGTGGCCGTTGATGGCTTATGTGCATGGCTGGCCCAGGTTGCCGAGTGAGTTGTGGTGTCGTGTCTGGTGGGTTTACATGTTGTTTGGCATGTTGTATGGGAGTTTGTGACGTGTGCGTTCAAAGTGTTGTGAGTTGCTTGGTTGTGGAGTTGAGGTGTGTGGTGTGTTCATTTGGTACTTGCCAATGAGCAACACATTTCCATAGGTGTCAGGCAGGAAGCGCTGGGTGATGGTGAGCTGTTGGAAGATGTTGGACTCATGCACTAGGAATGGGTGGTTGGCTTTGAGGTTGTTGAAGATTCCCAGGTGGTCCACTATTGCCTGCACACTCTGGTATGTGTGTGCTTTCGGTAGCGGATAGTGTGTAGAGTGTCACCAGCGGGCACAAGTAGGACATGTGTGCATTCAATTGCCCCCTGACACGTGAGGGAATCCAGCTATGGTTTTGATGCCTTGCTTGGTCTCCAGCTGTTCCTGCGCAGTGTGGGGGAAGTATAGGTAGTGTGGTACCAAGCTGATGATGGCATCCAAGACAGTTGGGGGGCTTATATGTGGCTGGCTGTGAGACTCCTCGGACTCTGGTGGTTGTTGGTTGGGGGGTACCAGAGGCCAACAGGTGCAGCCCAGCCAGGAGCTTTGTGTAGGGTGGGATGTTGGTTGTCCGCTGTGTTGGTGCCGTTGGCCTGTTGGGCGATGAGGGTCAGGATGCGTAGGCTGGTTGTCCTTTTGACCCTGTGGTGGGCAATAGCATCCTCTGGTGTTAAGTCTGTGAGGGTGGTGCGTGTCTTGTGGGTCCGCTGTCTTTGTCCGTGCTGCCTCTGTGGTGGTCCGGGGCTGTTCCGGGGGGGAATTGTGGTCCTGGGTGTGGTGGCGGTGGGGGTTGTTGCCCTCTTGGGTGTCCGGCACGCATGTTCAGTGGCTCCATGGCATCTGTTGTTCTTCAGTGTGGCTCTGGGCTGGGCTTCCTTTTCTGTTGCTAGCTGGCGTCCGACTTTGCACCAGGTCAGAGCAGGTGTTAGTTTTCTGCTACTAACGCCCTTATTGCATGTTTCGTGGTCTTTTCGCCGTTGTGGCTGGTCGTTGAGAATGTTGTGGAGTGCTGTTGTCGCGGCTTTTTGCACAGGAACGCCTACTCTGCATCTCATTAGCGATAGTTGCCGGGGTCATCTGTGGCAATGTTTTTTGCAGCTGCTATTGATGGTAAACTGGTGCTATGGGCTGTTAGCACCAGCTTGTGAATGCGGTGATGAATTTATCGCAGGTTTGGCTGCGCTAAGGTGCCGTTAACTAGGCGATAGCTCCTTGAGAATATGGCCCTTGGTGTATAATCAGTGTTACCCCAAAGTGGGATGAATGGTGACGGGAATTAGTTTGGCCCATATCAAACCACTGCTCTATTGCAGATGTCCAGGGTGGCTCTAGTGACTGGGGATTTGTAATGTGTAATAGTGCTTTATGCTGCCAAGGTATCTCCGAGAGGGGCCCTGCAGCCATTGTAAGGTATATCTTACACAATACGTTTTCAGTCTCTCTACAGGTCCAATGATCAGGAACATGAGATGTGCCGCTGCATAATATTGGGATAGATCTGGCACTCCTAATCCCCCTTGCCTTAGTGAACTTTGAATATTCTTTCCTTCCTACTCTTCCAGATATGAGTAGTACAGAAATCACAAGATATGTATATTGCCTTTTGGAATGTGATGTACCAATGTTAAAAAAACACAGAGAATATTGTGTAGGATTGACATCTTTTATGCTGCTATTATACCCAAAAGTGAGAGTCCTTTATGCTTCCAAATACTAAGTTCGGCTTGTATCCCTCTCTTTAACGTTTGTAAATTAAAGTATTTGGGGGCATATCAACAAGGGCTTTATCTCTGCTTTTTTGGCTTTAAAAGCCAAAAAAGGAGAGATAAAACTAGCGCCCTATCAACAACAGGGTGCTAACATGCAAATTTGCATGTTAGCACCCTTTTACTCTACGCTTCCCCTTGCATCTCTAATGAGATGCAAAGGGGGCGTTCCAGAGTAAAATAATAGGAGAAATGTCGCTAAGCGAAATTTCTCCTATTATCAAGAATGTCGCTAACCCTGTTAGAGACAAAAAAAGCAGCGCTAACCGCGGTTAACGCTGCTTTTTTACGTCTGGTATTTTTCTGACTTAGCCATGATATCCTATGGAAGGAGGATATCATGGCTAAGTTTGCCTGTCCCTATCAACAAGGTAACGTGAGATTATCGCTGGGTTTCCAGCGATAATCTCACGTTAGCCTGTTTGTTAGCGTGAGGATTTTTATCGCTATTTAGATAAGCGTTGCTAATAGCACCCTATCTCAGAGATAAAAATTCACGCTAGCCGGCGATAATTATCCTAGCGCTAAGTGCGCTTAGAGATAACTATCGCCGGTTGTTGTTGATATGCCCCTTGGTTTTAATCAGGGTGGATGCTAGGGTAAAACCCAGACAGCAGGTGTTAGTCATCACCCAACGAAGCAATGTCATCGTCTGTAACTTCTCTATCATTGATTTGGGTGTCAAGATATTAAGGATTTCCGAGTTGGTGAGAATGTTTTTAAACCCTGAAACCTTTTGATATGCATCCAGGTCTGCTAGAACCTTAGGTAGAGAGTGCACCGGGTCTGTTATGGATAGCAGGATATAATCTGCAAACACAGTCAATTTTATGTCTTGCTTGCTAAACATGATCCCTTTTATTTAGGGGTTGGCGCGATAAGTTTGGCCAGCTGTTCCAGCCTTGGGGCAAAGAGGAGAGTTGACAGCGGGCAACCCTGTCTCATACCTCTACACATGTTCAACTATGAAGCATACAGCCTATTGACTTTACCCCTACCTCTGGGGTTCTGGAAATCCACTAGTAACCTTAATAGGAAGTTATCACCAATACACCCTTCCTGCAGTGTATCAGTCATCTGATCTCAGTTCACCTTTTTATACATTTTTTCAGCATCTAGGGTGACCAGGATTGACTGTTTGGCTCCACTGCAACCTATGTCTAGATGAGGGAGGGCCATCTTTGTGGTATTTCTTGCCTGCTTCCCTTGAATAAAACCTGACTGGTTGTGATAGCTCAACTCAATGCCTGTAATCACAGTGTAGCGATTATAGTTTAGATATTTGCATCAACACTAACAAGGAATATTGGCCTGTACAATCCAAGTTCACTAGGCTCTTTGCCAGGCTTGAGAATAAGAGAAATAGTGGACTCTGTCATCTTACAGGGTCCAACAAGATCCCCCAGCACATGCAGATATACTTAATACAACGTATATAATGTCAAAGCAAGCATTCTTTGTTTTCTTATTTTTCTTATTTTATTTTGTCTTTTATTCTGTTGTTAGGTTCTTTAGCCTAGGTTCCTTAGTCAACATGTGTTTCGTCACGATATGGGCAGAATATCCTACAAAGTCTTCAGGGCTAAGAGAATTAAACAGAAAATAAACACTATAGTGAGCGCCTTAAAACTTAAATCATAATGAATCACCTCACAGTGACTTTTGTGACGAGTTTAACTACTATGTGTATAATCTAAGTGATTTTGCATAGTGGAAACCCATGCGCATGGTTTCGTTTATCATCGTTCTTTGTTATCAAAACAGCCTTAAAGTCCAGTTGTAACTCAAAAAAGGCGTATCACAACGAACATTTGGTGTGCAAGAGCACTGTTATTCTTGAAACGTATGTAAGTGAAATTCAAGCATTATTTTGGAGTATTCATTATCCCAATATTTGTATAAAGAGTACAATCAACACTGTGCCTTCTAGATCAAAGTGTGAGCACCTGAAAATCAGAAAAGGGGGAAAAGAAAAGTACCTTAATCCTCTTGGCATAATACCTAGTGTCAAAATGGTAAGTACAAATTAGTAAAGATATATAACCAGAAGGGGTTATTGATTAACACAGGAAAATAAAGCGCCTTGCAGTGTGTCCGTATTCGTCAATTAGTACTGAAATGAAACGGTGCAACAGGTGAGGGAGAAACCCCTAAAACCCCTAAAACCCTCCAATGAGGACCACGAGGTCTGAAATGCAAAGCAGTCAAATCCTGAGCACACGCGTTCGTGTGGTTTGGAAAATCTGATCCAAAGTAGAAAGCCAAAAAAGTCTAATCTCAATGCAAATGTTCTTTTGTTCCTTTTTTAATTTTTTTAATTCCAACTCGTGTTGAAAACCCTAGAACTTCTTCAGGGTTGTATGGCTATCCAAGTTGTGCAGTTCTACGCCTAGTATCCGGCTATTATAACTCTGACCCGGCTAGGTCTTTCCAAAAACATGCGACTCGTGTTCCACAGGAATGTCAATCTTATGAAAGTTTAAAAATTCTCAATTCAGACGATATATGTAGATTTTTGCAGCATAATCCAAATGCGATATGTCTGTGTCTTGTATGCCTCAAACAAGTGTTCTTCAAGAGTCAAGACACCGAGATAAGGCCCGAGACCTTCAGCGAGTATGCTGATCCACGCTGCACTCTGGCGAGTCGTTCTGAACCGGATCACTTTCAGTCTTAAAAAAGAACATTTGCATTGAGACTAGACTTTTTTGGCTTTCTACTTTGGATCAGATTTTCCAAACCACACAAACGCGTGTGCACAGGATTTGACTGCTTTACAAATTAGTAAAGTTGCCAGCCCAGGGACTGGTTTCTTACTAGGACTGAGGACAATTTGTTTTATACATTTCAAAAACACCTACTTTCCTGTTGTTTGTATTTCTGTCAGGTAGGAAGTAATAATCCAAATCTAGTTAAATTATGTCTTTGTGGTATTCTGGAAAGTTGAATGACCCATATGATATTATAGGGAAGACGAAACCCCAGATATGGGGGGAGAATCACCTGTTTACCTGTGTAAAGATACATTCATATCCAAATTACAACCATTCTAAATCCAGTCTGTTAGAACTGGGGGTCTCTAGTTGGCAGAGGTAGGTACCTTTGACCAAACAGGGACCCTTGCTTCTAGTCAGGCAAAGGGGATTACACTCCTGGATAACCCCTGCTCACGCCCTTGGTAGCTTGGAACGAGCAGACAGGCTTATCTCAGAGGCAGTGTGTTAAGCATTTGTGAACACATACAGTAATACAGTGAAAACACTACAAACGGACACCACACAGGTTTTACAAAAATATGTATTTTTTATATAGACTTAACACAAGATCATGAACGATAAAAATCCACAATACTGTACTTCAAATACACTTAAAGATGGTAGAAGTCACTTAGTTTAAGTTGATGATAAATGCGACAAAGTTCTCACAAAAGTACCTGGATGCATAACGCAAAATAAACAAAAGGTTCGCAGCGATGGAGATGTGTCAGTTCCTTACTTCGGGGGAGACGAAGCGTTGCGCCTCAGTGCTTGCGCAGAGTAGGGGATGCGTCTTGGTCCTTACCAGAGAGGAGGTGATGCATTGATTCTCGAACTGAGTTACGGTTACGATACGACATGATGGTGCCTCGATGCGATGCGACAATCCGGTGCGATGCGATAAGATGGCGCCCTTGATGCGATGACCTAAAGACGATGCGTGCACGCCTGGCGGCCGTGCGGCAAACTCTGTAAATTTGGAGCCGCGACAGGCCCTGCGACATGCTTCTCCGGTGATGCGGCGGCGACCTCTGCGGCAGTGACATGCTTCTCCGGCGATGCAACGGCAACAGCTGCGACTGCGACACACTTCTTCTCGTTGAGTCGCGCTTCCAGCTCCCAGCGACAAGCAGGCTTCTGCAGACAGAATTCCCAGCATGGAAATTCACAGGGGAGCTGGTGGTGAAGTCTTTTGTCCCTGAGTCTTCAGCTGGAGGCAAGCACAAGTTCAAGCCCTTGGAGTAATATTCTGCAAGATGATGAAAGTTCTTTGAAAGCTCCTTCTCCTGTCCTTCGCACAGAAGACACCACTGTAGGCCAAACCAACAACACAGCACACTGGCGGGGGGCAGTCTAACTCCTACAGTTTCCTTGGTTCTTCTCCTTGGCAGAGGTTTGTCTTGTTGTTCCAGAAGTGATCTAAAGTCTTGGGGTCTGGGTCCCCATATTTATACTACTAAATCCTTTGTCTTATGAAGGCAGAGGGGTCTGTACCTAGTCCAAACCAGTTCTATGCAGTCCTGGAGCACTTTGTTTACAGGACTCCTTCTTTCCTTTGACAGTGTGGGCCAGGGACATCAGGCGCACCACAGGAGGTGGAGCCAGCCTTGTGGAAGGCAGGCAAAACCCTATTCAGACCCAGGTGCGACTCCTCCCACCACTCTACATGCAGATAGGTCTATTCAGCCCTGTGCTGACTCACCCTGTCTCCTGGAATCCCCACAGCCCCTGTCAGTCACAAAACCAGAAACACAATACACAAGCTAGAAGAGGCAGGCTGGATGGTTAGGTAAGAAAATACCTACTTTCTAAAAGTGGTATTTTCAAACACAGAATGTTAAAACGAACTTTACTAAAAGATGTAGTTTTATCATTCTGATTTCAGGCATACTAAACTCTAATTTCTACCATGTTCCCTGGGTCAGTTAGGATTATAAAATGTTATTATCAAACTGCCCATTCTTGCCTATGGGGACTGGTAGCCTTGCAATAGTGAAAAACGAAAATGGTTGTAATTCACTATTAGGACATGCCACACACACCACGGCATGTCCTACCTTATACTTACAAAGCACCCCGCCCTTAGGCCTATCTTAGGGGTGTCTGATATGAAGAAAAGGGAAGGTTTGGGGAAGTGGGTGCACTTACCAAGTCGACATGGCAGAACTAGACTGCACATAGGCTCTGCAATGGCAGGCCTAAGACACACTTTACAGGCTGCTTCTGTGGGTGGCACAACCAGTGCTGCAAACCCACCAGCAGCATTTGATTTACAGGCCCCGGGCACACAAGGTGCACCTTACTAGGGTCTGACAAGTAAATCAAATAGTCCAATCATGGAGTCACTAATCAATACATGAATTTACAATAGAGAGCATATGCATTTTAGCACAGATCAGCAGTGGTAAAGTTCCCGGAGTCATAAAACAGCCAACAACAGGTCAGAAAAAATACAGACGGAAGGCAAAATGTTCAGGGATGACCCTGCAAAAAGGGCCAAGTCCAACACACCCCTCTTCTAGCCAAAACGCAAGGTAGACCAATAACTACCTTGATGGGCTTCCCTGCTTTGGGCGATAGAACATGGACCCTGGCCCGCAAGAGCAGGGTCATATTCCAGTTCTACGCCAATCTGATCCCATTTGGATCCCTCTATCCATACTGTCAGGGCCCACCAAGCTAACCCATGGGGAACCCTTCTCCTCACCTGTTGACACCACCTGTGCAGCACCTAACCTTAGCTTGCTCACAGGTGTGTCTCAACAGACAGACAGCAAGCCACAGTGACCACTGACAGTAGTCAATGCTGAGACCTAGGCCTTATGCCGCTCAGGGCTCTAAAACCTCTGTGGCATCAAAGAGCGGGTAGCAGTAGCCCCAGGTGCTTGGTACCCTTTGTCCACTCTCCCGCCTGTCAGGTCAATCAATCAATCAATCAATCAATGGTTTATAGAGTGCACTACTCACCCATGAGGGTCTCAAGGCGCTGGGGGGGGGGGGGGGCAGCTCCGGTGTAGTAATCACTCCAGGCAGGTAGATGAGGTTCAGGAGGATTTATTCATGTTAGTTACAAGATCAGTAATACAGGAGTAATTCAGCAGTAATTCAGCCCCACCAGGAGCAGCCAGCAAGGCGCTCAGCCCTTCTCCAACTGTGGATTTCATAGATCAACATTCCATATTACATCATCTCCACAGTGTTCCAAAGGTGGAGCAGTGAATGACAAGAACAGCACTATGACCAAGATAATACATATCCTCCTTTCTTCCAGAAAGAAAATAAAAAAGAGAAATAAAGAATGAGATGTAGAAGCTAGAAGAACAAAATAGAGAGGAGGGCACTAGGGAGAAACAGAGCAGAGGTAGAAAGAAAGAAAACAACCAAAAGTCTTAAAGAAACAGATAAATATAACCTGTTTCACATCCTCCTTTCTATCAATGGGAAAAAGAAATAAAGAAAAGAAAGAGAAACCATCAATGCGTACTCTGTACACCAACTGGCCAGGTAAGTATGCAAGAGAGCAATCCACATCAGGAGAAAAAGAAGATGACAGAGAAGAAGAGAAATACATTATATAACTCATACTTCTCCATAATATAATAAACATTTGAGTTAAAACAAAATAGAAAAGTACTGGGCTACAGTGTTGAGAATGAAAAAGAAAACAGAGTGAGAGAAAAACGTCCAGTCTAACGTGGACCAATGCAGTATAGTTAATGGACATGAACCAAACTATACACCCATGTGGATAAAAATATGAGCATGCAGAGGCAACCACAAGAGGGGTCTATACATTGCACTAAGTAGTGAAAGTTTAAGGCCATGAAATGTACCTAAACTGGAGATATATAAATATGCGCAATGAGGAAGGTTAAAAACCCAAAAACACACCTTGCGGAAAGGTCAAGAAATGTGCATGTATGTGCGGGACAACGGTGTGCACAGAAACAAAAGAGATACCTCGTAGAGAGGTCAATGTTGTGCACTAGAGTA
The DNA here is from genome assembly GCF_964204655.1 of Triturus cristatus. Lineage (NCBI taxonomy): Eukaryota > Metazoa > Chordata > Amphibia > Caudata > Salamandridae > Triturus > Triturus cristatus. The sequence goes on from NC_140593.1 coordinate 420,656,498, forward strand.
GTGGGAATATAACCCACGTGAAACACCCTGTGAAGAGCTAAAAACATTGTTCACTGTAATAAAAGACACGTACCTCGTGGAGAGGTCAATGTTGTGCACTAGAGTAGCGGGACTATAACCCTTGCGAGACACCTCGTGTGGAGGTAAGGACAATGTGCACTGTAATAATGGGACTAAAACTCCTGCGAGACACCTCATGTTGAGGTAAAGATTGTGCACTGTGTGAAGGTAAAACTGTTGTGCACTGTACAACACTAAAAGTATTGTGCACCATACAAAAGAGACGACACCCCATGAGGTAAAAACAAAGTGCACTATGTCAGTAAACTGTGTAATTAGAGTAAAATCAGAAGAAATATGTTACCATTGTAAACATGACGTCTAAAAAAACACACACACGCATTTCTTAAAGAATAAAGCCACAACTACTTGGTAAGAACATAAGAACAGTAAACAAAAAAATTGCAAGTTGTTTAACCAAGATCAAAGGTGTGCCTGTCACCGCGATGATAGACATGCATGCATGAAGGTACTCTGCAACAGATACAATGCCAACAGAAACAGAGCACTTGGCAGCAGAACAAAGTACTTTGAAGCAGGCATCATGCCCATTGAAGATGGAGATGAAACGTGGAACTAACTCACCGCAAGGCTTAAAGGCACAGTCCGTTGTAAAATGTCCAGTGACTAGAAAAGAAGAAAACTTTGCCCAAACGTTCCTACAGAAGAGGCGCATTGAAGATAAAGGCTGGTGTTGATTGACAAAATTAACTGAACGATGTACTGAAGAGGCGGACACATGAGGGTTAATGAAACGAAATCCTTGTTGAAAAAGAAAACGTCACCTCACGACATTGTTTTTTTTTTTTTTTTTTTTTTTTTTTTAAAAACCTTTATTCGTGCATCTTAAAAGAACAAATACGGGCCTACAACCGTCAGGCCGGCCACGATACAGTAAAGCACTGATACCCACATTACAGCCCCCGTGCGTCAACGGTCAGGATTAACAACAGGTTATGAGTCACATACTGGAGATATCTTTGAAACCCGGGGAAGGAGAGGTGAAGGTTAATTTTAAGTTTTTTTGATAATTTTATCAGAGAAAAAAGTCAATGAAGGATAAGAGCAAAGGAGATTCGAGTCCGCAAGATAGCTTCACCACACGGGCGAGCAGCAACATCAGTAAGAACAACAATGGAAGTAAAATCTCAAACAGTGAGGCGGTGCAGAGATATATCAGGATAGTCACATGAGCAAGTACGCGCCCCTCCAGAGCCGCCCCCACTCGATCCACCCCACACCCGGACCCCGAATCGAAGAAAGTAGAGCACAGAGACATAAAAGAAGAAAGGCCCATAGAACTAATTAAGAACAGAGTATTACCCCCCCACCCTACACCAATGCGGAGGCTACGGCCTACCCCCCCCCCCAGCATAGTGCCTGTCGCCCAATGAACCCGAAATATAGAGAAGAGAGAAAGTAGGAACAGAGTAAAGAAGGGAAGAAAACAGAAAAGAAGGTGGGGAGGAGCCCACGGGACACCAGAGCGCCCCGAACCATCAGCCAGTTATGGCCCCCACACACTGAGAGCCCTCTACGCCAAAAAACGGCATGCGAAGATACCATGGCACCACAGTTTAAGCGAAGGGATACAAGTCGCGACGAGTGCGCGCAAAACATACATACAGTTCCAGTCCCAGGCCAGCCCGTCCATACACCATAGCGATAGAAGTCAGTCTAGCCCTGGCCCGATCGCGGGCTTGGGATTAAACCAGCTCCTGCATGAAGGCCCCGTGTCCCGAGCAGACAAAGACAAGATGGCCGCTTGTGAGAGGATGGTGAAGTAGGATCACGGAATGGCCGCCGACCATCGATTGAGGTCCCTCGTTGCACCACATAAAATCCAAACCTGGCAAGTAAGGTACAGGAGTTCCACAAAAAGGAAGCAGTGGGCCACCGCGGACGGTTCCTCGAAGCCGTTAGGTATCGCTCAGCAGGATAGTCTCGCGGACGCGGTGAGGCAGGCAACAATGAAGCAGGCAGCCATGACCAGGGGGACAAAGTATCCGCAGTTGAGGTGGAGAGCGGTGGACCCTGGGCGCCGGGAGCGCTAGATGAAGGCACCAGTGTAGCACAATCATACACCGCCGTTGCGTCCCCGCAAGAGGACAAGAGCACCGGGAGACCCACGCCCTGCGGATGACAAACAGTGCGCTCACGACCCGCAGCCGACAGTATGGGGTCAAACCGCTCACTCAGCGCCTGCAGGCCAGCGCACATCTGTAGTTGAAAGTCCCGCAGGACAGCCAGAACGGAGCCGCATGTCAGCGGAAGCTGGGCCCCCACATCGGCAGCAATCCGGGACGGCACTGTGGAGCTGGTGTCCGGAAGAGGGAGGGCGAAGTGGGCAGCGGGCGAGACCGGAGTATCACCCCCCAGCCGCGAGCAGGCACTCAACGCCATGTTTTGCCGCTATACGTTGCAATGGCCAGGGGGGGGGGGGGTCGTGGCAAGGAGTCAATTCCCCTCAGGTCTACGCCGCAACAGGAAAGGCCGACAGTCGCTTCTCTTCTCGCCGGTCCCCTTCGCCGCTGGCTAGGCAATAGGCGAAGGGGGCAGCAGCCTCCCACAGCGCGGTCCTCAGAGCGGGGCAGGAGACCCACCGCACCGGGGCCCACCCCACAGCTCCAGCCCGTCAGGCACAGGGTGCAGAAGGTGTCCGGCCGTCCCTCCCCGGGCTCATCCGGCAACGATCCATGGTGCGAGGTGAGATCGGGACCGCGGGGCTCAGATTAGCGCTAGCTGGTCCGGTAACTGCGGAGCTTCCAGGGGGCCGGCAAAGGCCGTAAGGGCGCAGGGTTTCAGTGCCGAGGACAAAAGCACCCAGAACTCGGGCATCCGGGCGGGTTGAGACTCCGGGAAAGCAGCAGCGCGGTCAGTGCGTCTTCGCACACGGTGCACCTCGAGAATCAGCGAGGATGGGCATCAGGATAGTAGTCCGAGGCCACGGACCGACGGAGCCGGGCGCTCAAGCTCGACCAGACTGTGAAAAAAAAAAAAAAAAACTTTATTCATAAACAATGGTTGGCAGATCACAGCAGGGCACACTCAACTTCCGATATCAAGAGATGAAGAAAGCCTGGATCCGCCAAGACCAAGATAGCAGGACGCACATGAGACACATGCCGGGTGGCTCACGGCACGCTCCTGCTCCGAAACGTCCATATGCAGCGTCGAACACCAGAGAGGCCGAAGACGTCATGGAAGGCTCAGGAGAAGCTCCGCGCGGCATCATGCTCAAGGTAAGATGTGCGTGACAAGTTTAAATTTAAAAACAAATGCAACAGTCATTAAATACTTGTCACGTAGTAGAAACAATCAACACCGGAAAAAATAAATTAGGAAATACTATTACTTCGCTGTGTAGGTCCCACACTTGCAGAAAGCAAAAAGAGCCGGCGAAAACCAAAGGAGCCAGTATATAATTAAATCCATGCAATATCGGCGCAGCGCTGGCAGGATAAACGTAAAAAAAAAATACAGTCCAATCCCTCAGAGAAGCATAGAATGGCACTCAAGCAGTCACAAATGAGCCTTACTATCCAGAAGAACACAGCACTATGCACTAGAGGTAAAAACTGAGATACCCACTGGTTACCTTTGTTCATGATCCACTGTAAATCTTTTCAGAGGCAATGTGGACGTTTGTAGGAGCAGCGTAGACATTAATTGTGGGTTGCTAGACCTTAGCAGACCTTAGCAGCTGATGACTTTTCTTCAGAAGTAGAGATGACTTCACAGTACGCTTGGGATTGGGCTGCTGCTGAAAAAGACACTGTAGGTACAGCACACAGCGCTTTTGAGATGCTGTAGGAACAGTAGGCAGAGACAGGAGCTGTTTTTTGAGAATGGAACTGGCACTTGTGCGTTGAGGGTGACCAGTGGGAGGTCACTGGTGGGGCTGTGGTGTGCCAGTAGGTTGAATAAGAGCAGCTGTAGATTCAGAAGTTGCTTTTAGTTGAGACTAGGTACTCCAGACCTGAAATAGAAGTCCTCAGGGGTCAGTCAAAGAGCCAGGTCTTGAGGTCCTTCCTGAACGTGTGGAGGGTTGGGGAGAGTCTGATGTTGACCGGGAGCTCGTTCCAGGATTTGGCTGCGATGTAGGAGAAGGCTCACCCGCCGGTTCTGTTTCTGCGTATGCGGGGGACCTCTGCCAGGGCGAGGTCGGCGGAGTGGAGGTTCCTCTTGGGTATGTGGAAACATACTCGGTTGTTGAGATATTTGGGTCCGATGTTGTTGAGGGATTTGTAGGCGTGGGTGAGGAGTTTGAAGGTGACCCTCTTATCGACGGGGAGCTAGTGGAGGCTTCATAGGTGTTGGGGGATATGTTCGTGTCATGGTGTCCCTACAACGAGCCTGGCTGCGGATTATCTAGATGGTTTGGAGTTTGTTGTGAAGAGTTTTGTTGATTCCGCCATAGAGGTCGTTGCCGTAGTCTAGTCTTCTGGTTATGAGTGGGTGACGGTCTTTCAGCAGTCGGGGGGATCCATTTGAAGGTCTTATGGAGGATGCGGAGGCAGTTGAAACTGGTGGACGTAACGGCGTTGATCTGGCGGTTCATGGAGAGAGAGGCGTCGAGGATTATGCTGAGGTTCCGAGCGTGGTCTGTCAGGGTGGGTGGGCTCCCGAGGGCGGAGGGCCACCAGGTGTTGTCCCAGGCAGAAGTGCAGGGTCCAAGGAAGAGGGCCTAGGTCTTCTCGAAGTTGAGCTTTAGGCAGCTGTCCTTCATTCAGGCAGCTACATTCCTCATTCCTTCCTGGAAGCTGAGACTGGTGATTTCTGGGTTCTTGGTGAGGAAGAGGATGAGTTGTGTGTCGTCGGCGTAGGATACGATGCTGAGCCCGTGCTGTCTGACAATGGCGGTGATGGGGGCCATGTAGATGTTGAAGCACGTCGGGCTTGGTGAAGATCCCTGAGGTACTCCGCAGATGATGTCAGTGGGGTCAGAGAGGAAGGCGGGGGGGAGTGTGATCCTCTGGGTTCTGCAGGAGAGGAAAGATTGGATCCAGTCGAGGGTGGATCCCAGTATTCCTGCGTTGTGGAGTCTGGTGGCTAGCATGTGATGTGAGACGGTGTCGAAGGCTGCGGAGAGGTCTAGGAGGATGAGGGCTGCGGTGTGTCCCTGGTCTAGCAGCATGCGGATGTCATCGGTGGTGGCGAGGAGGGAGGTCTCGGTGCTGTGGTTCCTGCGGAAGCCAGACTGGGATGCGTCTAGGATGGAGTTTTCTTCGATGAAGGCGGTCAGCTGGGCGTTCACGAGTCTTTCGGTGACTTTGGCAGCGAAGGGGAGGAGAGAGATGGGCCGGTAGTTCTTCAGGTCAGTTGGGTCGGCAGTTGGTTTCTTGAGGACGGGTTTCACCTCTGCACGCTTCCAGTCATCTGGGCAGATGCTGGATATGAGCGAGGAGTTGATTGTTTGTCCTAGTTCGGGTGCCGCTCGTGGGTGTAGACACTCTACCCACCCGCTAAGGAGGTTTGCTGAATTGGAGCCCTTTGACCTGTGGGGTAGCCGCTGCTGTAGTGCTGTTGTGGCGCTGGACGCTCGGGGAGCCTGTACGCCGGGACTGCGAGGACCAGGGTGCAGTCGGCGGACATCGCTGGGCGCACCTGGAAGCTCTTCTCGGCGCCGCCTCCCTCCACCTCATAACTCCTCGCGGCCCCCGCTTCGCGGGAGCCGCTCGTGGGTGTAGACACTCTACCCACCCGCTAAGGAGGTTTGCTGAATTGGAGCCCTTTGACCTGTGGGGTAGCAGCTGCTGTTGTGCTGTTGTGGCGCTGGACGCTCGGGGAGCCTGTACGCCGGGACTGCGAGGACCAGGGTGCAGTCGGCGGACATCGCTGGGCGCACCTGGAAGCTCTTCTCGGCCACACCTCCCTTATTGATTGACATTGACACTCCCATATAGACACTTTCCCACCCGCGCTAGCGGGACGCGCACCGGGGCGAAGACCGGGCTAAGAGCGGGCCGTTTGAGGCCGTTCGAGACTGTTTGAGGCTGGGCTGGCCCCCCCCCTGGTCGGCACCCCAAGCAAGGTACACACTATGGCAACTGGATTCCTACGGGTGGGCAACAAGGGAGGCAATGTGATGGGGACTTTGGACAATTTTATAACTCGAGCAAGCAATGTTCTGGCGTACGAGATTGCTGCCACCGAAAGAAGGTTATCCCTTGACCCTTTATTAGGGAAAAGATCTTCATTGGGTCATATTGCACTCGCCCCCTCTCCCCCCCCCGAACAACTCTGAGCAGCCCCTAGTAAGTGGCCACTCGGTTGAAATTTTGATAGGGGATTCTACAACCCCTGTCGACGCCACCTTAGCTGACTCGTCTCGCATTGGGTCTACCCATGATGACAATCTTGCCTCTCCACCTACTGCCAACTGTCCCAAAACAAGGTCTATGGCTGACCGATCTACTAGAAGCAAAGCCACTGGGTTGAATTCCCCAGTCGTAAAGGCCAAGAAACGAGGGGGTGCTCTAATGACTTACCCCTCTAAAAAAAAACAAAGAACTCAAGTTCCCAACCCAGCCCCTAATGCTCCTACTCGTAGCATAGACCCACATATTACCTTGATACAGGATTCCGTTGCACGCTCTACCCCCGCAACAATAACTGAGGAAAATATGGGTGGCCTTTTTCCCAGTAATTTTTGGGATAAACTGGCCGAAGTAATTGACGGAAGATTATCCCCTCTGGTCAGGCGCCTTTCGGCAGTAGAATTAAAGCTAGCTTCGATAGCTGATAGGCTTCAATCAGACACCGTCCCTGCTATACATTCAACTGCGATATCAACTAGTCAAAAATTAATTACACTGCCCTCAATACTTCGAACGAAAGGCCTATAGCGAACATTACTCAGTGTAATGCAGTTGAGACCACCGGGGTACTAGACCCTAGTGAGAATGGTAGATCTCTCTCTTCCGTCCCTTCATCCCTGTCTACTGCTCCTATCACAGTGGGCAGCTCGGTGGATCATTCAACCCAGCCTTCCACCCTTTCCCTGATTAATCTTAGACCAGATACCCTCTCTATTACTAAGCCCCCTTTGAGTCTTGACCTTCCTCCAGATTGCAGCCCATATGTGGCAGTTCTATCAGGTGTACCTGAACTTCCGATGGATAAAACTGAACCTTATCTATCACTGAAGTTTAAGGTAATACACTGGATGAACAAACATAGACCCTTGCCATCCACCTTGAACGGAGAAATTTTAATGGTTCGTAGAGTCCCTTGGGTGGGTCAGGGTCCGAAGAACCTCAGGGGAGACTGCGTTGTTGTAACGTTTAAAGATTTAAGGGTCTCACAACATGTGCACAAGGGGGGATGGGCGGACACCGCTAATGGAATTCACACCCTCCCCCTTTCTTACTTCTACCCCCCTCGACCACATATTCACGGGAGGGATATAGCCAATGCCCATTTAAGCAGACAGAGACTGGGTTTGGGTCAAACTGGAACACATGGTACTGAGACTCATATGCCTCAATATAACATTCCCTGCTATAACAGGTTCAGTACCTTGGACTGTGTAGATTGACTGAAGCCTAGCTTCCCTCATGGGCCAGCTGTGACATCCTCAAGGGATCCTATACAGAGCATGGTCTCTCCCCCACCCCCCACTGATTCCCCTAGACTAGGAGCTAATAACAGTCCTAGTCCAGCTACCCCCTTAAGTACCATTCCAATCCCTTGCACGACTATTCCCGGCACTATCACTACCAGTCAGACTGCCGGGTTGAACATTCTTTCTTGGAATGTGGCAGGTTTGCCACGCCTCCTTGAAATCCCCGATTGGGGGGACTTCATTGATAGACATGACATCTGTTTATTACAGGAGACTTGGGCAATGACCCCCTTTCATCGTGTGGGGTTTGCAACTTTTTGGGAACCCGCAGTAAAGCCAAAGAAGGGTAGGCCGTCGGGAGGGCTGCTCATTTGGGTCCGAATACATTTGGGATATGTCATCAAAAAAATGTGTACTGACTCCCCAGATATCATGTGGTTAGACATAACACTCCTGGATAGGGGTAAGTTGAACTTGATAAGTGTATACTCCCGTCCAGTGAGTTATGGCCAATTGTCTCTCACCTTGGCCAGTTTAGAGGCCCTCCTGAGTTCGATCAGTAATCCTGAACATCTTATCATTGGTGGAGATTTTAATTGCCACTATGAGCCACTGAATGGCTTAACTACGCCAGTAGCACAGGAGGAGGACCTAGCATGGGACATTCCTCCATCTAATATTTATCCCACAAAGGCCTGGACGCCTCTGGTCCTCCAACTCACACAAATCACACTCGCCTTTTCAGTACGAGCTTGTAATGGCAGGTTTCCTCTAAATAGCCCAGGAAATCCAACTTTCGAAAGAAACGGGCAATCCTCAATCATTGATTATATCATGGTTAGCATGAGCCTGTGGTCTAGGATCTCGAACTTCGAGGTCATTAAACGTTATGATAGTGATCACAACCCTGTAGTTGTACGTATGGAGGGTTTTAATTTTTCTTCTACTATTCCTAACGTTTCACCCATAGTTTTACCACTAACTACTTTCGAAGGGGCACGAAGAATCAGATGGGAGAAGATTGTCCAATCTGAAAGTGATCTCGGTGTAATGTATTCTGAGATCTATCCCCTTCTAGAGAAAGTAATGGGAGAATCCACTACATCCGAAGGCTACGTTAATTTAGAATTAACCGGATCCACCCACACTGGACTTTGTGCCATCCTTGGGACCCACTTTAGCCGACCTATTAAGAACAACTCGGCGCTAACCAGGGGGAAACCAACCTGGTTTAATAAAACCTGTAGGGAAGCAAAGACACTGCTCTCGTTAACCCTCAAGAATGGTAACTCGTTGGAAATCAAGGAAGCAAGGGCCTTTTTTAAGAAAATGACGCGTGATGCGAAGCAAGAGTGGGAAATAACTAGATGGGAGGAGATCTCCTCTGCACTAAAGAATAGGGATTTTAAATCCTTTTGGAACTTGGTTAAGACAGGTTCTTCTGCCCCCACTCAAGCACTCCAACCTAACCTCAGCGAAGAAATCTGGCGTAAACATTTTAAAAATCTATACGCCTCCAATATACCCACTGAAAATAACCATCCCATTAGCCCTTACGCCAGCCCCCATATTTTTCCGGGGCAGGCTGAAATGTGCACCTTTAGCGAAATTAGAGTGGCTCTTAGCAAAGTACTTCCTAATAAAGCCCCCGGCCTAGACAAGATCCCAGGAGATCTTTTTAAAAGTGAGCCTGATATCTGGGTCCCATACCTCCATGGCCTCTATAATGCAATCCTACGAGGAATGCCACTACCAGCTACATGGGCTGGAGCCGAGATAATACCAATCCACAAAAAGGGCTCCCCACTCGATCCGGCTAATTATAGGCCCATTAGCCTCATCGATGTAGCACAGAAGATCTTTGCCCGCATCCTCCTAGGGAGACATCAGACCTGGATGGAAGACTCCAATATTTTAACTCCCCTACAGGTGGGATTTAGAGCTAAGATGTCAACTGTGGATCAATTGTTTAGGTTGCAATTGATCCACTGGAAAACCATCATTCTCGAAGGGGGCAGCCTTTACCTCACGTTCGTTGATCTAAAGTCTGCCTTCGATATGGTGGACCGCAGACAGCTCTGGGAGCTATTAAAGGAGATGGGCGTACCCCTATATCTTTGTGACTTACTAGAGCGACTCCACAAGGACACCTTTGCCAGGGTCAGGTTTGGACTAAAGGGTGAACTCACGCTCCCATTTGGGGTAGAAAAGGGGGTGAGACAGGGGTGTGTCCTTGCGCCAACTCTCTTTGCCTTATTTCTAAATGGGCTGGTTGAGGAAATTCTGAGCCTAAGAGATATTGATGCCCCCAAGTTGGCGGGAAGGAAAATCCCTACATTGATGTTTGCTGATGACACCCTGCTTCTCTCCCGTACTCCTATGGGGATGGGAAGAATTCTGGATGGCTTTGCATCCTTCTGTAGAAAGAGGAACTTAGTCATCAATGTAAGTAAAACTAAATACATGGTGTTTCATGCAGACACTACTAATCACCCTACACCCAAATTGTATGGCCAGCCTTTAGAACGAGTCACCACTTTTGATTATTTGGGTCTGACCCTTAACAATAAAATGACATGGGGACCTCAGATCTCTAAAGTAAACTTGAAACTTGTCCAAATAACTGGGGGCATTACCAAGATGCTTAAAAACAGCCACCTTAAATTGATTAGTCCACTTGTTGAGATTTATAAATCTCAGGGACGGGGTGTTGTAGCCTATGGAGCCGAACTATGGGGCCATATCCCCTCCCCAATTCTTCTTAAGTCAGAAAACAAATTTTTTAGAAATATTCTTGCTCTTCCAATGAGTACTCCTATGCAGCCACTTAGGATGGATTTAGGCCTTCAACCGATTAAGGACATGGTTGCTTCCCGACCAGTAATGTATTGGCGCCGCTTGTGGAGCACCCCTGAATTGATGAATTTTCAGGAGGAACTTAAATCCATTTTGTTGATTCCAACGGCTGGCGCCATCCCTTGGTTAGCTTATATTAAGAAATCACTAAGGGAGATAGGGAGAGAAGATCTCTGGCATTCGCCAGAGTATGCATGTTCTTCTCTTCCAAAGAGATCCCTGGCCAAACTCCTGGAGGAAAGATATTTGACCGACCTTATTTGTACTACCTCCATTGCTAACTTGACCTCTGTATTTCTAGAGGCCAAAATTAGCTATAAATTTGAGTCCGTAATAGACCTGATACAACCAATTATGGCCAAAAAGTTATACCTACAGTTCAGGCACGGTTCCCTCCCGCTCTTTTCAAGAACTAATAAGTGGTTGGGCTCAGCCCGGAAATCCTGCCCTGGCTGTGGTATTCTGGAAGCAACTGAGGTACACGTTGGTTTTTTTTGTCCGGCATATATATTCCCGCGCAGAAAATGGATCATCCAATTGGCCAAGAATATAGGGGCTAGACATTGTATGGATCTTTATAGGTTGTTAAAGTATGACACCTCTCCCCTATATGCTACTGTGATTGCAAAATTTCTTTTCTCAATGTGGCTAATTAGAAGAAAACTCCTACCTCATTAAGGTTGACTTGATTTTATTATCTGTCTTTTTATTATCTGTTTTTATTCAAGACATGATGAATGAGTGTTATTAGATTATTGTTGTATTAATTTTAATAATATTATGTATTTTATGCACTTTTATGGCTAAAGCCGAAATAAAGTTTTTCTGACTGACTGACCTAGTTCGGGTGCGATGACCGCGGTGGCCCTGTGGAAGATGTGAGGGGGGCAGGGGTCCTTTGGGGCTCCTGAGTGCGTCTTCTTCATGGTTGAGGAGATGAGTTTGATGAATGAGGGTGCCCAGGAGGAGAAGATCGGCTTCTCTGCGGTGGTGGGTGATGAGGTGCTGTTTTCTGCTGGCTCGTTGAAGTTATCGTAAAGGGCCTTGATATTCAGGTAGAAGTAGGAGTTGAGTTTGTCGCAGAGTTCCTGGGAGGAAGTGATGTCAGTGGCTTCACAGGTGGGTTTTGCGAACTGCGGAATGATGTTGAACAGCTCCTTAACGTTGGATGCATTGGTCTTGACTTTGTTTCTGATGAAGGTCCTTTTGGTGTCCTTTAAATGCTGGTGGTAGTCCTTCAGGGTGCTCTTGTGGTTGTTCTGTGCTTCCGTGGTCTTCTTGCTCCTCCAGGTTTTCTCCAAGCATCTGCAGGAGCATCTGGCTTCTTGGAGTTCGGTGGTCAACCAGGCGGCCCTCAGAGGGCGTTGTTTGGCAGTGCGACGGAGAGGTGCCAGCTTGTCGGCGCAGCAGGAGTAGGCCTGGGCGAAGCACTACGCTACGCTCGCGTAGTTTGCGAAGTTCGCGCTACTTCGCGCTACGCGAACTGCACGTAGCACAGTGTGAACACGCGTAGCGTAGTGTTGCGTAGTGCTGCGGTCATTTTTTGCTTGCTCGCGGTCCTCAACGTCAAGTTGGCGACCGCGAGCAAGCAAAATGACATCCTGGCGAGACTTTTTCCTTGTTCGCGATCGCGAGCATGGAAAATAAACCTCCCGGCGAGATTCCCAACGCGAGAAGGTCAGGTTTCTCATTGCGAGGGGTCGCGTATGCTCGCGACCGCTCGCGATGAGAAACTACCAGTTCGCGTTGAGAAAGCTGCAGCTCGAGTAAAAATCTACTCGAGCAGCAGAAAACTACAGCTCGCACTGTGCAAGATGCCATTTTGAATGATTGCACAGTGCCGGTTGCTTGTCCGCACTGTGCAATCATTGAAAACAACATCTTGCACAGTGCGAACATGTTACTTCGCAGTTCGCGAAGTGCTACGCGTAGCTCGCGTAGTGCGAACTTCACTTTGCGTAGCTTCGCGAAGTGCTACTTCGCGAACTACGCCCACCCTTAAGCAGGAGACTGGCACTGACCCACCAGCCCCGGGCCTGTACCCAGCGACTGGACAGGAGACTAGGGTGGGCTTTCCCACACCCGGTCCTCCTCCTCCTTGGGGCTCTGTACCCTCCCACTTGCAGTTGTACCCCCTTCCAGAATTATCAGGGTGCCTGTAGCAGGTTTCCTGTACAATTCGCCCACCAGTTCAGGGGTTCTTTCCTGCAACTGGGCTTCCAGGTCAGAGGGGACACCTGGCTACTCAACCCTGAGACCAACCCCTGCAGTTGAACACCTGCTTGGCACACCAGGACCTCAGTGGGAGCACATATGTCCCCCCGAGGGTGACACACAACTCATGTGTCGTGTGACAGTCTGCCTAGTGCAGATCCCCCGACCCCTGTCCATCTGACAGCGCATGAAGATTCCCCAGGACAGAAGAGGTGTCACCATGGTCATTCATCTGTGACTCAGCCCTTCTGGCTAGCCCTGACCCACTGGTTCATCCACTGGGGACTCTTTTCCCCTCTCACCCCTCACTCTGGACGTCTGCACCCTCCACTTAGGAGTGGGACTGCCAGACAACAGAAATGATGGAGGCCTGCTTACAGACACTCCCAGTTCACTAGACACTAGGAGACCCCCCTCAACAGGCAGCCAATCAGGACAGACTAGGCTCCCCACCTGGTGTTCCCTTAAAGAACCATTCAGGCTCTGAGGCTGGGCACTATCGGGACATAACCCATTCTCACTCTTTCCCCTTAAAGACAGGACGTGAAGCCCTAAACCCCTCCCACTACAACGGGACCTAGCTGGGCTACTCTGAACCACTTCCCCACTCTGGGATGGAAGATACCTGAGCCACTCCCCTTAGGGTCACTCCCCAATGCCTCTCCAGACCTTCTGCATTCTACCAAAAGTTCTGCCTCCAATGTGAGCTCCCTGGGGTCAGAGAACTCACTCTCCAACAGGTGTTGGCATAGCTCTAGAAAACAGGGACTTACAATATCCTCTCACACAATTGGATCACACAGCCCCCTACAAGGGTTAACCAAACTATCCTTCACCTCACCATCCAGTGCCTTGCACACGTACTCCACCCCACTCTGCTGAGATTGGCAAGACGGTATCTGACTGTCTCTGTCACTCAACCCACACTCTTCTGGGCGGGCTTCACACTCACACACCAGGACTTCAACCATGGGGGAACCCCTCTCCCTGCACCTCTCATCTCGAGTCAGTAGAGTGCCCTGCCCACCACTAGGACCATGAACCCCTGCGTCAGTTTCCCAATTCACCTCAGTGACACTGTGCACCGCTGGAGCTATCTCATATCCTAGAACCTCCTGGTGTAAATTAAACCCCTCCTTCAAGTCAGGCGCCACATCTCTGGGTGTGTGTACTGCTCCCTCAGCACTAGAAAATTACATTTTGCTGCCACCATCTGAGCTGGATTCCACCTCCAACTCAGCAAAGCTCACTTCCTGATCTTCCCAAATTTCTTCTTCTTGGGCTAAGGCCCTTTTGGCCTCAGCATGCTTTCTCAGCTCCTCATCAATCTTTCTCAGCCTCTTGTCATAAGCCAGAAACCAGGCATCTGTTCCTGTTACCTTCCTCACTTTTAGAGAACTCCTCCTCCTTAGAATCAACAGGTAGTGTTGCCTTCCAGCGGGTTAACATACTGAAATAGGGATGCCTCTAGAACCTCCCTGGACCTTCTCTTCACAGGCAGCCCTCTTTCCTTGCAAAACACACGCAGCTCCTTCATTCAGTAGATGAACATGTGCCAGAAGTCGAGTTCCATTTTGCAACAACTAACCAGAGTTATAGCATCAAAAAATACTTCCTGGAGGACACCAGAAAACAGAAAACAGGATGTGGTCGTGTTTGGTGTGCGCTCACTAGTAGTGTACACCAATCACTGTATATGAGTCACAACTGCAAGTCCAAATCCCACCGCTGACCACCAATGTTAGAACTGGGGGTCTCTAGTTGGCAGAGGTAGGTACCTTTGACCAAATAGGGTCCCTTGCTTCTATTCAGGGAAAGGGGATAACACTCCTGGAAACCCTTGCTCACCCCCTTGGTAGCTTGGCACGAGCAGACAGGCTTATCTCAGAGGAAGTGTGTTAAGAATTTGTGAACACATACAGTAATACAGTGAAAACACTACAGATGGACAACACACGGGTTTTATAAAAATAAGTATTCTTTATATAGACTTAACACAAGACCATTCACGACAAAAATCCACAATACTGTACTTCAAATAGACTTAAAGATGGTAGAAGTCACTTAGTTCAAGTTGATGATAAATGCGACAAAGTTCTCACAAAAGTACCTGGATGTGTAATGCAAAGCAAACAAAAGGTTCGCAGGGATGCAGATTCGTCGGTTCCTTACTTCGGGGGAGATGACGCGTCGCACCTCAATGCTTGCGCAGAGTAGGGATCCGTCTTGGTCCTTACCAGAGGGGAGGTGATGCGTTGATTCTTGTACTGCATTCTGGGTACGATGCAACAAGATGGCGCCTTGATGCAATGCGACAATCCGGTGCGATAAGATGGCGCCCTTGATGCGATGACGTGAAGACGATACGTGCAGGCCCAGCAGCCGTGCGGCGAACTCTGTAACTTTGGAGCCGTGACAGGCCATGCAACACGCTTCTCCACTGATGTGGCTGAGACCTCTGCATTGGCAACAGGAGCGACTGCGACATGCTTCTTCTCACTGAGTCGCGCTTCCAGCTCCCAGCGACATGCAGGCTTCTGCATACAGAATTCCCAGCAAGGAAATTCAGAGGGGAGCTGGTGGTGAAGTCTTTTGTCCCTGAAACTTCAGCAGGAGACAAGCACAAGTTCAAGCCCTTGGAGTAATATTCTGCAAGATGATGAAAGTTCTTTGACAGTTCCTTCACCTCTCCTTGGCACTGTAGGCACCACTGTAGGCCATCCCAGCAACACAGCACACTGGCGGGGGGGCAGTCCAACTCCCACAGCTGCCTTGGTTCTTCTCCTTGGCAGAGGTTCATCTTGTTGTTCCGGAAGTGATCTAAAGTCTTGGGGTCTGGGTCCCCATATTTATACTACTAAATCCTTTGTCCTCTGAAGGCAGAGGGGCCTGTACCTGGTCCAAACCAGTTCTGTGCAGTCCTGGAGCACTTTGTTTACAGGACTCCTTCTTTCCTTTGACAGTGTGGGCCAGGGACATCAGACGCACCACAGGAGGTGGAGCCAGCATTGTAGAAGGCAGGCACAGCCCTATTCAGACCGAGGTGCGACTCCTCCCACCACTCTACATGCAGATAGGTCTATTCAGCCCTGTGCTGACTCACCCTGTTTCCTGGAATCCCCCAGCCCCTGTCAGTCACAAAACCAGACACACAATACACAATCTAGCAGAGGCAGGCTGGTTGGGTAAGAAAATACCTACTTTCTAAAAGTGGTATTTTAAAACACAGAATGTTAAAACCAATTTTACTAAAAGATGTATTTTTATCATTCTTAGTTCAGGCACACTAAACTTGAATTTTTACCATGTGTAGGAGAGTAGGATCTGCTTCACAAGGGTACCCCCACTTTTTGCTGGTGTTTCACTGTTTTTCAACCTTAGTCTGGCTGTGGCCCTGCTAATCAGGACCCCGGCCTAGCTGCCTCCTCTCTAAAATGGTTTCCATTTACATTAGGTACATTTCTGATTGGATTCTGGAGTGCCTTATAAGCCCCTAGTGTATGGTATACTATGTACCTAGGCCATAGGTACCTCAGAGGACTACCAGGGGCTGAAGCATGTATTATGCCACCCCTAGGAAGCACTCCAAAATGACACCACAGGTCTGCTACTGCAGCCTGAGTAAGGTGGTGTTTGCACCCCTTACTGTGGTATAGGCTACCTATATCACTACCATTGCACACACATATGAAACCTATAAGTCACTCCTACAGCAGGCCTTAACAATCCTGAAGGCAAAGGGCTTGGTTTTTATGTGAGAGGGTGCCCTTGCATGAGCAGAGCACCTCTGCAGCGTTCGGAGTACCTCCTCTGATGCTGTTTGTGGTGCAGCCTGACCATCAACTCTTAAGTGCATTATAATCTTGCGGTAAATGCTAACTTTGGACTGGCTGCACGGAAACATGTTGTGTTTGGTGTCAAACGCTTGGAATACTACACCCCCCCGCCAGTTCTGGCGGCGGGGGTAGCATTCCACCCTTCTAGATGGAGAGACATGTTCACACTGGTCTAACCCAGCAGGACTTTCTACAGCCCTGGCATCCCAAAATGGATGCCACTGCCACAGACACGGGTCTGGCCTCCTGCTGCTGATCAAAACTCCGGCAGAAGAGGCCTGGACAATAGGTTTCCTGTCCCAGGGAGGTGCAACCACCTCCCCAGACAGGCAGATGTGTATTGGGGCTGGGCGGGAGCACTCTCTGCTGCTTTGAAGTCGTGCACTGGGGGCACACTTGGTTTCCCTGTGCATAGTCAAGTTCAAACCAGTTGCAGGGGCTACCTGCCCCTGCTCTGGTGTGAAACTGGACAAAGGAAATGGGTGTAACCACCCCTCTTTCCAAACCCTCCCATAGGTGGGTCCCTAGAGTATGTCCAACCCCCAAACTTAGTATAAGTATGGATACCCAGTCCTTGCGACTTTAGATTACCCTGGACAAAACTCTGCAATATATATCCTGGACCTTCGATGTTCTACTTTGCTTAGGAGACTGAAGAAATCTCCCTCGGGGTCAAGGAGTGACTCCCCTGCTTGGCAGGCACCAAAGAAGCAACTGACCGGTCTGCAATTCCGAAGCTCCCGCCAGACGCCGAAGTCTCTGCATCCCCAGAGGTAGATTTCCAGACTTCCCCGAGGCAATCCTGAGTCCACAGCAAAGCTGAGGCCCGTGGCTATCGTGGGTGATGTGGAACCGTGACCCCTGGACACCGTGATCTTTTGCTGATCCATCATCTTCCTGGTCTTCCTCGAAGTTGTACTTTGGGCTCCGAGTAGCCTCAGCCTTGAGCACCTCCTGCACCGAAGAACTCTGGCTTCCAAGAGTGGGCCCGTTTCAAGTGCAAACGCTTGAGGCTCCTTTGCGATCGCTAGCCCATTGGCTAGTGGGTCCCGACGAAGGCAACTCTTCTTCTGATTGGGCTTTTCTGGTTGCTCCAGACATGCCCTGACTTACCCTCGCTGGGTGAGTACCCCAGACCTTGCTGGTCTGCACCGCCGTACTTTCTCTGATTCCAAGTGACTTGCCACTGCCAAGGCTTGTTGGGTCCAATCTGGTTGCTGACACCGCAGTACTCGACAGACTTCGTGGGACAGTTTGAATCCAGCTCCTGGTTATCATCGACACCTCCTGGACCTCGTGGCTGAAGAGTCAAGACACCCATAAACTCACCTGAAGCACCCGACATCTGTGGGCATTGGTCTATCGTGCCCTTGGTCACTGGAAAGTGACCCAGACTCTGTCCCCTCTGCTTTCAGGTTCCTTCCATCCTAGATCCAGGCTTGGATCGCTTCAGACACTTCTCCTCTTCACGGCAGCAGCACTTCTTCGCCAGCTTCCATTGAAATCTACGACGCGACCCAACACCAAAAGACACCTATGCACCCGGCTTCCCTGGGTGAGGTAACACGAGTACTCTGGTGCTCTCGTGGGTGCTAGCCATAGAACTTCTTAAGTCCAAAAGGGTTTGGTCCTGACTCATTTCTAAGTGTCCCTAATCTTTAAATTTCCAACCGCGACATTGCCCATAGAAGCTAACGGGAACCTGCGGCTGTGTTTACACACTGCACACGGCCCCCGTGGGTTCCCTGTGTCACTATCTTGGGTGGTTCCTTGGGGTCCCAATGATCCTACAGGCTCTAGGCCTTGTGTCTAGTTCAGTCGTGGTTCTTATACCAGTTTATTGGTATATGGTTTGGTACGCCCCTAGGGCCCAAACGTGTATGTGTGCTATTACTGTTGATTGCTAACTTGTAAACAAAGTACTTCGAACTCCAGTCTCATAAAGAGACTAGAGGGGTGTGTTTTATCTTAAATACATATATTTTAAATATATACCTGGTGTGGTTGTCCTTTCATTTGGTCATTCAAGAGATTATAGACTGGTAAAACAAGCTGCTTTACATTCCTTCAAGACTTAGCCTAGTGGACAGCATATATCAGGCCAACTTCACACACCATGTTCCCTGGGTCAGTTAGGATTATAAGATGTTATTATCAAACTGCCATTCTGGCCTAGGGGGACTGGTATCCTTGCAATAGTGAAAAACGAAAATGGCTGTTATTCACTATTAGGACATGCCACATACACACCAGGGCATGTCCTACCTTATACTTACAATGCACTCTGCCCTTGGGCCAACCTTAGGGGTGTCTGATATGAAGAAAAGGGAAGGTTTGGGGACTGGCAATTGGGTGCACGTACCAAGTCGACATGCCAGTACTAGACTGCACACAGGCTCTGCAATGGCAGGCCTGAGACACACTTTACAGGCTGCTTCGGTGGGTGGCACAACCAGTGCTGCAAGCCCACCAGCAGCATTTGATTTACAGGCCCCGGGCACACATGGTGCACTGTACTAGGGTCTGACAAGTAAATCAAATAATCGAATCATGGAGTCCCTAATCAATGCATGAATTTACAATAGAGAGCATATGTACTTTTGCACTGATCAGCAGTGGTAAAGTGCCCAGAGTCATAAAACAGCTAACAACAAGTTAGAAAAAATACAGGAGGAAGGCAAAAAGTTCAGGGATGACCCTGCAAAAAGGACCAAGCCCAACACAGTCCAAATAATGATATGTAAGAAAACAGCACAAAAACCATCTGAAGCTATCAGCCGCTTACTGGAACAGTTGTCCCATTTGGCTGAGAATATGTCTTATACACAATACGTGCGTCTTTCAATATAGGACTGAAGACCTTTGGAAATCCTGATTGCAGGAATCGATCCGCGTATGCATCCGATCCTATCAGGCAGAAAAATAAAATAAAAGGGCCGTGCCAATGGCTGTCGGCCTCGATATTGTTTAAGCAAAACGTGACTCTATATCCATAATCCTAAGCCTTTTACTGATATGTGTTTTCATAATGAAGTTCTAAAGCGAGTATGCCATCCAACAAGTTCTGAAGTCCCTAAGTTTGGCAATAAAAACCTGTGCTGTGTGGGAAAAAGCAGTTAAAATAAAACATCAGTAGTACATCACTCGTGTGGTGCTTTGGTGGAGCTATGTGAGTATCAGCACTGGAACAGAAGATGAGAGGCACATCATGCATGAGTTGCAAAGGCAGACATATGTGAGAGCCTCAGTTCTGGAACTGCAGATGTACTGCACATCACAGATGAGGTGCTTCAGGAGAGCTGTATGAGAGTATCATTGCTGAAACAGAAGATAAGCAGCACAACACACATGAGGTGCATCGGCAGACATATGTGAGAGTCTCAGCGGTGGAACAGATGTGCAGCAGGTATGCAAGTCTCACCGCTAGATTAGATGATAAGCAGCACATTAAAAATGAGGTGCATTGGCAGAGCTGTGTGGGAATCTCAGCGCTGAAACAGAAGATAAGCGCACCAAACTCACGAGGTGCTTCAGCATGGCTGTGAGTGAGTCTCAGGGCTAGAGCTAAATATACACTACACATCACACATCTGGTCCATTGAAAGAGCTGTTTGAGAATCAGTGCTGGAACAGAAGATGAGCAACACATAAAAAATGAGGTTCATCGGCCGGGTTGTGTGAGAGTCTCACCACTGGAACAGAAAATGTGCGGCACATCACACGAGGTGTTTCGGCAGCGCTATATGAGAGTCTTCTTGCTGGAACAGACAATCTGCTACACATTACACATGAAGTGCATCAGCAGAGCTCTGAGATGGTCTCATTGCTGAAACAGAACATAAGGGGCACATAACACAAGAGGTGCATCAGCAGAGATCTGTGAGAGTCTCAGTGCTGGAACAGAAGATTGCTGCACATCACACTTGACGTGCATCAGCAGAGCTGGGTGAGTCTCCACTGAAACAGAACGTGAACGACAATACACATAAGGTGCATCAGGACAGCTGTATGCGAGTATCACTGGTGGAACAGAAGATGTGCAGCACATCCCCCATTGGCAGAGCTGTGTGACCATCTCACCAATGGAACAGAGGATGAGCAGCACATTACACATGAGGTACATTGATGGAGCTGCATGAGACTCATTGCTCAAACAGAAGATGAGCAGCATATCACTCATAAGGTGTATCAGCACTCTGGAACAGAATATGTTCTCCAGATCACTCATGAGGTGCACTGGCAGAGCTATACAAAAGTGTCAACACTGTAATAGAAGAAGCTGCACAGCACAAGTGAGGTGCAGCAGTGGAGCTTTGTGAGGGTCTCTCCACTGGAATAGAAGATGTTCTGCAAATTAAATATGAGGTGCTTTGGCAAAGCTCAGTCTCTGCACTAGAAAACAAGATGAGCTGCACATCACACATGAAGTGCATGAGCGGAGCTGTGTGAGAGCTTCGGCGCTGGATGAGAAGATGAGCGGCACATCACACATGAAGTGCATGGGCGAAGCTGCGTGAGAACTTCAGCGCTGGGTGAGAAGATGAGCGGCACATCACACATGAAGTGCATAAGCAGAGCTGTGTGAGTTTCATGGCTGGAATTAAAGATGTGCTGCTAATCATGACGTGTCAGCGCTAGAACACTAAATGAGCACCACATCACACAAGGTGCATCAGCGAACAGGTGTGTGGCACATTAAACACGATGGATCAGCAGAGCTGTGTGAATCTTAACAGTGGAATCTTAGCAGTGGAAAAGATGATGTGTGGCACATCACCTATTGGCAGAGCTGTGTGAAAGTCTCAACACAGAAGGTGAGTGGTGAGGTGCATTGGCTGAGTTCTGTGAGCATCTCAGTAATGGAAAAGAAGATAAGCTGTACATCACGCATGAGGTGTTTCAGCGGAGCAGTGTGGAAGTTTCAGCGCTGCAATAGAACATGAGTGGTATATCACACAGACGAAGTGCATCAGCAGAGTTGTGCAAGTCTCAGTGCTGGAACAGAAAATGAGTGGTATACCACACATGAAGTGCATTGGTGGAGCTGTACGAGTCTCAGGGCTGGAGCTACAGATGTGCTGCATATCACACATGCAAGAAGAACAATTGATGGACAGAATGCAGAACAATGTCTGTTAGACCTGGCACTGTTGGTGTGGGTCTCCCTTCCATTTTTTGCTGTTGCCTCATGTGTTTTTGCTGGTGTTAGATGCTTTGGGCACTGTGCCACTGCTATTCAGTGCCACAGTGCAAGTGCTCCCTATGGTAAATTGATGTATGGATTAGTGACTCCATGATTGGATTATTTGATTTACTGGTCAGACCCTAGTACAGTGCACTGAGTGTGCCCAGGGCTTGTAAATCAAATGCTGCTGGTGGGCTTGCAGCACTGGTGGTGCCACCCACAGAAGCAGCCTGTAAAGTGTGTCTCAGGTCTGCCATTGCAGAGCCTGTGTGCAGTCTGGTACTGCCATGTTGACTGGGCAAGTGCACCCACTTGCCAGTCCCTAAACCTTCCCTTTTCTTGATATCAGACACCCCTATGGTAGGGCCAAATGCAGGGTGCATTATACGTATAAGGTAGGACATGCCCTGGTGTGTGTGGCATATCCTAATAGTGAATTACAGCCATTTTCGTTTTTCTCTATTGCAAGGCTAACTGTTCCCCACAGGCCAGAATGGGCAGTTTGATTATTACATCTTATAATCCTAACTGACTCAGGGAACTAGGTAGAAATACAAGTTTAGTACGCCTGAACTCAGAATGATGAAATACATCTTTTAGTGAAGTTGGTTTTAACATTCTGTGTTTCAAAATACCACTTTTAGAAAGTAGGTATTTTCTTGTCCAACTATCCAAGCCTGCCTCTGCTAGGTTGTGTTTTCCTTGTCTGGAGTTTGAGTGACCGGGGCTGGGGGATTCCAGGAGACAGAGTGAGTCAGCACAGGGCTGAATAGAGAGATCTGCATGCAGATGGGTGGGAGGAGTTGCACCTGGGTCCTGAGTAGGGCTGTGCCTTCCCTCCACAATGCTTGCTCCACCTCCTGTGGTGTGTCTGAAGTCCCTGGCCTACACTGTGAAAGGAAAGAAGGAGTCTTGTAAACAAAGTGCTCCAGGACTGACCAGAACTGGTATGGACTAGGCAAAGGCCTCTCTGCCTTCAAAGAACAAAGACAACATTAGTATAAAAGGGGGGACCCAGACCCCAGAACTTTAGATTACTTTTGGGAAACAAGAAGAACCTTTGCTGAGGAGAGGAACCAGAGACACTGAGGAGGAGACTATCCCTAAACTGAGTGCTGTTTGGGGGATTGGCCTGCAGTGGTTGCCTGACTGCCAAAGAAAGGAGAAAGGACGTTTGTGCTACTTTCATTCAACTTGTGAAGAATCAGATGACACCTTTAGCGTGAGTGATGTATGTTGAAGGCTGTTCACTGTAGCCGCTCGTTTTGTGTGCCTCTAGCGATACTGCAGCTTCCTCCCCTCTCCTAATACGAGGGAAGGTATCTTGCTGGCATTATCTGTTTGTGCACTATTTTATTTTTATGTTCCTCAGCTGTTTTAAAGAAAACGTATTTACTATTTACCCATCCGCTTACCTGCACATAAAAATTGGTTATACTCCTCGCTATTTAGCGAGTCTCTCTGGTTCTTTCAGGGGATTGTGCCACTTTTGGCCACCATCTTTGTTAGCGCTCTAGCGCTTCTGCAGTTGGGGCTATTTCAGTCAGGATCATGCAAGAGCGCAGCGCAACAGATGACACCTTTAGAGTGAGTGATGTATGTTGAAGGCTGTTCACTGTAGCTGCTCGTTTTGTGTGCCTCTAGCGATACTGCAGCTTCCTCCCCTCTCCTAATACGAGGGAAGGTATCTTGCTGGCATTATCTGTTTGTGCACTATTTTATTTTTTATGTTCCTCAGCTGTTTTAACCCCTTCGATGCTCATGACGGAACGGTTCCGTCATGAGCATCGGTTGGGCTGTGCTCATGACGGAACCGTTCCGTCATGAGGACAGCCCCCGGGGGAAGCGCTGGCGCTCCCCCCCTTGTGCCTCGATCTTGCCCCCCTTTACGGGTGTGGCAGCGGAAGAGCTTCCGCTGCCACCCCCGACCCCCCCCGAGCCCCCCCACGCTTTCTGATGACGTCAGCGCGCACAGCGCGCGCCAGCGTCATCAGGAAGCGTTGGACGCGCTGGAATCCATTTCTTCCAGCGCGTCCAAGGGGAGCAGAGGTAGGTGTTTGTCGTCCGGTGGGGGCCGCGGCGGTGAAATCTGTAGTATTGAGGCATCGGGGGAGAGGAAAGAGTATTTCCTCTCCCCCGATGTCTCAATACAGGGCATTCCTGCTCCACGATCGCGCACAGCGTCGCGATCGTGGAGTAGGGATGCCCCACTAGACACCAGGGATTTAGTATTTCGAATTTGGGAAGCGACCCCTTAGGCAAGGGTCGCTTCCTTGGGGATGAAAATTTGGCGAAGTCTTTTCTGCCCCCCCTGGGGGCAGATCGGCCCGCTTTCTGCGCGTTTCTGCCCCCAGGGGGGGCAGAAAAGCCCACTAGACACCAGGGATGTCGTTTTTACTATGTAGGAAGCGACCCCTTAGGCAAGGGTCGCTTCCTTGGGGGCAACATTTTTGGAAGTCTTTTCTGCCCCCCCTGGGGGCAGATCGGTCCGCTTTCTGCGCGTTTCTGCCCCCAAGGGGGGCAGAAAAGCCCACTAGACACCAGGGATGTCGTTTATGCTATGTAGGAAGCGACCCCTTAGGCAAGGGTCGCTTCCTTGGGGGGCCCAATAATTTGAAGACTTTTCTGCCCCCCCTGGGGGCAGATCGGTCTTCTTTCTGCCCGTTTCTGCCCCTAGGGGGGGCAGAAAAGCCCACTAGACACCAGGGATGTCTATTTCGTTATGTAGGAAGCGACCCCTTGGGCAAGGGTCGCTTCCTAGGGTGGTAAAGTGAATAGAAGACTTTTCTGCCCCCCCTGGGGGCAGATCGGTCGTCTTTCTGCCCGTTTCTGCCCCCAGGGGGGGGCAGAAAAGCCCACTAGACACCAGGGATGTCTTATTCTTTATGTAGGAAGCGACCCCTTGGGCAAGGGTCGCTTCCTTTGCGGCCTAATTATTTAGAATACTTTTCTGCCCCCCCTGGGGGCAGATTGGTCGTCTTTCTGTCCGTTTCTGCTCCTTGGGGGGGGGGGGGGCAGAAAAGCCCACTAGACACCAGGGATATAAATATTATTGTAGGAAGCGACCCCTTGGGCAAGGGTCGCTTCCTTGGGCCCCTAAATGTTTTGAAGACTTTTCTGCCCCCTCTGTGGGCAGATCGGTTTTATTTTTTTGCCGTTTCTGCTCCCATTGGGGGCAGAAAAGCCCACTAGACACCAGGGAATTAGTTCAATTAGAAATAGA
Organism: Triturus cristatus; assembly: GCF_964204655.1. NCBI lineage: Eukaryota > Metazoa > Chordata > Amphibia > Caudata > Salamandridae > Triturus > Triturus cristatus. The sequence continues at coordinate 420,681,439 of NC_140593.1, forward strand.
AGTGACCCCTCGCTTCCAGGGTGCAATTTGTTATATGCATTTGGCTCACCTGCCCCGGGACTGAATAGCCTTTTTTTTCCTGCTGTTTTCTGCCTGACCTGGCACACAAACCGATTGACCATTTGGGTAGTGACATGGCATGTTATAATGTTTATTGTTATATTTTTTGTGATTTCCAATTGTAATGTTTTTTTTGTTTACTTTTTTGTTCTAGGTGAAGGCTTTTCTTCTGTTCACGGTGACGTTTTGGTTCTGGTGGTTTTGCTGTTTGTGTAGTTTGGTAAGAGACTGTTTTTTTGTACAATGCAAATGTGTTTGATTTCTCTGCCTGTTTTTTTTTGCAAATGGTGTAATAATAGCAGTATGTTTGGTTTTTGAGTTTCAAAAACTTTTTGCATTGGTGCACGATGTGTATTTTGTTGTCTTGTGAGTAATTTGTTTTTTTTTCTTCTTTCTAGTTTGATATCGTTGGTCTTTGCTGTGTCACTGCAGAGTTTGTTTCTGGTGAGTGCAGCTGTCTCTTTTGATTTTGGATTGTATAGTTTTTGAGTACATTGATCTTATTGATATAAGGTACACATTTCTTTACTTACTTGGTTTGCACATTGTTGGTTGTTGTTGACTTGTTTGTGCAGTCTTCCATCTTAGTAGGTATAATGGCTAGCCGCAGGATGACTGCTCAGCAGGTTGTTGGTTTGCTGTTTGAGTCTTCCTCTGATATTGGGTCAGAGACTGACTCTGCTTCTGAGGGAGAGGGGGCAGGGGACGATTCTGGCAGTGAGTTTTCTCTCCGTATGGGGTCATCGGATGATGAAGATACTCTTAGTGCGGATGAAGTGCCTGTGTTAGAGGAGGAGACTGATGTGCCGATAGTGCGGCAAGAGGCATCTGGGCTGCAGCCTGCGGCTGCAAGGCTTCCCGTTGGTGTAGTGCGGCAAGAGACATCTGGGCTGTAGGCTGGGACTGCAAGGCTTCCCGTTGGTGTAGTGCGGCAAGAGGCATCTGGGCTGCAGGCTGGGGCTGCAAGCCTTTCCGTTGGTGTAGTGCGGCAAGAGACATCTGGGCTGCAGGCTGGGGCTGCAAGTCTTCCCGTTGAAAGTGATGACCTCTGGGTTGCCCCTGGCATGGTGCAGCCGGAATTTCCTGAGTTTACTGGTGTTCCAGGGTCTAGAGTGAATACCGAGAACTTTTTGCCTGTAAATTTTTTTCAGTTGTTTATGGACGATGTGTTTTTGGCAGAGATTGTTGAGCAGACTAATTTGTATGCCGAACAGTTTTTGAGGGACAACAGTGCCAGTCTTAAGCCACACTCTAGAGCTACCCGGTGGACTCCCACAAATGTTGAAGAGATGAAGAAGTTCTTGGGTTTAACTTTTTTGATGGGCTTGCTAAGGAAGCCATCATTGGCTTCATATTGGTCTAGCAGTCCCTTGATGGCAACGTCTATTTTTCCGGCAGTCATGAGTCGTGACAGGTATTTGCTTCTGCTTCGGATGATGCACTTTGTAGATAATGGTTTAGCGTTGCCACGAGATCACCCTGATTGTGACCGTCTTTTTAAGATTAGGCCTGTCCTTGATCACTTTGTTGATCGATTTTCTGAGATTTATGCCCCTGGTAGAGAAATTGCAGTGGATGAGTCTTTGGTGTTGTTCAAGGGCCGCTTGGTTTTTAGGCAATACATTCCTAGTAAGAGGGCACGCTATGGAATAAAGCTGTATATGCTGTGTGACAGTAGGACTGGATATGTCTCTAATTTCAGGGTGTACACCGGTAAGGAATCTAGGTTTAACCTCCCTGGTTGTCCGTCCACTTTTGGAGTGACTGAGAAAATTGTTTGGGAACTTGGAAGAGGATTTTTTAACAAAGGCCACCATTTATATGTAGATAACTTCTACACTGGTGTACGGTTGTTCAGGGAATTGGCCAAAGTGAACACTTTTGCTTGTGGCACAGTCCGCTGTAACCGTAAAGGTTTTCCGAAAGAACTTGTTTGTCAAAAGCTTGTGCGGGGACAGTGCAGTGCGTTGCGTTGCCAGGAGCTTCTTGCTGTGAAGTTTACAGACAGGAGAGATGTCTACATGCTGACTTCCATCCATGATGAAAGCACTGCACCTGTGACTGTTTGGGGTCAGGTCGCTGAAGCGCGCAAACCTGTATGTGTTTTAGACTATAATAGGTACATGGGTGGTGTTGACAGAGTAGATCAGAGGTTGGAACCTTACACTGCTCTTCGTAAGGCTTACATTTGGTACAAGAAGTTGGCTATCCATCTTTTCCACTTGGCAATGTTTAATGCTTTTGTTGTGTTCCAGGATTCTTGCCCTGAGTCAAAGATGACTTTTGCTAAGTTTCAGGAGTCTGTAATAGGCAGCCTTGTTGTAGTGGAACAGGCAAGTGTTCCTAGAGTTGGACTGGTGGAGGATGTTGCTAGATTGAAAGAACGCCACTTTCCAGATCACATTCCTCCCACACCCGCAAAAGATTTTCCCAGTAGGAGATGTAGAGTCTGTTGGCGAAGAGGTTTGCGGAAGGAGAGTCGTATGTACTGCCCCGATTGTCCCTCTCATCCTGCACTGTGTCTCTCTGCTTGTTTCCGAGCGTACCACACGCGTAAAAACTTCTGGGAAGATTCATGAGTGGTAAAGTGAACTGCCTGGTCTGTATTCTTTGGAACATATGATTCTGTTTCAAGGTTGGTGTTAGTGCAATGTATTTAGTTGCTGATTTTCTGTTAGAAGATTTGTATCTATTTGCAATTTGTTTGTGTTTTTATTTTTTTCTAAAAAAATCCAAAATGTGATGGCGGTGTGTGTAGGCTTGCGCTTGGCTGTTGGTGTGTGTGGACTGGCACTTGGTTGGTGGTGTGCGTGGAATGGTGCTTGGCTGACGGTGTGCGTGGACTGGCGGTGTGCATGGACTGGCGGTGTGCGTGGACTGGTGCGTGGCTGGTGGTGTGCGTGGAATGGTGCTTGGCTGGCGGTGTGCGTGGACTGGTGCGTGGCTGGTGGTGTGCGTGGAATGGTGCTTGGCTGGCGGTGTGCGTGGAATGGTGCTTGGCTGGTGGTGTGCGTGGAATGGTGCTTGGCTGGCGGTGTGCGTGGACTGGTACTTGGCTGGCAGTGTGTGTGGACTGGTGGTGTGTGCGGACTGGTGTTTGGCTGGTGGTGTCCGTGGACTGGAGCTTGGCTGGTGGTGTCCGTGGACTGGAGCTTGTCTGGTGGTGTGTGTGGACTGGAGCTTGGCTGGCGGTGTGCGTGGAATGGTGCTTGTCTGGTGGTGTCCGTGGACTGGAGCTTGGCTGGCGGTGTAGGTGGATTGGCGATTGGCTGCCGGTGTGCCTGGACTGGCTATTGGATGGCGGTGTGCCTGGACTGGCGCTTGGCTAGCGGTGTGCGTGGACTGGCGTTTGGCTAGCGGTGTGTGTCGACTGGTGCTTGGCTGGCTGTGTGTGAGTAGTGACTTTCTGCTGGTCACTACACACACTGCTAGCTGAGTGCCACTCCACGCAATCCTTCAGCCTGTGTAGTTGCTGTGTCTGGATTGTGGGCGTGTGAAAGTGATGGGCCCTTGAATGGCGCTGTGTGCTGGTGTGAGTTTTGTTATGTGATGGGCCCGCGGCTGGCGGTGTGAATGGTTTTGTATGTCTCACACGTATGAAAGGTGTATGAATGGCCTGTAAAGAGGTTGGTGCCTTGTCGTGGCTTTACAGCTCACGAGCTGTGAGTCAATGGTTCAGTTTCTTGCCCTTTCAATTATTACCAGTGCATTTCATGTTTTGTGAAATCACTTGGTAATACAATTTTATCTACTGAACCATCACTCACCCTCGTGCCAAATCCAACCAGTATGTGTGTGTGCTTGTGGGTTAGATGACTGTGCAGTAATATTTGTCTTTCTGAAGCAGGGTGTACCTTGTCCCTTTTTGGTGATTTTTGTACTGTGTTGCTTTTGTACCTGGTGGTGCGAATGGTCTTGTTTGTATCACGTATGAAAGGTGTGTGAATGGCCTGTAAAGCGGTTGGTGCCTTGACGTGGCTTTACAGCTCACGAGCTGCAAGTCATTGGTTTGGTTTTTTGTGAATTTAATTATTGACAGTGCATTTCATTTTTGTGAAATCTCTTGTTAATAAAATTTAATACACTGAGCCATGACTTGCCCTCGTGCCAAATCCAACCAGTATGTGTGTGTGTTTGAGGAATAGATGGTTGTGCAGGAATCTTTGTTTTTTGTTTCTCTGCCAAGGTACACTTTCCATGTAAGAATAACCCACCAACTGTAGATATTGTTGAAAACCCTTGGGAGTTCATGGTGATGTCTCTCTAGTGATTTGAAAAATATTTTTTATCCCCATTGTCCTGTAAACCTCAAATTGTCTGCCACATTTTCTTTGCAGTATTATTCCTAAATTCTCACGCTGTAGTAACAATAGGTAATCTGGTTTTGCAAGGGGGGTTACTTTGGTTTTTTGCCCAGGGCTCGGCGGCCATCTAGGGAAACCTTTCCAACCCACGCATTTCTGAAAACTAGACACCCGGCGGCTTCCAGGGAGGTATGGCTTGCGTGGATCCCCCAACGTTTCCTTACCCAGAATCCCCTGCAAACCTCAATTTTTGCCCAAAAAATCACTTTTTTCACACATTTTGGGGTGGGAAAGTAGTGGCATCACCGGGCTCACACAAATTTACCACCACCCAGCGTTCCCCCAGGTCTCCCGGTAAAAATGGTGCCTCACTTGTGTGGGAGGCCCAAGTACCCGCGGCAGGCAAGGGCCCCAAACGTAGTGAGGCGACATCAAGATGGCCTATCGCCAAACCACCTGGTTTTGCAAGGGGGGTCACTTTGGTTTTTGGCCCGGTGCGCGGCGGCCATCTAGGGAAACCTACCAAACCCAGGCATTTTTGAAAACTAGACACCCGGCGGCTTCCAGGGAGGTATGGCTTGCGTGGATCCCCCAACGTTTCCTTACCCAGAATCCCCTGCAAACCTCAAATTTTGCTCAAAAAATCACTTTTTTCACACATTTTGGGGTGGGAAAGTAGTGGCATCACCGGGCTCACACAAATTTAGCACCACCCAGCGTTCCCCCAGGTCTCCCGGTAAAAATGGTGCCTCACTTGTGTGGGAGGCCCAAGTACCCGCGGCAGGCAAGGGCCCCAAACGTAGTGAGGCGACATCAAGATGGCCTATCGCCAAACCACCTGGTTTTGCAAGGGGGGTCACTTTGGTTTTTGGCCCGGTGCGCGGCGGCCATCTAGGGAAACCTACCAAACCCAGGCATTTTTGAAAACTAGACACCCGGCGGCTTCCAGGGAGGTATGGCTTGCGTGGATCCCCCAACGTTTCCTTACCCAGAATCCCCTGCAAACCTCAAATTTTGCTCAAAAAATCACTTTTTTCACACATTTTGGGGTGGGAAAGTAGTGGCATCACCGGGCTCACACAAATTTACCACCACCCAGCGTTCCCCCAGGTCTCCCGGTAAAAATGGTGCCTCACTTGTGTGGGAGGCCCAAGTACCCGCGGCAGGCAAGGGCCCCAAACGTAGTGAGGCGACATCAAGATGGCCTATCGCCAAACCACCTGGTTTTGCAAGGGGGGTCACTTTGGTTTTTGGCCCGGTGCGCGGCGGCCATCTAGGGAAACCTACCAAACCCAGGCATTTTTGAAAACTAGACACCCGGCGGCTTCCAGGGAGGTATGGCTTGCGTGGATCCCCCAACGTTTCCTTACCCAGAATCCCCTGCAAACCTAAAATTTTGCTCAAAAAATCACTTTTTTCACACATTTTGGGGTGGGAAAGTAGTGGCATCACCGGGCTCACACAAATTTACCACCACCCAGCGTTCCCCCAGGTCTCCCGGTAAAAATGGTGCCTCACTTGTGTGGGAGGCCCAAGTACCCGCGGCAGGCAAGGGCCCCAAACGTAGTGAGGCGACATCAAGATGGCCTATCGCCAAACCACCTGGTTTTGCAAGGGGGGTCACTTTGGTTTTTGGCCCGGTGCGCGGCGGCCATCTAGGGAAACCTACCAAACCCAGGCATTTTTGAAAACTAGACACCCGGCGGCTTCCAGGGAGGTATGGCTTGCGTGGATCCCCCAACGTTTCCTTACCCAGAATCCCCTGCAAACCTCAAATTTTGCTCAAAAAATCACTTTTTTCACACATTTTGGGGTGGGAAAGTAGTGGCATCACCGGGCTCACACAAATTTACCACCACCCAGCGTTCCCCCAGGTCTCCCGGTAAAAACGGTGCCTCACTTGTGTGGGAGGCCCAAGTACCCGCGGCAGGCAAGGGCCCCAAACGTAGTGAGGCGACATCAAGATGGCCTATCGCCAAACCACCTGGTTTTGCAAGGGGGGTCACTTTGGTTTTTGGCCCGGTGCGCGGCGGCCATCTAGGGAAACCTACCAAACCCAGGCATTTTTGAAAACTAGACACCCGGCGGCTTCCAGGGAGGTATGGCTTGCGTGGATCCCCCAACGTTTCCTTACCCAGAATCCCCTGCAAACCTCAAATTTTGCCCAAAAAATCACTTTTTTCACACATTTTGGGGTGGGAAAGTAGTGGCATCACCGGGCTCACACAAATTTACCACCACCCAGCGTTCCCCCAGGTCTCCCGGTAAAAATGGTGCCTCACTTGTGTGGGAGGCCCAAGTACCCGCGGCAGGCAAGGGCCCCAAACGTAGTGAGGCGACATCAAGATGGCCTATCGCCAAACCACCTGGTTTTGCAAGGGGGGTCACTTTGGTTCTTGGCCCGGTGCGCGGCGGCCATCTAGGGAAACCTACCAAACCCAGGCATTTTTGAAAACTAGACACCCGGCGGCTTCCAGGGAGGTATGGCTTGCGTGGATCCCTCAACGTTTCCTTACCCAGAATCCCCTGCAAACCTCAAATTTTGCTCAAAAAATCACTTTTTTCACACATTTTGGGGTGGGAAAGTAGTGGCATCACCGGGCTCACACAAATTTACCACCACCCAGCGTTCCCCCAGGTCTCCCGGTAAAAATGGTGCCTCACTTGTGTGGGAGGCCCAAGTACCCGCGGCAGGCAAGGGCCCCAAACGTAGTGAGGCGACATCAAGATGGCCTATCGCCAAACCACCTGGTTTTGCAAGGGGGGTCACTTTGGTTTTTGGCCCGGTGCGCGGCGGCCATCTAGGGAAACCTACCAAACCCAGGCATTTTTGAAAACTAGACACCCGGCGGCTTCCAGGGAGGTATGGCTTGCGTGGATCCCCCAACGTTTCCTTACCCAGAATCCCCTGCAAACCTCAAATTTTGCTCAAAAAATCACTTTTTTCACACATTTTGGGGTGGGAAAGTAGTGGCATCACCGGGCTCACACAAATTTACCACCACCCAGCGTTCCCCCAGGTCTCCCGGTAAAAATGGTGCCTCACTTGTGTGGGAGGCCCAAGTACCCGCGGCAGGCAAGGGCCCCAAACGTAGTGAGGCGACATCAAGATGGCCTATCGCCAAACCACCTGGTTTTGCAAGGGGGGTCACTTTGGTTTTTGGCCCGGTGCGCGGCGGCCATCTAGGGAAACCTACCAAACCCAGGCATTTTTGAAAACTAGACACCCGGCGGCTTCCAGGGAGGTATGGCTTGCGTGGATCCCCCAACGTTTCCTTACCCAGAATCCCCTGCAAACCTCAAATTTTGCTCAAAAAATCACTTTTTTCACACATTTTGGGGTGGGAAAGTAGTGGCATCACCGGGCTCACACAAATTTACCACCACCCAGCGTTCCCCCAGGTCTCCCGGTAAAAACGGTGCCTCACTTGTGTGGGAGGCCCAAGTACCCGCGGCAGGCAAGGGCCCCAAACGTAGTGAGGCGACATCAAGATGGCCTATCGCCAAACCACCTGGTTTTGCAAGGGGGGTCACTTTGGTTTTTGGCCCGGTGCGCGGCGGCCATCTAGGGAAACCTACCAAACCCAGGCATTTTTGAAAACTAGACACCCGGCGGCTTCCAGGGAGGTATGGCTTGCGTGGATCCCCCAACGTTTCCTTACCCAGAATCCCCTGCAAACCTCAATTTTTGCTCAAAAAATCACTTTTTTCACACATTTTGGGGTGGGAAAGTAGTGGCATCACCGGGCTCACACAAATTTACCACCACCCAGCGTTCCCCCAGGTCTCCCGGTAAAAATGGTGCCTCACTTGTGTGGGAGGCCCAAGTACCCGCGGCAGGCAAGGGCCCCAAACGTAGTGAGGCGACATTTGGGAAAGGCAATGTTGATGTTGCCTCACTACGTTTGTTGTCCTTGCCTGCCGCGGGTACTTGGGCCTCCCACACAAGTGAGGCACCATTTTTACCGGGAGACCTGGGGGAACGCTAGGTGGTGGTAAATTTGTGTGAGCCCGGTGATGCCACTACTTTCCCACCCCAAAATGTGTGAAAAAAGTGATTTTTTGGGCAAAAATTGAGGTTTGCAGGGGATTCTGGGTAAGGAAACGTTGGGGGATCCACGCAAGCCATACCTCCCTGGAAGCCGCCGGGTGTCTAGTTTTCAGAAATGTATAGGTTTGCTAGGTTTCCCTAGGTGCCGGCAGGGCTAGGGTACAAAATCTACAGCTAGTCACTTTGCCAAAAAAAGGGTCATTTTTCACTCCAAAACCACTTTGCGTTTTGCGCCATTTCCTGTTGCGGGCACTAGGCCGACCCGCACAAGTGAGGTACCATTTTTCTCGTAGGACTTTGGGGAACGCGGGGTGGGTGGAAATTTGTGGATCCACGCAGGTTCCAGAACTTTCCATCTCAGAAATGTGGGGAAAATGTGTTTTTTTTGTCAATTTTTTACGTTTGCAAGGGATTCTGGGTAACAGACCATGGTGGGAGGCAGTCAAGTCACCCCATCCTGGATTCCCCTGGGTGTCTAGTTTTCAAAAATGTATAGGTTTGCTAGGTTTCCCTAGTTGCCGGCAGGGCTAGGGTACAAAATCTACAGCTAGTCACTTTGCCAAAAAAAGGGTCATTTTTCACTCCAAAACCACGTTGCGTTTTGCGCCGTTTCCTGTCGCGGCACCAGGCCGACCCGCACAAGTGAGGTACCATTTTTCTCGTAGGACTTTGGGGAACGCGGGGTGGGTGGAAATTTGTGGATCCACGCAGATTCCAGAACTTTCCATCACAGAAATGTGGGGAAAATGTGTTTTTTTTGTCAATTTTTTACGTTTGCAAGGGATTCTGGGTAACAGACCATGGTGGGAGGTAACAGACCATGGTGGGAGGCAGTCAAGTCACCCCATCCTGGATTCCCCTGGGTGTCTAGTTTTCAAAAATGTATAGGTTTGCTAGGTTTCCCTATGTGCCGGCAGGGCTAGGGTACAAAATCTACAGCTAGTCACTTTGCCAAAAAAAGGGTCATTTTTCACTCCAAAACCACGTTGCGTTTTGCGCCGTTTCCTGTCGCGGGCACTAGGCCGACCCGCACAAGTGAGGTACCATTTTTCTCGTAGGACTTTGGGGAACGCGGGGTGGGTGGAAATTTGTGGATCCACGCAGATTCCAGAACTTTCCATCACAGAAATGTGGGGAAAATGTGTTTTTTTTGTCAATTTTTTACGTTTGCAAGGGATTCTGGGTAACAGACCATGGTGGGAGGCAGTCAAGTCACCCCATCCTGGATTCCCCTGGGTGTCTAGTTTTCAAAAATGTATAGGTTTGCTAGGTTTCCCTATGTGCCGGCAGGGCTAGGGTACAAAATCTACAGCTAGTCACTTTGCCAAAAAAAGGGTCATTTTTCACTCCAAAACCACGTTGCGTTTTGCGCCGTTTCCTGTCGCGGGCACTAGGCCGACCCGCACAAGTGAGGTACCATTTTTCTCGTAGGACTTTGGGGAACGCGGGGTGGGTGGAAATTTGTGGATCCACGCAGATTCCAGAACTTTCCATCACAGAAATGTGGGGAAAATGTGTTTTTTTTGTCAATTTTTTACGTTTGCAAGGGATTCTGGGTAACAGACCATGGTGGGAGGCAGTCAAGTCACCCCATCCTGGATTCCCCTGGGTGTCTAGCTTTCAGAAATGTATAGGTTTGCTAGGTTTCCCTAGGTGCCGGCAGGGCTAGGGTACAAAATCTACAGCTAGTCACTTTGCCAAAAAAAGGGTCATTTTTCACTCCAAAACCACGTTGCGTTTTGCGCCGTTTCCTGTCGCGGGCACTAGGCCGACCCGCACAAGTGAGGTACCATTTTTCTCGTAGGACTTTGGGGAACGCGGGGTGGGTGGAAATTTGTGGATCCACGCAGATTCCAGAACTTTCCATCACAGAAATGTGGGGAAAATGTGTTTTTTTTGTCAATTTTTTACGTTTGCAAGGGATTCTGGGTAACAGACCATGGTGGGAGGCAGTCAAGTCACCCCATCCTGGATTCCCCTGGGTGTCTAGTTTTCAGAAATGTATAGGTTTGCTAGGTTTCCCTAGGTGCCGGCAGGGCTAGGGTACAAAATCTACAGCTAGTCACTTTGCCAAAAAAAGGGTCATTTTTCACTCCAAAACCACGTTGCGTTTTGCGCCGTTTCCTGTCGCGGGCACTAGGCCGACCCGCACAAGTGAGGTACCATTTTTCTCGTAGGACTTTGGGGAACGCGGGGTGGGTGGAAATTTGTGGATCCACGCAAATTCCAGAACTTTCCATCACAGAAATGTGGGGAAAATGTGTTTTTTTTGTCAATTTTTTACGTTTGCAAGGGATTCTGGGTAACAGACCATGGTGGGAGGCAGTCAAGTCACCCCATCCTGGATTCCCCTGGGTGTCTAGTTTTCAAAAATGTATAGGTTTGCTAGGTTTCCCTAGGTGCCGGCAGGGCTAGGGTACAAAATCTACAGCTAGTCACTTTGCCAAAAAAAGGGTCATTTTTCACTCCAAAACCACGTTGCGTTTTGCGCCGTTTCCTGTCGCGGGCACTAGGCCGACCCGCACAAGTGAGGTACCATTTTTCTCGTAGGACTTTGGGGAACGCGGGGTGGGTGGAAATTTGTGGATCCACGCAGATTCCAGAACTTTCCATCACAGAAATGTGGGGAAAATGTGTTTTTTTTGTCAATTTTTTACGTTTGCTAGGGATTCTGGGTAACAGACCATGGTGGGAGGCAGTCAAGTCACCCCATCCTGGATTCCCCTGGGTGTCTAGTTTTCAGAAATGTATAGGTTTGCTAGGTTTCCCTAGGTGCCGGCAGGGCTAGGGTACAAAATCTACAGCTAGTCACTTTGCCAAAAAAAGGGTCATTTTTCACTCCAAAACCACGTTGCGTTTTGCGCCGTTTCCTGTCGCGGGCACTTGGCCGACCCGCACAAGTGAGGTACCATTTTTCTCGTAGGACTTTGGGGATCGCGGGGTGGGTGGAAATTTGTGGATCCACGCAGGTTCCAGAACTTTCCATCACAGAAATGTGGGGAATATGTGTTTTTTTTGTCAATTTTTTACGTTTGCAAGGGATTCTGGGTAACAGACCATGGTGGGAGGCAGTCAAGTCACCCCATCCTGGATTCCCCTGGGTGTCTAGTTTTCAAAAATGTATAGGTTTGCTAGGTTTCCCTAGGTGCCGGCAGGGCTAGGGTACAAAATCTACAGCTAGTCACTTTGCCAAAAAAAGGGTCATTTTTCACTCCAAAACCACGTTGCGTTTTGCGCCGTTTCCTGTCGCGGGCACTAGGCCGACCCGCACAAGTGAGGTACCATTTTTCTCGTAGGACTTTGGGGAACGCGGGGTGGGTGGAAATTTGTGGATCCACGCAGATTCCAGAACTTTCCATCACAGAAATGTGGGGAAAATGTGTTTTTTTTGTCAATTTTTTACGTTTGCAAGGGATTCTGGGTAACAGACCATGGTGGGAGGCAGTCAAGTCACCCCATCCTGGATTCTCCTGGGTGTCTAGTTTTCAGAAATGTATAGGTTTGCTAGGTTTCCCTAGGTGCCGGCAGGGCTAGGGTACAAAATCTACAGCTAGTCACTTTGCCAAAAAAAGGGTCATTTTTCACTCCAAAACCACGTTGCGTTTTGCGCCGTTTCCTGTCGCGGGCACTATGCCGACCCGCACAAGTGACGTACCATTTTTCTCGTAGGACTTTGGGGAACGCGGGGTGGGTGGAAATTTGTGGATCCACGCAGATTCCAGAACTTTCCATCACAGAAATGTGGGGAAAATGTGTTTTTTTTGTCAATTTTTTACGTTTGCAAGGGATTCTGGGTAACAGACCATGGTGGGAGGCAGTCAAGTCACCCCATCCTGGATTCCCCTGGGTGTCTAGTTTTCAAAAATGTATAGGTTTGCTAGGTTTCCCTAGGTGCCGGCAGGGCTAGGGTACAAAATCTACAGCTAGTCACTTTGCCAAAAAAAGGGTCATTTTTCACTCCAAAACCACGTTGCGTTTTGCGCCGTTTCCTGTCGCGGGCACTAGGCCGACCCGCACAAGTGAGGTACCATTTTTCTCGTAGGACTTTGGGGAACGCGGGGTGGGTGGAAATTTGTGGATCCACGCAGATTCCAGAACTTTCCATCACAGAAATGTGGGGAAAATGTGTTTTTTTTGTCAATTTTTTACGTTTGCAAGGGATTCTGGGTAACAGACCATGGTGGGAGGCAGTCAAGTCACCCCATCCTGGATTCCCCTGGGTGTCTAGTTTTTAGAAATGTATAGGTTTGCTAGGTTTCCCTAGGTGCCGGCAGGGCTAGGGTACAAAATCTACAGCTAGTCACTTTGCCAAAAAAAGGGTCATTTTTCACTCCAAAACCACGTTGCGTTTTGCGCCGTTTCCTGTCGCGGGCACTAGGCCGACCCGCACAAGTGAGGTACCATTTTTCTCGTAGGACTTTGGGGAACGCGGGGTGGGTGGAAATTTGTGGATCCACGCAGATTCCAGAACTTTCCATCACAGAAATGTGGGGAAAATGTGTTTTTTTTGTCAATTTTTTACGTTTGCAAGGGATTCTGGGTAACAGACCATGGTGGGAGGCAGTCAAGTCACCCCATCCTGGATTCCCCTGGGTGTCTAGTTTTCAGAAATGTATAGGTTTGCTAGGTTTCCCTAGGTGCCGGCAGGGCTAGGGTACAAAATCTACAGCTAGTCACTTTGCCAAAAAAAGGGTCATTTTTCACTGCAAAACCACGTTGCGTTTTGCGCCGTTTCCTGCCGCGGGCACTAGGCCGACCCGCACAAGTGAGGTACCATTTTTCTCGTAGGACTTTGGGGAACGCGGGGTGGGTGGAAATTTGTGGATCCACGCAGATTCCAGAACTTTCCATCACAGAAATGTGGGGAAAATGTGTTTTTTTTGTCAATTTTTTACGTTTGCAAGGGATTCTGGGTAACAGACCATGGTGGGAGGCAGTCAAGTCACCCCATCCTGGATTTCCCTGGGTGTCTAGTTTTCAAAAATGTATAGGTTTGCTAGGTTTCCCTAGGTGCCGGCAGGGCTAGGGTTCAAAAACTACAGCTAGACTCTTTGCAAAAAAAGTGTAAATTTTCAGTGTGAAAATGTGGTGTGTTCACCTTAGGTTTTGAGCCACTTCCTGTCGTGGGCACTATGCCTACCCACACAAGTGAGGTACCATTTTTCTCGAGAGACTTAGGGTAGTTCAAATTTGTAAAGCAACTGTTATTACCTATTGATTTTTGATGCATTTCTCCCTTCCAAATGAAAGACATTGTGTAAAAAAAAAGTCATTTTGAAAAATGACCAATAATTGTCATGCAAATATGAGTATTCCCAATTTCGAAAATGTGCAAATATGCACTGTTTCTGAACTCTGTAATTTGTTCCCATTTCAGAAATACATAGGTGACTTTCATACCGATTTTTCCAAGTATACATTTTCCCACAATAATTGCTATATACCCGGACCAAAAATAAAAAAACATTACAAAATGCTGCTCATTTTTCTACTCTGGGTTCGTTGGGCTCTTGGTGAACCTACAAGTCCTATATGTCCCCACAACCAGGAAGGTCTACCGGATGTAACGGTACATTGCTTTCAAAGAGATGTCATAATTCGAAGAAGTTACAGGTAAAAACGTTGACTCAAGAGGCTGCTTTTTTCAACAAATTTTTAATTTTTCCTATATTTGCCTGTAAATTTCTATAAAGAAACCTTGATGGATCTACGCAAATGACCCCTTGCTGAATTCAGAATTTTGTCTACTTTTCAAAAATGTATAGCTTTCCAGGATCCATTATTGTTTTGTTACCCTTTTCTACCGTTAACTGGAAGGAGGTTGAAAGCACAAAAAATAGCAAAAATAGGGTATGTCCCAGAAAAATGCCAAAACTGTGTAAAAAATGTTGGTTTTCTAACAAAAGTCTGTCATTCCCTAAAAGCTGGAGAAATTGTGATTTCAGCCCCACAAACCCTTTTTTGATACCATTTGCAGAGAAAAACCCAGAAGCTTTCATTTGCAGCCCGTTTTTCACATTTTTCACAAAAAAAAAAAAAAATTGCTGTATTTTGACTAATTTCTGGGAACCCTCTAGGAGAATCCACAAACCCTGGGTACCTTTAGAATCCCCAAGATGTTGGAAGAAAAGGACGCAAATTTGGCGTGGATACCTAATGTGGTCAAAAAGTTACAGGGGCCTAAGCGCGCACTACCTCAAATAGCCCAAAAAGGGCTTAGCACAGGAGGGGAAAAGGCCTAGCAGCGAAGGGGTTAAAGAAAACTTATTTACCCATCCGCTTACCTGCACATAAAAATTGGTTACACTCCTCGCTATTTAGCGAGTCTCTCTGGTTCTTTCAGGGGATTGTGCCACTTTTGGCCGCCATCTTTGTTAGCGCTCTAGCGCTTCTGCAGTTGGGGCTATTTCAGGCAGGATCATGCAAGCGCGCAGCGCAACAGATGACACCTTTATCGTGAGTGATGTATGTTGAAGGCTGTTCACTGTAGCTGCTCGTTTTGTGTGCCTCTAGCGATACTGCAGCTTCCTCCCCTCTCCTAATACGAGGGAAGTTATCGTGCTGGCAATATCTGTTTGTGCACTATTTTATTTTTATGTTCCTCAGCTGTTTTAAAGAAAACGTATTTACCCATTCGCTTACCTGCACATACAATTTGGTTACACTCCTCGCTATTTAGCGAGTCTCTCTGGTTCTTTCAGGGGATTGTGCCACTTTTGGCCGCCATCTTTGTTAGCGCTTAACGCTTCTGCAGTTGGGGCTATTTCAGGCAGGATCATGCAAGCGTGCAGCGCAACTGATGACACCTTTAGCGTGAGTGATGTATGTTGAAGGCTGTTCACTGCAGCTGCTCGTTTTGTGTGCCTCTAGTGATACTGCAGCTTCCTCCCCTCTCCCAATACGAGGGAAGGTATCTTGCTGGCATTATCTGTTTGTGCACTATTTTATTTTTATGTTCCTCAGCTGTTTTAAAGAAAACGTATTTACCCATCCGCTTACCTGCACATAAAAATTGGTTACACTCCTCGCTATTTAGCGAGTCTCTGGTTCTTTCAGGGGATTGTGCCACTTTTGTCCGCCATCTTTGTTAGCGCTCTAGCGCTTCTGCAGTTGGGGCTATTTCAGGCAGGATCATGCAAGCGCGCAGCGCAACAGATGACACCTTTATTGTGAGTGATGTATGTTGAAGGCTGTTCACTGTAGCTGCTCGTTTTGTGTGCCTCTAGCGATACTGCAGCTTCCTCCCCTCTCCTAATACGAGGGAAGGTATCTTGCTGGCATTATCTGTTTGTGCACTATTTTATTTTTATGTTCCTCAGCTGTTTTAAAGAAAACGTATTTACCCATCCGCTTACCTGCACATAAAAATTGGTTACACTCCTCGCTATTTACCGAGTCTCTCTGGTTCTTTCAGGGGATTGTGCCACTTTTGGCCGCCATCTTTGTTAGCGCTCTAGCGCTTCTGCAGTTGGGGCTATTTTAGGCAGGATCATGCAAGCGCGCAGCGCAACAGATGACACCTTTATCGTGAGTGATGTATGTTGAAGGCTGTTCACTGTAGCTGCTCGTTTTGTGTGCCTCTAGCGATACTGCAGCTTCCTCCCCTCTCCTAATACGAGGGAAGTTATCGTGCTGGCAATGTCTGTTTGTGCACTATTTTATTTTTATGTTCCTCAGCTGTTTTAAAGAAAACGTATTTACCCATTCGCTTACCTGCACATACAATTTGGTTACACTCCTCGCTGTTTAGCGAGTCTCTCTGGTTCTTTCAGGGGATTGTGCCACTTTTGGCCGCCATCTTTGTTAGCGCTCTAGCGCTTCTGCAGTTGGGGCTATTTCAGGCAGGATCATGCAAGCGCGCAGCGGGCGTGCCTATGGCGCGCCGGAGGGGCGCCGGAGGGGCGCCAGAGGCAAGCCCGTCTGCGCCCGTCCGCGCCAGTCCGCCGCCAGCAGCCAGGATTTCTGGTAGGTTACTACCACCTATAGCACCTATTGATAACTCAAACCTACATGTTGTAAATTCCCTCCTTATTTCTATCGTATATTGGAGGCCCCTTTTTCATGTCGAGTTTGCAGATTTCAGTGTATGGAATGCCCTTACCCCTCCTTGTTTACTGTATCACAGCTTGATCTTAAAGCTCCATTTCAATCTTTGAAGGACATTTCTTCTAATCATTTATCTCCCCTAGGGAAAAATCGTGAGTGGAACTGTTTTTTGGCTAATGTTAGATCGCTTCCTAAACATTCCACAGACATATGGGATATCTTGACTGACTTAAAGCCTGATATGGGTTTCATCACCGAGACCTGGATCAAACCATCTTCCAGCCCTGCCATTGCCTTGGCTATCCCGGAGGGCTATCAGATATTGAGACAGTACAGAATAGGCAAAGTGGGAGGGGGTATAGCCTTAATTTATAAAGAGGAGTTAACAGTTACCATATTAGATCAGACGGAGACAGAAGCATTTGAATGCCTAGTGTTTAGATTGGACCTCTCCGCACGTTGTAGCTGGAAAGGTGCTTTGGTCTATAGACCGCCTGGCTCAGTATTGGATTTTACCAGCCAGTTGCAAGACTTTATTTCTCCTTATATAATTGCCTCACGTAAATTTCTTTTGCTTGGAGATTTTAAAATCCATAGCGAAGATGTCTCTAATCAGGATGCAAGAATATGTCTTGAAGATCTGGCAGCTCGTGGATTGGTTAAAATCAATTCTGCTCCTACCCATATAGCGGGTCATACCTCGGATCTTATCCTCACCAATTCACAGGACATTAAATGTGGTGAGACTTACCCGCTCACCTGGTCCGATCATTCATTAATAAACTTTCAACTTTTTAGTCCTATTAATTATATTCCTGTTGCAACTACTACTCCGGCCACTCGTCAGTATAGACCTTGGCCCAAATTGACTCCTAATCATTTTTCCTTGCTCTTTTCGACGTGGGATAGGGATACTATGCTTTGTGATGTCAATCAGCTACTCAACCTTTTTAATTCTACTGTGTTTAGTTTGCTCGATAAAGTAGTCCCCATGAAACCTCTCACTCATCCTCTTAAAAACACCTCTACTGGTTGGTATTCGTCTGTTTTACGAGAGGAGAAAAGCTCTTGCAAGAAGCTAGAGCGTGTATGGCGTCGTTCGCATAATGAGCAAGCTAAATCCAACTATAGGGCTGCAATATCTAATTATCACAATAATATTAAATAGGCTCGTAAAATGCACATTGCATCTGTATTGGAGCATGCAGGCAATAATTCCAGAATGCTTTTCCAAATTGTAAGAGATTTTACTAACCCTAAATCCTGCGAAACTAGGGATATCTCCTCTCAAACTTTAAGTGATAGTATTTCCTCCTTTTTTATACAAAAGGTTGAAAATATTTATCAAAAAATCACTTTATCCAATACTTCCTTTCCAGTCTCTATTGCAGCTTCACCAGATTGCGTCAGTGAAAATTCTCAATTACTTGCTTTTCCCAATATTACCATCACAGAAGTAGTATCACTCCTGGAATGTACTAAATCTGGATCCCCACTTGATATCATCCCAGCTAAGATTGCTTCTAAGCTTTCGGTTCAGCTCGCTCCTCCCATATGCTCTATCATTAATAGTTCTTTGAAATCTGGTAGTCTTGCCCAAAGTTGGAAACATGCTCAAATTATTCCCATCCGTAAAAACCTAAAAATCCCTCCTGCGGAACTGACTAACTATCGTCCGATCTCTTTGCTCCCTCTACAGAGTAAGCTTATTGAAAAACATATTAATAAGCATTTATCGGCATTTATTGAGTCCACTTGTGCACTCGATATCTCCCATTCAGGCTTTCGTGCTAAGCATAGCACAGAGACTGCTCTAGTGGAAGTAACGGACATTATTAGGATGGCTCTGGATCAAGGTCAAGCGGCACTTTTGGTGCTGCTTGACCTTTCATCAGCATTCGCCACTATCTCTCATCGCGTTTTGCTGTCCAGATTACAGGGGCTTGGGATTAAAGGACTTGCATTGAAGTGGTTGTCAGATTTTCTGACTAACAGAACTCAGGCAGTGACATTAGGTTCTTTTACTTCCGCTCCCTCACAAGTCACCAGGGGTGTCCCCCAGGGCTCATGTTTGAGCCCCACTTTGTTTAACATCTACGTGACCCCCCAGGCTAAATTTATGAGGAATTTGGGGTTTAACCCTATTTCTTACGCAGATGATACCCAACTCCTCCTCACCTTTGACAAAAAAAGATCAGACATACAACAAATTTTCTCCCAGGGTATGATGGCAATAGCTTCTTGGATGAAAATAAATGATCTCCAATTAAACTCTGAAAAATCTGAGATTATGTTGTTTGGGGGTGCTGCTATTAGCCGGTCGCCAAATTGGTGGCCTGAGGAGTTGGGTAAAGCCCCTACTCCTAAGGAGGAGGTAAAAAACTTGGGCATTAAACTAGACCTAAAACTTACTCTGGACACTCACATTAATACAACTGTTGGCACCTGTTACCATATTCTGAGTCTCCTTAGGAGAATCTTTCCACTGCTCCCTATTTCCAGTAGGAAGACCCTGATTCAGGCACTGATTATGAGCAGAATTGACTATTGTAATGCCCTACTACTCTCTACACATGTAGCCTCATTGGGTAAATTACGGGTCATCCAAAATACGGCAGCCCGCCTGGTAACTGGCTTACCTTCTAGGACCCCCTCTTTGCCTTTGTTATCTAAGCTCCACTGGTTACCAGTAAAAAAAAGAGTGGAATTTAAAATGGGCTGTATGATATTTAAGGCCTTAAACAAGCTTAGTCTCTCCTATCTTGCCAGGAAACTTACTGGATGTTCACTCAGATCGGGTGCTAAAAGACTTCTCTCGATTCCGAGAATCAATAAGGTCCGCACTGGTGGCAAAGCCTTCTCTTATCTGGCTCCAAGTTTTTGGAATAGCCTTCCTCAATACCTTCGCGCTGAAATGACCCTTCCCAAGTTTAGAAAGTTGATGAAAACCTATCTTTTCTAAACTTAGTGCTGGGATAGTCATCTGTTACAAGCGCAGAGATACCCCTTGGGGTGATTCAGCGCTATATAAAATTATAAAATAAAATAAATCTCCAAGGGCTTGAGATAGAGCTTGCCTCCTGCTGAAGTCTCAGGGACAACAGACTTCACCAACCAGCTCCCCTGCCTTCCCTGGCTGCGAATTAAGTGCCTGCTGGGCCTTCTGAGAGACTGCGTGTCGCTGGGAGCTGGAAGCGCGACTTAAGACGAAGAAGCGTGTCACCACCGCAGCCATTGTCGTTGCATCACCGGAGAAGTGTGTCGCCGTCGCAGCAGATGCCGTTGCATCATCGGAGAAGCATGCTGCCACTGTGGCTGTCGCCATCACATCAACCGAAGAGCCTCACATCACCAGAGAAGAGTGTCGCCGTCGCAGCAGACGCCATTGCATCACCAGAGTAGAGTGTCGCTGCTGTTGCTGCTGTCGTCACCTTGCTGAGAAAGCGTGCCGCCGCTGCCGCTGTCGCATCACCGAGGCACCCCGCTTCCCTGGAGAAGAGTGTCACCGTCGCAGCAGATGCCGTCGCATCACCAGAGAAACGTGTTGCAGGGCCTGTTGCGGCTCAGTAGATTTGTTGAGTCGCCGCACGGCCGTCGGGCGTGCACGCATAGTTGTTGCATCAAGTCAAAGACGCCATTTTGTTTCATTGCACCTGATCTTCATCGCATCATGGCATTGCTGGTCGCATCGCCACGGAAACGCAGTAAGAAACTGACGCATCACCTCCCCACGCCGCAAAGAACCGACGCATCACCGTCTGCCACGCAGCAGTAGGGAACCGACGGATCACCGTTCTTCCCTGCAACACTTTCGTTGTATAGCGTTAGGCATCCAAAGTTACATTGAATTTAAAGTGTTGCATTCACCATCTTAAGAGAACTAAGCTGTTTCTACATTTTCAAAGTACAGTATTGTGGATTTTTGTCGTTTGTGGTCTTGTGATAAATCTATATAAAGAATACTTATTTTTGATATAAAACCTGTGTGGTGTCCACCTGTAGTGTTGTCACTCGATTACTGTATGTGTTTACAAATGCTTTACACACTGCCTCTGAGATAAGCCTGTCTGCTTGTGCCAAGCCACCAAGGGGTGAGCAGGGGTCTAGAAGTAAGGGTCTCTATTTGGTCAAAGGTACCCACCTCTGCCAACTAGAGACCCCCAGTTTGAACAATGTCATACATTGACCCCAGTACAGAGATCTGGGCATAAATCCATTGGGTTTTTTTGTTGCTCTCCATGCCACAGGAGTCAAGCTATCCTGGCTGATGAGGGGTGAAACCCCGAAACTGGCTATAGCATGCTTGTTTCCAGTCCAGGGAGGACCTGGCCTGGCAATTCGGGCTGGACTCTTCCCATTGGGCGCAGGGTCAAGACTGATTTAAATAGGGCTGGGTTCAAACTGGAATGGCATGGGGAGCAAAAACACAATGGACTTAGGCCCAGATCTCTATATTGAGGTGTATGTATGACATTGTTCTGCAATCTGTCTATCAAGTGTTCTTCCTGCATTTGTCACCCCAAGTGGGAGGGGTATGCCCAGATGTAGGTCCCGTGCTCTCCATGCCACTGGAGTCAAGCTATCCAGGCTGATGAGGGGTGAAACCCCGAAACCGGTCCTAGCATGCTTGTTTCCAGTCCAGGGAGGACCTGGCCTGGCAATTCGGGCTGGACTCTTCCCATTGGGCGCAGGGTCAAGACTGATTTGCATAGGGCTGGGTTCAAACTGGAATGGCATGGGGAGCAAAAAATCAATGGACTTAGGCCCAGATCTCTATATTGAGGTGTATGTATGACATTGTTCTGCAATCTGTCTATCAAGTGTTCTTCCTGCATTTGTCACCCCAAGTGGGAGGGGTATGCCCAGATGTAGGTCCCGTGCTCTCCATGCCACTGGAGTCAAGCTATCCAGGCTGATGAGGGGTGAAACCCCGAAACCGGTCCTAGCATGCTTGTTTCCAGTCCAGGGAGGACCTGGCCTGGCAATTCGGGCTGGACTCTTCCCATTGGGCGCAGGGTCAAGACTGATTTGCATAGGGCTGGGTTCAAACTGGAATGGCATGGGGAGCAAAAAATCAATGGACTTAGGCCCAGATCTCTATATTGAGGTGTATGTATGAAATTGTTCTGCATTCTGTCTATCAATTGTTCTTCCTGCATTTGTCACCCCAAGTGGGAGGGGTATGCCCAGATGTAGGTCCCGTGCTCTCCATGCCACTGGAGTCAAGCTATCCTGGCTGATGAGGGGTGAAACCCCGAAACCGGTCCTAGGGTGCTTGTTTCCAGTTCAGGGAGGACCTGACCTGGTAGTTCGGGCTGGACTGTTCCCATTGGGCATAGTGTCAAAACTGATTTGCATAGGGCTGGGTTCAAACTGGAATAGCATGGGGAGCACAAAAACTATGGATTAAGGCCCAGATCTCTGTACTGGGGTGAATGTATGACATTGTTCTGCATCAATTGTTTTTTTTGCACATCACACATGAGCTGCATATGAAGAGCTGTGTGAGAGTCTCTACACTGGAACAGAATATGAGTGGCACATCACTTATGAGGTGCATAGGTGGAGCTGAGATAGCGTCTTTGTGCTGGAACAGAAGATGTGTTGCATATCAAGTATGAGGTACATCAGCAGAGCTGTGTGAGAGTCCCAGAGGTGGAACACAAGTGTTGCACACCACCCATGGACAGAGCTGTGTGAAAGTCCCACCACTAGAACAGAAATGAGCAGCACATCACTCATGAGGTGCATTGACGCAGCTGTGTGAGAGTCTCTGTGCTGGAACAGAAAGTGTGCAGGCTTATCACTCTTGAGGTGCATCAGTAGAGGTATGTGAGACTCATACTTAGAACAGAAGATGAGCAGCACATCACCCATCCACAAAACTGTGTGAGAGTCTCAGCGTGCATGACCGGTGCTGTGTGAGGGCCTCAGCACGGGACACGACCAGAAGATGAGCGGCACATCACGCATGAGGTGCATCTTCAGAACTGTGTTAAAGTCTCAGCAGAAACAGAAGATGAG
Organism: Triturus cristatus; assembly: GCF_964204655.1. Taxonomy (NCBI): domain Eukaryota; kingdom Metazoa; phylum Chordata; class Amphibia; order Caudata; family Salamandridae; genus Triturus; species Triturus cristatus. The sequence continues at coordinate 420,703,924 of NC_140593.1, forward strand.
TGACACATTACACATGAGGTGCATCAGCAGAGCTGTGTGAGACTCAGTGGTGGAACAGAAGATGAGCTGCAAAACAGACGAGAGAGCAGAGCTGAGTAAGGGTCTCAGCAATGGAACAGGAGATATCCTGCACATAAAACATGAGGTACATTGGCCAAGCTGTGTAAGCCTCAGCACTGAAAAAGATGAGCCGCACATCACACATGATGTGCATGAGCGGAGCTTTGTGGGAGCCTTAAGGCTGGATAAGAAGATGAGCAGCACATAAGATATGAGTAGCATTAGCAGAGCAATGTAGGAATCTCAGTGATGCCACAGATGTCCTTCAAATCACACATGAAGCAATCTGTAGAGCTGTGTGAGTATCAGAGCTAGAACAGATGTGCAGCATATCACATAGGAGGTGTATAAGCAGAGCTTTGTGGGTGTCAGCGCTGAAACAGAACAAGAGAGGCACATCACACATGAGGTGCATTGGTGGAGCGGTGTGAGAGTTTCCAAAATGGAACAGAAGATGAGCAGCTCATGGAGTACATAAGCCGAGCTGTGTGGGAGACTCATCGCTGGATTAGAAGATAAGGTATACATCACCCATGAGATGGAGTTGTCCGAGTCTCAGTGCTGGAATAAAATATGAGCAACACATCACACATAAGGTGCATCAGTGGAGCTGTGTGTCTCAGTGATGAAACAGAAGATGAGCTGCACATCACACGAGGTGCATTGACAGATCTGTGTGAGAGTCTCAGCACTGGAACAGAAGATCAGCAATACATCACATATGAAGAGCATCAGTGGAGCAGTGTGGGAGTCTCAGCACTGGAACAGAACATAAGTGGCACATCACACAAAGTGCATCGGCAGAACTTTGTGAGTCTCAGGGCTGTAACTAAAGATGTGCTGCACATCTTGCATGATGAACATTAGAAATGCTGTGTGAGAGTCTCAGCACTGCAACAGAAAATAAGCAACACATCACATGTGAGATGCATCAGTGTAGGTATGTGAAGGTCTCGATGTTGGAATTGAAGATGTTCTGTACATCAGACATATTGTGCATTGCTGGAGCTGAAGAAGTCTCACTGCTTTTACAGCAGATGAGCTGCACATCACATGAGGTGCATCAACAGAGCTGTGTGAGTCTCATCTTTGAAACAGTAGATAAACCGCACATCACACAAAAGGTGCATCAGCGGAGTTGTGTGAGAATCTCTCCACTGGAACAGAAAATGTGCCTCACATGATACATGAGGTGCATGAGCAGAGCTATGTGAGAGTCTCAGTGCTGGAACAGAACATGAGCGACTCATCAGCAGAGTTGTGTGAGAGAGTCTCAGTGCTGGAACAGAAGATGTGCAGCAAATCACACATGATGTGCATGACCGGGGCTGTGTGAGGGCCTCAGAACAGGACAGGACCAGAAGATGAGCGGCACATCACGCAGTTGCTGCTTCAGCAGAGCTGCGTGAGAATCTTATTGCTGACACTGAAGATAAGCGGCACTTCTGACATGAAGTGCATCAGCAGACCTGTGTGAGGGTCTCATCGCTGGAACAGAAGATGAGCAGCAAATCAGGTGCTTTGGCAGAGCTATGTGTGAGTCTGTTGGAACCAGCAGTGTCTGGTTGGCTGAAGGAATGCCCCCAGCCAGGCAAAACTACTGCTCCCATCAAGAGCAGGTGATTACATTCACTGTATAACCCCTGCTCACCCTTGGGTAGCTTGGCTTTGAGCAGTCAGGCTCACTACAGAGGCACTGTGTAAAGCAAAGGCACAGCAACCACTTGCGATAAATACACTTGGCATCACAAAGGAGGATTTATTTTTATATTTAACACCTATTCAATCATTATAACATGACCATCATATACTTTTGGGCATAAAACACATCAGGAAATATTACTAGCATTAGGCACACTCATATTGTTATGATATTACTATTATGTACGCTGGACAACTCCTAATCAAACTTTCTCCCCAAATTGAGAGAGAACACCCTTATGTGGTGCACAATAAGAAAATTATACACATACAGGAAAATAGAACACTTTTTAGCACCACCTCAAGCCGGAGCCACGAGGAAAACCCAATTTCAAAAGGTATTGTGCATTTGACAACAATCAACATATAATGCGGCACCGCCAGCCAGTGTTGTGAATCACAGGCAGTCCACACACGATCACTCACACACATTCACTCATTCCGCACCACTATGCGGTGCAACAGGTATCAGCCAGACCGTACAGCATGCTCTAACACACACATATGAACTCAGAGACTTAATGCGATGCCACTGGTGCCCAGCAGATCAATGATTCGCCTTCTGCAGCCTCAGTGGCCCATGCCTCCCTCCACCCTCTAGTTCACCCCCATTGTCCTATACCCCCAGATGAAAGATAACCAACCCAGCCCCCCCAGGACACTAGGCCACACGCAGCCAAAGTCACACTGTCTGGGTCCTTGGGAAGCAGGTGGGAATACATTTTTAATTAGGAGGTATATGTTAACAAGGGATAGATTAGCAGCCACTCTGGAAGCTCACCCACAGGTCTCAAAACACAAAGGAGTCACGCAGTCTCTTAACCTGCTTCCGAACTCTCTAAGAGGCATTTCTTCAACCCAGTCTATCTTTCTCGCTACTACCTGGCGCCAAGATGTCTCCAGGAGGGGCCAGGTGTGGAGAGGAAATTGGTCCGCCTTGATCAGGATCTACAATGGAAAAACCGGTCGATGGGTGCACGATGATCCAGGTCGAGCCCAAGCAATCCGGGCACAGCACTTTCTGTGCATTGGAATGAGCCACACCAAGCACTTCAGATTTGAAATAAGATAAGTTGCAAATTCCGCGCCTCCCTGGAAAGGTGGCACAATGACCGGTACACGTTGAGATGGATTGCACCAGGCAATTCCAGTCAGACACAGCAAAGAGATGCAATTCTGTACCACGCTGGAAAGGGGGCACCACGTCCAGTGCACGATGATACAGCTGCACCAGACCAGTCCGGTCTCACACACACAGGTGCACGTTCAGCAGAGCCACATGAGGTAGAATGAGGCACTACTCCGGGTACACGATTTCTGGGGCTCCGCACAAGACAATCCCGTCTCCAGACGCAAGTCTTAGTTCCATGCTCGCACCATGCTACCAGTTGAGATTCAGTAGCTGAGGTGGACACTTGAGAGGGCACCACTCTCCAGATGTCACAGCGAGATGGTGTAGGTCCCTCGAGGGAGATCTTTGATGTCCCTGAGATCTCTGAGAGGACAGGAGGCTCGCGGTCAGGCCCTTGGAGAGCACACGGCAGGGTGCCACACTTCAGCAGGTCCCTGGCCCAGGCCAGCCTCTGTTTGGGCAGTTATCCTCCATGTGCATAGTTCTTTGACAATGTGCACCACACAGTCTGGGTTCTCTGGTGCCATGTATCCACAAGCATATCTCACCCCTTGCTGAAGGATGGTACCTGTAGTTATACTGTTGTGTGTTTTTGAAGTTACGGTGGGGTTTTACCTTTGAACCACAAATGATTCCTCATAATTGTAGGCCACTGTCATAGGACAGTGGAATGCAGATCTTAATCTTTAGTGGAGCTATGATCCAGCCCCTAGAGGCTAAGTGTCACAACCTCTATCTTCAATCTATACCATTCAGCACTCAAAGGGCAGAGGTTTGCCGTTCTCATGGGGTGCCCAGAGTTAATGGCTGTTGATTGGGGAATGTACCGACGTGCTCCCCACTGACCCCTAGTGTCCACTGGAGCCAGACACCATAGTCCCCGAGACGCTTGAAGCACAGATATGTCCATATTCCATAAGTAGCTTTTCTAAGTGAATCATGCCAAACCCCCCTTTACCAATGGAAAGGGTTTGGCACTGCTGAGTCTATTGATATGAAACATCATGAGGCCTCATAGGTAGTGATAACAAACATAGGTATTCCTCATTACCTGCGCACATATGCCAGGCTGTGTGTGAGTCTCAGCACTGAAACAGGATGAGCTACAAATCACATGAGGTGCATAAGCAGAGTTGGGTGAGAGCCTCAACTCTGGACCAGAAGATGAGTGGCACATTACACATGTGGTGCATCAGCATGGCTGTGTGAGAGTTTCAACACTGAAAGACTAAATGTACATCACATGAGGTACACTGATGGAGTTGTGTGAGACTCATCGCCCAAACAGAAGATGAGCGGCATATCACTCATGAGGTGCATCAAAGTGCTGTAACAGAAGATGTTCTGCAAAACACTCAAGGTGCATCAGCAGACCGTTATGAGATTCTCAGCGCTGTAACTGAAGATGAGCTGCACTTTACATGAGGTGCAGTGGTTGAGCTGCAGATGTTCACATCAAACATGAGGTGCAATGTCACAGCTCTATATGTCTCCGTGCTGGAACAGAAGATGAGCTGCATATCATACAAGGTGCATTGAGAGACTTGTGTAAGAGTCTCAGCGTTGAAACAGGAAGAACCGCCTATCACACTAGGTTCATCTGCAGAGCTTTGTGAGAGTCTCAGTGGTGGAACAGATGTGCGGCACATCACCCATGAGCACAGCTGTGCTAGTCTCACCCAGTGGCGTAGCTAGCCCTCTGGCCGCCTGTGGCGGGTCCTTCGTTTGCCGCCCCACAGTGTCGGATGAAGAGCAGTGGCGGGGTGCTGGCAATTGCCATTCTGAGATGGCAGGCAGGAGGAGCAGGGAGTGGGGTGTGTGGAGACCGCCGACCCCAAAACTCAGGCCACTGGTCCCACCCATACAACCAAAGATGAGCGGCACATCACACATAAGGTGCAGGAGCTGTGTGAGAGTCTCAGCAATGAAACAGAAGATGAGCTACACACCACACATGAGGAGCATTGGCAGAGTTGTGTGAATCACAGCGCTAGAACAAAAGATGTGCAGCAGATCAAACATGAGGCGTATCAGAAGAGCTGTGCGAGAGACTCATTACTCGAACAAAAGAGGAGCAGCACATTAAAAATGAGTTGCATTGGCAGAGCTGTGTGAGTTGCAGAGCTAAAATAGAAGATGAGCGGCCCATCACACTTTGCAAAACTGTGTAACCGTTTCACCTCTGGAGCAGATGAGCGGCATATCACTCATGAGGTGCATCGGTAGACCTGTGTGAGTGTCCTTGCTGGAACAGAAGATGTCCTGCAAAAAACTCATGATGTGCACCAACAGATTTTTGTGAGAGTCCCTGTGCTGGAGCTGAAAATGTGTTGCACATCACACGAGGTGCATCAGCAGAGGTATTCGAGAGTCTAAGCAATGGAGCAGAAGATGAGCTGCACATGACATGAGATGCATTGGTGGAGCTGTGTGAGGGTCTGGGTGCTGGAACAGATGTTCTGTACATCACACATACAGTGCATCGAGAACTGGAACAGAAGGATGAGCAGCACATCAAAAAAAGGTGCATTGGCAGAGCTGTGTGAGAGTCTAAGCGATGAAACATGTTGAGCAGCACATCAAAAATTAGGTGCATCAGCAGAGCCCTCTGAGAGTCTCAGCTCTGTAACTGAAGATGAGCTGCACATCACATATGAAATGCATCAGAGGAGCTGTGTAAGAGTGTCCACGCTGGAACAAATGAGCGGCACATCTCACGAGGTGCATGAGCCAAATTGTGTGAGAGCCTAGCGCTGGAACAGAAGATGAGCAGCACATCAAAAATTAGGTGCATTGGCAGATCTGTGTGAGAGTTCCAGCAGTGGAACAGATGTGCTGCACATCATTCATGAGGTTCATTGGAAGAGCTGTGTGAGAGTCCCAGCAGTGGAACAAATGTGCGGCACATCATTCATGAAGTACATTTGAAGAGCTGTGTGAGAGTCTCAGCGGAAAAGAACATGAGCAGCATATCACCCATAAGATGCATCAGTGGAGCTGTGTGAAAGTCTTATGGCTTGAAAGGAAGATAAGTGGCACAACACTCATGAGGTGCATCCACAGAGCTTCTGGGGGTCTCCGCTCTGGAAAAACTGATATGATGCAAATTACACATAAGGTACATTGGTGGAGTTGCGCGAGTCTCACCGCTGGAATGGAAAATGTGCGGCCCATCACACATGAGGGCCATCTGCAGAGCAAAGTGGGAGTCTCAGCCCTGTAACAGAAGATGTGCTGCACAACACAAGAGGTATATCGGCACGGATGTATGTCGTTACAACGCACACTTTTACAACGCATGCACTTACAACGCATTTTTCACAACGCAACATCCACTACAACGCATTCCATTACATCGCATACTACCTTTACAACGCATACCATTACAACGCATAATATTACATTGCATTTAAGGTAAGTATTGGATAGTATAGGGGTAAAAATTACTATTCTTACTCCAGGGGGTGCAACAGTAGGGTAAGTGTTGGATAGTATAGGGGTAAACATTATTATTCTTACTCCAGGGGGTTCAACAGTAGGGTAAGTGTTGGATAGTATAGGGGTAAAAATTACTATTCTAACTCCAGGGGGAGCAACAGTAGGGTAAGTGTTGGATAGTGTAGGGGTTTTAATGTAATATTATGCGTTGTAATGGTATACGTTGTAAAGGTAGTATGCTATGTAATGGAATGCGTTGTAAAGGTAGTTTTTAAAAATGCGTGGTAGTGTCATGCGATGTAATGGAATGCGTTCTAGTGGATGTTGCGTTGTAAAAATTGTGTTGTAAGTGTAGTGCGTTGTAATAGTTGCGTTGTAAAGGTTGTTCCCCTATCGGCACAGATGTGTGAGAGTCTCAGTGCTGTAACAAAAGAATAGCTGCATGCACAAGAGGTGCATCTGTGGAGCTGTATGAGAGTCTCAGCACTGGGACAGAAGATGAGCAGCACATCACAAATGAGGTGAATCGGCAGAGTTATGTGAGAGTCTCAGTGCTGGGACAGAAGATGAGCGGCACATCACCCATCGGCAAAACTGTGTGAGAGTCTCAGCGCTGTAACAAAGGAATAGCTGCAATCACACAAGGCGCATCAGCAGAGCTGTGTGAGGGTCTCCGCGCTACAACAATCGATGTTCCGCACATCAAACTTGAAGTACGTCGGTTGACCTGAGTAACACTCTCAAACGCTGGAAAAGAAGATCTGGTGCACATCACAAAAGGTGCATTGGCAGAGCAGCGGGAGTCTCACAGCTAAAAACAGAAGATGTGCTGCACATCATACAAGGTACATTGGAAAAGCAGCGTGAGTCTCAGAGCTAAAACAGAAGATGTGCTGCACATCACACTAGGTGCATTGGAAGAGCTGTGTGAGAGTCTCAGAGCTGAAACAGAAGATGTGCTGCACATCATACAAGGTGCATTGGAAAAGCAGCGTGAGTCTCAGAACCAAAACAGAAGATGTGTTGCATATCACACAAGGTGCATTGGAAGAGCAGCACGAGTCTCAGAGCTAAAACAGAAGATGTGCTGCACATCGCACAAGGTGCATTGGCAGAGCAGCGTGAGTCTCAGAGCTAAAACAGAAGATGTGCTGCATAATACACAAGGTGCAATGGAAGAGCAGCGTGAGGTGCATGAGGGGAGCTGTGTGAGAGTCTCAGCACTGGAACGGAAAATGAGTGGCACATCACACATGAGGTACATGAGGGTAGCTGTGCGAGAGCCTCAGTGCTGGAACACAAGATCAGTGGCACATCATGCATGAGGGGCATGAGAAGAGCTGTGTGAGCCTCAGCGCTGGAATGGAAGATGAGTAGCATATCATACATGAGGGGCATGAGGGGAGCTGTGTGAGCCTCAGCGCTGGAACGAAATATGAATAGCACATCACACATAAGTTGCATGAGGGGAGCTGTGTGAGAGTCTCAGCGCTGGAAAGGAAGATGAGTGGCACATCACACATGCGTGGTGCATGAGTGGAGCGGTGCGAGAGTCAGCGCTAGAACACAAGATGAGTGGCACATCACACATGAGGTGCAAGAGGGGAGCTGTGCGAGAGCCTCAGCGCTGGAACACAGGATGAGTGGTACATCATGCATGAGGTGCGTGAGGGGAGCTGTATGAGAACCTCAGCGCTGGAACACAGGATGAGTGGCATGCGTGATGCATGAGGTGCTTGAGGGGAGCTGTGTGAGCAGCAAGGTGGAACGGAAGATGAGTGGCACATCACGCATGAGATGCATGAGGGGATCTGTATCAGAGCCTCAGTGCTGGAACACAAGATGAGTGGCACATCACACATGAGGTGAATGAGGGGAGCTGTGCGAGAGCCTCAGCGCTGGAAGACAAGATGAGTGGCATATCACACATGAGGTACATGAACGGAGCTGTGCGAGAGTCTCAGCACTGGAACGGAAGATGAGTGGCACATCACACGAGGTGCATGAGGGGAGCTATGTGAGAGTCTCAGCGCTGAAACTGAAGATGAGTGGCACATCACACATGAGCTGCCTTGAAGGGGCTGTGTGAGCCTCAGTGCTGGAATGGAAGATGAGCAACACATCACACATGAGGTGCATGAGGGGATGTGAGAAGTTGGCCTGATTTCTGCTGTCCACTAGTTATAGTGGGCACCCTGTATCAGTCCAAACAACCCCTTATGGTGATAGGTTAAAGACAACCTTTATTGAAAGCTATCCTGGTGGTAGCTATGGAGAGCAGCCTTCAGGCTAAGTCTTGAAGGAATGTAAAGCTGCTTGTATCACCAGTCTATAATCTCTTGAATTACCAAATGAAAGGACAACCACACCAGGTATATTTTTAAAATATATGTATTTAAGATAAAACACCACTCTAGTCTCTTTATGAGGCTGGTGTTCGAAGTAGTTCTTTGGTGCAGGAGGTGCTCAAAGCTGAGGCTACTCGGAGCCCAAAGTACAACTTCGAGGAAGACCAGGAAGATGATGGATCAGCAAAAGATCACGGTGTCCAGGGGTCATGGTTCCACGTCACCCACGATAGCCACGGGCCTCAGCTTTGCTGTGGACTCAGGATAGCCTCAGGTAAGTCTGGTAATCCACATCTGGGGATGCAGAGACTTCGGCGTCCGGCGGGAGCTTCAGAATTGCAGACCGGACAGTTGCTTCTTTGGTACCTGCCAAGCAGGGGAGTCACTCCTTGACCCCAAGGGAGATTTCTTCAGTCTTTTAGTTGAAATAGAACGTCGAAGGTCCAGGATATATATTGCAGAGTTTCGTCCAGGGTAATCTAAAGTCGCAAGGACTGGGTTCCCATACTTATACAAAGTTTGGGGATTGAACATACTCTAGGGACCACCTATGGGAGGGTTTGGAAAGAGGGGTGGTTACACCCATTTCCTTTGTCCAGTTTTGCACCAGAGCAGTGGCAGGAAGCCCCTGCAACCGGTTTGAACTGGACTGGGCACAGGGACACCAAGTGTGCCCCCAGTGCAGGACTTCAAAGCACCAGAGAGTGCTCGAGCCCAGCCCCAATACACATCTGCCTGTCTGGGGAGGTGGTTACACCTCCCTGGGACAGCAAACCTATTGTCCAGGCCTCCCCTGTCAGAGTTTTGGTCAGCAGCAGGAGGCCAGACCCATGTCTGTGGCAGTGGCATCCATTTTGTGATGCCAGGGCTATAGAAAGGCCTTACTGGGTAGTCCAGTGTGAGCATGTCTCTCCCTCTAGAAGGGTGGAATGTTACCCCCCCCCCCTGCCAGAACTGGCAGGGGGTAGTATTTCAAAGCGTTTGACACCAAACACGACATGTTTCCGTGCAGCCAGTCCAAAGATAGCATTTACCGCGAGCTTATAATGCACTTAAGGGTATATGGTCAGGCTGCACCAAAATCAGCATCAGAGGAGGTATTCCGAACGCTGCAGAGGGGCTCTGCTCATGCAGGGGCACCCTCTCACATAAAAACCAAGCACTCTGCCTTCAGTATTGTTAAGGTCTGCAATAGGAGTTACTTATAGGTTTTATATGTGTGTGCAATGGTAGTGATATAGGTAGCCTATACCACAGTAAGGGGTGCAGGCACCACCTTACCCAGACTGCAGTAGCAGACCTGTGGTGTCATTTTGGAGTGCTTCCCAGGGGTGGCATAATACATGCTTCAGCCCCTGGTAGTCCTCTGAGGTACCTATGCCCTAGGTACATATTATACCATATACTAGGGTCTTATAAGGCACTCCAGAATCCAATTAGAAATGTACCTAATGTACATGGAAACCATTTTAGAGAGTAAGCAGCTAGGCTGGGGTCCTGATTAGCAGGGCTACAGCCAGACTAAGGTCGAAAAACAGTGAAACACCAGCAAAAAGTGGGGGTACCCATGTGAAGCAGATCCTACTCTCCTACACAACCCCCCCCCCAAACACAAGGACATTAAAGTAACCTTGACCAGTTGAGTCTTCATGTTCTAAGAGGAAATACCTAGAGAGTCCATCTGCATTGGCATGGTTATCCCAGGTCTATGTTTCACTGTAAAGTCCATCCCCTGTAGGGAAATGGACCACCTAAGTAGGTTGGGGTTTTCACCCTTCATTTGTTTTAGCCATAAGAGGGGCTTATGGTCTGTCTGAACAAGGAATTGAGTACCAAACAAGTATGGCCTCAACTTCTTCAGAGCCCAAACCACAGCAAAGGCCTCCCTCTCAATGGCTGACCAACGTTTCTCTCTAGGGGTCAGCCTTCTGCTTATGAAAGCTACTGGCTGATCCTGACCTTCACCATTCAATTGTGACAGTACAGCCCCTACCCCCAATTTAGATGCATCTGTTTGGACAATGAACTTCTTGGAGTAATCAGGACTCTGTAGAATGGGAGCAGGGCACATGGCCTGCTTCAGGTCATCAAATGCCTTTTGACAGCTAGCTGTCCACTAAACCTTTTTGGGGAGCTTTTTAGAGGTTAAGTCATTCAGGGGTGTCACTATTGATCCATACCCCTTGACAAATATCTTATAGTACCCAGTCAGGCCAAAGAAGGCTCTCACCTGAGTCTGGGTGGTTGGAGTAACCCAGTCAATGATGGTCTGTATTTTGCTCTGCAGTGGTTGAACCTGGCCTCCACCTACAAGGTGGCCCAGGTACACAACCTGACTCTGCCCTATCTGGCACTTGGTGGTCTTGATAGTGAGGCGTGCCTTTTGCAGGGCCTCCAAAACATTCCTTAGGTGGACCAGGTGATACTCCCAGGTGGAACTAAAGACAGCAATATCATCTAGATATGCTGCACTGCAGGCTTCCAGACCTGTGAGAACTGTATTCACCAACCTTTGGAAAGTGGCAGGTGCATTCTTCAAACCAAAGGGCATCACCACAAATTGGTAGTGCCCACTTTTTGGCTTTGCATCATCAGCTAGTCTGATCTGCCAGTAGGCACCTGTCAAGTCAAACGTGCTATGGTACTTGGCTGGTGCCAAAGTATCTATAAGCTCATCTGCCCTTAGAATTGGATGGGCATCAGTCCTAGTGACTGCATTGAGTCCTCTGTAGTCCACACAAAACCTCATTGCTCTTTTCTCAACACTGGTGTGAGGGTTTTGGCACAAGGACCACTGCACTAGCCCAAGGGCTATCTGAGGGTTCAATAACTCCCAAATCCAACATTTTCTGGACTTTTGTCCTGATACAGTCCCTGACATGGTCAGGTTGCCTATAAATCTTATTTTTAATAGGCAGACTGTCCCCAGTGTCCACTTCATGAGTGCACCAGGTAGCCTGACTTGGAGTCAGAGAAAACATGTTTCTGAACTGATTGAGCACCTGTCTGCAATCAGTTTGCTGCCGGGCAGTGAGGCTGCCTGCCAAGGCCACACCACCAACTGACCCATCATCAGGGTTCTGTGAGAAGAGGTCAAGGAGTGGGTCACTCTCTTCCTCCTGTCCCTCATCAGTAGCCATGAGCAAGCCCATGTCAGCCCTGCCTACATATGGCTCTAGCCTGTTGACATGGAGAACCCTGTGAGGACTACTAGGAGTCCCTAGGTCTACTAAGTAGGTAACCTCTCCCTTCTGTTCAACAATAATGTGGGGTCCACTCCATTTGTCTTGGAAAGCTGCTGGGGCCACAGGCTCCAACACCCACACTTTTTGTCCTGGCTGGTAAGCAGTCAGTGCAGCCTTTTGGTCATGCCAGGCTTTTTGCAGTTCCTGGCTAGCCTCAACGTTTTTAGTTGCCTTTTTCATGTACTCAGCCATCCTGGAGCAGAGACCAAGTACATAGTCCACTATGTCTTGCTTTGGGGGCTTGAAAGGTAACTCCATCCTTCCTTCACCAAACACAATGGACCCCTGACAGGGTGACCAAACAGAAGTTCAAAGGGGTTGTAGCCAACCCCCTTTTGTGGCACCTCCCTGTATGCAAACAAAAGGCAGGGCAAGAGAAGGTCCCATCGTCGCATAAGCTTTTCTGGGAGCCCTTTGATCATGCCCTTTAAGGTTTTGTTGAATCTTTCAACCAAACCTTTGCAATGTGGGTGATAGGGGGTGGTGAACTTGTAAGTCACACCACACTCCTTCCACATTGCCCTCAAGTAACCAGACATGAAGTTGGTACCTCTGTCTGATACCACCTCCTTAGGAAAACCCACTCTTGAGAAAACTCCCAACAGGGCCCTTGCCACCACAGGTGCTGTAGTGGTCCTAAGGGGAATAGCTTCTGGGTACCTGGTAGCATGATCCACTACCACCAGGATAAATCTGTGCCCAGATGCTGTTTGGGGATCCATGGGACCAACAATGTCAATCCCTACCTTTTCAAAGGGCACCCCCACCACAGGTAGTGGTATCAGGGGGGCCTTTGTAGTGCCACCTGCTTTGCCACTGGCTTAGCAGGTTACACATGAGTGACACAACTCCTTTGTGTCTTCAGACATGTGGGGCCAGGGAAAGTGAGGGACAAGTCTGTCCCAAGTCTTGTTCTGGCCCAGGTGACCTGCTAAAGGGATATCATGGGCTAATGTCAATAGGAAGCCCCAGAACTTCAGAGGTATAACCAACCTCCTGGTGGCACCAGGCTTGGGGTCTCTACACTCTGAGTACAGGAGTCCATCATCCCAATACACCTTATGGGTACCACTAGCACTCTCAGCAGCCTCAACAGCAGCTTGCTGTCTGAGGGGTTCAAAAGAGGGGCAGCTCTGCTGCTCCTGGCTCAGATCTGCCCTGGAAGGTCCCCCTGTCCCAAGAACTCAACCTGATCAGGCTCAAGCTCCTCTGGGACAGTTCCTTCTTCAGGACTGTGATCATCTCCCTCCTTCTGAGTCAGGGGGGAAGGCTCTGCCTTAACCCTTCTGCTCCTCCTCTTGGATGGCACTTGGTCCATTCTTCCAGAATCCAAGGCCTGTTCAGTTTCAGACATGGTTGCCTGTGACCTGGTCACAGCAAACACATCTGCAGGGATGCCCAGCATTTCTGCATGAGTCCTGAGCTCTACTTCTGCCCAAGCTGAAGTCTCTAGATGATTTCCAAGCAAGCATTCAACTGTCAGCACTCACCACAACCTTCTTAAGGCCAGTTACCCCTTCCCAGGAGAAGTTAACAACTGCCAGAGAATGGTCTGTTCTGACATTGCTAGCATTGGTCACTTGGTACATTTCACCAAGTATAATCTCCCCAGGATCCCCAAGATATTTTGTCACCATAGTGACACTTGCTCCTGTGTCCCTGAATGCCAAAGCCTGTACTCCATTGATTAAAAGATGTTGACTGTACTTGCCCAAGTTACTGGAACTCACAGAGGGGGTCATATCCATGCCCCCATCACAGACAACAACAGCCTGAGTGGTTTCTCTGACTAGGCCAGAGCCCAACTCAGTATCCAGGGTCAACCCTACTAAACCCTTGGCTTGTGTATTCCCACCACCAATTGTAACTGCACTAGGGGGAGCAGGTGCATTAGGGGCATTGGTGGGGGCTGGAGTATTCTCTCTTTCCCAATTCTTGGGGAGAGGTCAGATCAAAGTCTACCAGGTACTGGTGCAACAGCTGATTTTAACAGTTATTAAGAATCTTCTCCCTCATTATTAGATTGTACAATCCTATGAAGTCACACACTTTACTGCCCAATAACCAACCTTCCAGAGCCTTGGCAGCACAGTCAACAAAGTCCGCCCAGTCTTGATTTTGTGCTTTCTGGGTATCCCTGAACTTTAACCTGTATTGTTCAGTGGTTAGGCCAAACCCATCTATCAGTGCACTTTTCAAGACCTGGTAATCATCAGCATCCTCTTCTCTTACAGTAAGGAGCTTATCTCTACCTTTGTCTGCAAAGGAGAGCCGCAAGATTGCTGCCCACTGCCCTTGGGGGACCTTCTGTACTTTACAGGCCCTCTCCAAGGCAGTTATCCATTTGTGGATGTCATCCCCACTCTGGTAGGGAGAGACAATCTTTCTTAGGTTTCTATGGTCATAAGACCTCTCCCTATCTCTAGGGAAATTGCTGCCACCAAGGGACTCTAGTCCCTCCTTTTTGCTAGCTCTGTAGAGCTCTAGGGCATCCCTATCTAGGGCCATCTGCTGCTTTCTGAGGTTAAACTTATCTTGCTCATACTTCAGCAGTCTCTCTCCTCTCCTGGGAGGTTTCCCTCCATCTGTGAGAAGAAACAGAGGTCCCTACAAATGAGGCAGACTGAAAAGACTCCCTTGAGAGAGATCTATTCCTTCTAACCCTACTTTCAACTCTTCCTGGAGGGACTTCCTCATCCAGTTGAGATGTGGTCACAAGATCCTGATCATTGTCATCAGTGTGGTCAGCAGCAGAGTTTGGGCCAGGGGGAGTTCCACCCCTAGATCCACCCTCAACTGCTGCCCCACCCATTCTACCTACCCCTTCAGGCCCATTAGGCCCTGAGAGATCATCCAGCCTGAGTATCTGTAAAAGATGCTGGGTGGATGGACTTTTGCCTGTCTTCAGCTTCCTAATGGAACATAAGACCCTAAGCTGTGCAAAGGTGAGATTCTCATATGTATAGGGGAGAAGCCCACTGGCTTCTGGCAGGGATCCACTGGTTCCTGGATGATTAGACATTACTAGTGTAGTGTGGTGTGGTGTATTGCACTACCTACACTAGTGTGGCCTACTAAACTCTCTTGAGTTGTAGAAAGGGTGTGCTATCCCTTAACACACAACTCTAAGTTCAGTAGAACTTACTGTATACTAAACTCAATATTGTATGTACCTAAGGTACCTTTAGTGGTTTTCAGTTGATCAATTCAATTGAGATTATCTGGTAAAACAATAGCAATCTGGAATCCCACACGCTTCACACCAATGTGAGAAGTTGGCCTGACATATGCTGTCCACTAGTTATAATGGGCACCCTGTATCAGTCCAAACAATCCCTTATGGTGATAGGTTAAAGACAACCTTTATTGAAAGCTATCCTAGTGGCAGCTATGGAGAGCAGCCTTCAGGCTAAGTCTTGAAGGTATGTAAAGCAGCTTGTTTTACCAGTCTGTAATCTCTTGAATGACCAAATAAAAGGACAACGACACCAGGTATATATTTAAAATATATGTATTTAAGATAAAACACACCCCTCTAGTCTCTTTATGAGGCTGGAGTTTGAAGTACTTAAGTTACAAGTCAGTATTCAACAGTTAAAGCACAAATACACGTTTGGGCCCTAGCGGCGTACCAAACCATATATCAATAAAGTGGTATAAGAACCACGACTGAACTAGACACAAGGCCTAGAGCCTGTAGAAGTACTTGGACCACAAGGAACCACCCAACGTAGTGACACAGGGAAACCACGGGGGACGCGTGCAGTGTGAGAACACAGCCGCTAATCGCCGTTAACTTCTATGGGGAAAGTTGCGGTTGGAAATTAACAGTTTAAGGACACTTTGAGGATGACTACGAGCAAACCCTTTTGGACTTGGAGGTATCTAGGGCCAACACCCATGGGAGCACCGGAATACTTGAGTTACCTCACCCAGGGAAGCCGGGTGCATAGGTGTCAAATGGTGTCGGGTCGCGTCGTTGTTTTCAATGGAAGCTGCTCAAGAAGTGCTGCTGCCGTGAAGAGGAGAAGTGACCGAAGAGATCCAAGCCCGGATCTAGGATGGAAGGAACCTGAAAGCAGAGGGGACAGAGTCTGGGTCACTTACCAGTGACCAGGGGCACGATAGTCCAATGCCCACAGATGTCGGGTGCTTCAGGTGAGTTGACGGGTGTCTTGATTCTTCAGCCATGAGGTCCAGGAGGCGTTGACAACAACCAGGAGCTGGATTCGAGCTGTCCCATGAAGTCTGTCGAGTGCTGCGGTGTCGGCAACCAGATTGGACCTAACAAGCCTTGGCAACGGCAAGTCACTTGGAAATAGAACAATAGCCAATAGGTCTCGCTTTTGGGACCTTAAAAGTATTTATTTATGCAGCACAATATCCTTGTTGCAACAACAGCAACTTATATGGTCCCAAAGGCGAGACCTATTGACTATGCCAATGCTTGTTCTTTCTTGTACTCAGTAAATGTCTGATGAAACAAAAATGTGCTGGCCCCCAGAAATTAGTGCAGCACGCTGTTCAGGACTTTATGGGAGCTGCGCTGCTTTTACTGTGAGAGAGTGAGTGAGTGAGTGAGTGAGTGAGTGAGTGAGTGAGTGAGTGAGTGAGAGTGAGTGAAAACCCTTGGGCAGCACTCTTTATTTCTCGGCTGGCAGCACAATCTCTTCGTGTGATGAAGGGATTCACGAGAAACCACAACGTAGTGGTGAACTACTTTTAGAGTTGTGGCCATGCTACTGGATTGGATGGAGGAATTTACAAAAATCAAGCATGAGCCAAGCCAATAGGTCTGGTCTGGATTTAAAGTGACAGCGCATGCACTGCAAACACAGGAATGCAGGAATGCATTTTCATGCGATAAAACATTAAAGCCAGGCCTATTGACATGGTAGTGGTGGTAGTGGGGATATTGGTGGTGGTTTCACCAGTAGAGTTGGTAGCAACATTAGTGGTACTGGCGGTGGTGTGACAATGGGAGAATGGGTTGGTTGTGGGTTTTGTTTTAGGGTAGTGGTAGCGTTGATACTTATTGTGATGGAATTCACATAACGTGAGTTGGTAAAGTAAACGTTCACCCAAGTCTTGGGCCTTCTGGCTCTGAAATACCAGATGTTTATTGTTATCCAACTCAATGTTACTCATTTTATTGATGTCGAAAGGACGAAAAGCTGAGTCGACCTGCTGGGATTCGAACCTGTGACCATTAGGGTCAAACACAAATCCCGGAGCTGGATGTCTTAGTCCACTGATCCACCAACCTGGTATTAGTGGTAACACAGCTGTCAGAGTTAGTGGTATTTGTGGTGGTGGCATCTGTCATGGCAGGGGGTGGTGTGATATTGGTTGTGTTGCTGATGGTTGTGGGGTGTTGTGATTTAACTGGTATGGTGTTATTGGTGCTGGTGTCCTATTGGTGGTGGCAGTATTATTATTGGTTGTGGTGGAGCTGGTAACATATTGGTAGTGATACTGGTGGTAGGGTGTAAATATTGTTGATGGTGGTATTGGTGATGGTGTATAGGTCATGTGTGGTAACAGTGATGGTGTAGTTCATCGAGGCGGTGGAGATATTGGTGGCGGTCATATTGGTCATATTTGTGTATTTGTATTGGTTTTAGTACTGGTTGTAGTATTGAGGGTATCTGTACTGGTGGAGGCAGTATTGCCAGTGATAGTGGTATTTCATGTTTACAAGAAAAAAAACATAATATGACAAAAAGTCTGGTGGTTGAGTGGACAATTTAGATCTAAAATAGTCCCTTGTGCTCACATTCCATTGGTGGTGGGATGATATACCAAACAGCCAATAGCATGAAGTCAACGAAAAATACTCCTCTCTGCATAGCCAACAGCTGCTCTCTGTATATCTTAAATAATTGACAGTAAAAGGTGTGACAAAAACTAAAGTCATTTGGAGCCAGGTTTAAAAATGTGTATTCATTAAAGGAAAAGGTGGGACGAGGCTGCTCAAATGTAGAGGGAGAAAATATCAAAATGTTCTTTCTGTAAGAATGAAAGGGCGTGCAGGTGTGCACAAAGCAGAGCCTGTGTGCAGCTTCTCGCAGGCTGCAAGCAGAACATATTCATGGTTTATCTGCAACAACGGGCGCTGGCAGACAGGCAGCTCCAATAAACGTCACTTCAAATTCCAGATTGTAGTGATCAAGTCCACTCAGTAGTGATGGTTTATGTAGATTTATTGGAGATGGTACAAGATCACAGGTAGATAAGGATAGGACCAGATGAGGATCAGTTCAGGTCCAGAGGGAGACCCCACCAGGAGCAGCCAGCAGGCAGCTCAGCCCAGTCAACTGTCAAAACTCACTGCAGATTCCCAACATTCTGACATCATCATGACATGAACATTCCACTGGTAGTAGATTGACATTGCTTCAGCATAAGCAGGATATAACATATCCCCCTTTCTCATACGGGAAAACATAAAGCTAGAAACATAAGAGACAAACCTGAGAAAGTGAAAGCAAAGCGATTATACAAAAACAAGGAGAACAACGATCATGAGAAAAGCAGTGTGAGAACAATCATAGAGAAAAGCAAACAGAGAGAAAAATTAAGAAACAGAGAAGAATCAAACAGAAGAAACAAACATAGAAACCATCCTCCCTTCTTACACAACAGCGAAGAAGAAAAAAAAAACAACAACGTAAGAGACAAGGATAAAAGAAAACGCAACAGACTGCCCCAAAACATACCCACTGGCCAGAACAGGAATGAAATGGAGGTTTGTGAAATGAGTTTGTAAAACGAGAAAAAAAAAAACACAGGGCAACAGATCCGGACACACGCAGAGGAAGATAACCACAGAGAAAAACAAAAGAAAGTCCAGAATCCACAAGAGACACGAGAAGAAGAACTCAGAAGGAAACAGAAAAGAAGAAAAAAAAACAAGAAAAATGAGGAAAAATATAAGAATAATTCCCCATCTAAACATCACTATCTTAAAGCAAAGACAAAATTGTAATGCAAAGATAACAGTGCCAAAACAGCAACAAAATATAATATCAACAGAACATACTTAGCAATGAAAAATATGAAAAGCATTGAAATAAGGTATAAACCTAAGCTAAATATGTGAACTTAACTGCATGGGTGAGAACCCACGACTGATCTCTTGGGAAAGAGATTACTTGTGCACCAAACTGGGAATCCTCCCCATACACATGTAAGTGTAAGAACAAACTTTGTGTGGAAAAGCCACACCGTGCACTATAGAGATGCAACTGTGTTAAAACAGCACATATGAGTAGGTACTCATGACATATTCCAACCAATGAAAGGAATATTTGGGTAAGAACCCCTGGTAATGCAAAAAAGGACTGTAACTTTTGCATGAAATCCCTATAAAAGGGTAGAATTGACAGTGTTAGGGTGGGAACCCACACTTATGCAAAAGGACTGAAACCCTTGCATAGGTGACCATGAAGACAGGTACACCTGAAAACTTATGGGTAGGAACCCGCAACTAGACTAATGCGAAAAGACTAATCTTCGCATAAACACACACCTTGTAGACAGAAACATTAGAAACAGTACGGGTAGGAACCCTAAAATTGATTAATGCGAAAGGAAAGAAACCTTTGCATAGACGCACCTTGTAGACAGGCAAACAGGCTATGAGTAGTAAGATAATGCATGAACAGCGACATAGCAGTATGCATAAAAATAGAAATAAACAAACATTGTTACCTTATGAACATACTCCTAGCATTAGAAATAAAAATGTATACAGCGATAACCTTGTTGCTAACGTAGATGTTACTGTGAGCGAGAAAACATTTGAATCCCAACAAACTGCGAGAAAACATTTGAATCCCAACAAACTGCACCATAAAAGAAGTATAATGTCAAAGTCACTGGTGCCTGTCACCGAAATAACAGACAATCGTGGGACACAGATCGTGACACTTCATGAAAACATGTTAACACAGTCATAAACTCCATTTGCACTGCTGCACATGAGATAGATGGCCACTAGATGGCATGGTAGTATTAGAAACAAACTGAAGTTGGACAAACCAAAACTGCACTCGAGACACAATGAAAATTAAAAACTTTTCCAACGTAGCAGAAAAACAAATAAAAGTGTCCCCAACCTTGATGCGAGAGTTCTCTGACCTCGATGGGATGTCTCCGGACTACAAAACATAAGCTGGTGTCAAATGTCCGGTGACTTGAAAAAGAGGACTGATAAATCGAAGGATGTAAACAACATCTTTCAATGTTGACACGAAGTACGAAATGGTTGTCTGTGAGCCAGCGTTTATTTTCAGTGAAATGTGCAATAAAGTTCAGATATGAATAAAAAAACGTGGTTGGCAAAACTCGCAACGCAAAGCAAATAGAACTGTAAACCATGTTAGCCACCAACCGCAAAATGGCGGCACGCACAGTGACGCCGCGCCGGATGGCTCCCGGCAACACCATGCTGTGAAAGTTGACAGGCAGCAATGATGACACTCTGAAGGAAACGTCACGGAAAGGAACAGCGCGGGACCCCATGGTGAAAGCAGGAGAAACATCACGGAGGGGACGAAGGTATGGAGAGGCTGCGCGTGATGTCAGAGTGCGCGCGCTGGGAGGCTCGTGAAGATTTTGAATGACCACGCTTCAACTGCCATGTCGCAGCACCAACCCTTGAGCTAAATCGGTAATTTGACATTTTTACTGACGGTTGTACCTCCCGGCCTTAACGCATTGAAAATAGGATACACGGGAAAATGTACAAAGTTGAGAATGATGCAATTCCTCAAACGATCCGTGTGCCACAAAAACAGGGCGTATCCAAAGCGGCAAAACATTTCCCAGTAGACTTTACCTTACCGTAGAGGACGGATCAATTAACACTCATATTATGCCCATTTTAACACCTTGATAGGAGCACAAATGCAAAACACGTCTTTTCCAGTCAGACAAGGATGTGTAGTAGCTGAAGTTACTCAAGCAGGCTTACCCTTGTTAAAGGCACAGCAGTTCTCCAGACATGGAAAAGCTTGAAGTAGGCTTACCCTTGTTGAAGGCACAGCAGTTTTCCAGACTTAGAAAAGCTTGAAGTAGGCTTACCCTCACATGAAGGCACAGCAACAAACGCATAGCTCTGGAGAGTAGACGCCCAAAACTGAAAGGGCAGCTGCAGAAGAAGAACTCCCAGACGCTTTTCCTCACAGGAACAACTGGCAGCCAGGTAGTAGGCGACCGATGGGAGGTCACTGGTGGGGTCAAGATGCCAGTTGAGATAACTTGAGTTGAGTTGCTGGAGGTTGATGTATTCTTGAAGTTGCTTGAAATTGAAGTTGCTGAGGTGACAGAAGTAGGTTCTTTCAGTTCAATTCGTCGCCAAAATAATGTAGTGATCAAGTCCACTCAGTAGTGGTGGTTTATGTAGATTTATTGGAGATGGTACAAGATCACAGGTAGATAAGGATAGGACCAGATGAGGATCAGTTCAGGTCCAGAGGGAGACCCCACCAGGAGCAGCCAGCAGGCAGCTCAGCCCAGTCAACTGTCAAAACTCACTGCAGATTCCCAACATTCTGACATCATCATGACATGAACATTCCACTGGTGGTAGATTGACATTGCATCAGCATAAGCAGGATATAACAAAGATAGTGTTGGAACAGAATGCTGCAGATATGACACGTCATTCTATCTTGGAACAAGCTGGGAACCAGTGCCAGGACCTAGAGAAAAGCCTTCCGGGTCAGTATTTCCACAGATGGGCCCTGTGTCATAATCCTGTGATGAGCAGCCAGCAAAAGAAACCCAACGTACTCATACAGGAAAATACGTACACATTCATTACACAGCCTCGGAGGCCTGCATGTTGTTTGTGTATTAAAAGATTGTTTTAAATATTTACAGCAGAAAACTGCAGATTCCTTATTTTAAACAACTGCTTCCCCATGTTGTCACCATAGAAAACAAGCACTTGTGACATTCGACAAAACAACAAATGTTTATGGAGACACCAAGACGAAGGCAAACATTAGCAAATCCAGTAAGTCTGCACTCGGCAAACCTGCATTTTTTAAACAAACATTTGCAATAGATTTTAGAACTGTAAAACTAATACAATGTAAAAGTTAAAAAAAACAACAAAAGATTACCAATAAAAGGTGGCTTGAATGTTTTACCAAAATATATATATATATTTATATAATATATATATATATATATATATATATATATATATATATATATATATATATATATATATATATCCTCCACATTGGTTCCTTTTTGCCGGTTGTTTGCAGCGCTCCTTGCGGGTGCGTTACCCTGCGGTTGAACCACACCGCTAATCAATTTGCACACAATCTTCCTAGCCAGGAAGAAAAACGGGCCGCACTCCCAAAGTATCAGTTTCAATCCGTTTTATTTCATTACATCAGGGCCGTAGCAGAGCTAGATCTACGCGTTTCGATGCCGCCTGGCACCTTGCTCACGATCGAAACGCGTAGATCTAGCTCTGCTACGGCCCTGATGTAATGAAATAAAACGGATTGAAACTGATACTTTGGGAGTGCGGCCCGTTTTTCTTCCTGGCTAGGAAGATTGTGTGCAAATATATATATATATATATATATATATATATATATATATATATATGGAGCACGGACCACAATTTGATGCACAAATATAATTTATTGTCTCCACAACCTGTCGGCCATTACGCGTTTCGGCTCCACGGATTACATGACACGTAGGTAAGTCACCTGACTGGTTTTATACCATTTTTTTCCCCATTTTTTTCAACCGTGTTTAAAGTGACAGTGCATCTTGTAAACACATCTCCCTTTAGTAGTGCAAACCAGTGCGAGCACCAATTTGATGGTATCTTTGGTTACAAGCTATATGTAGTCTATACAACAAATAAACATTTTGTCTAACATCGTGGTATAAATACCATTGTGACTAAAAACCATTGTGATAAAATACAATACAATAGGAATTTTTACACCAATAGACCTTAAACTATCATAAAATCTATCTGAGATAATAACCTAAAATCAAAGTCAACTGTAATTGCATAGTTATATATCCATTATGCAGAACCAGAGCAGGCGGAGGAAAAACACATGGCGCTGCTCGCGTGCACGCTCACGTGCACGCAAGCAGTAGGTCACAGGCAGCACTTGACACTACTACCCCCCCACCAGTTCTGGCGGCGGGGGTAGCATTCCACCCTTCTAGAGGGAGAGACATGTTCACACTGGTCTAACCTGGTAAGGACTTTCTACAGCCCTGGCATCACAAAATGGATGCCTCTGCCGCAGACACGGGTCTGGCCTCCTGCTGCTGACCAAAACTCAGTCAGGGGAGGCCTGGACAATAGGTTTCCTGTCCCAGAGAGATGTAACCACCTTCCCGGATAGGCAGATGTGTATTGGGGCTGGGCGGGAGCACTCTCTGGTGCTTTGAAGTCCTGCACTGTGGGCACACTTGGTGTCCCTGTGCATAGTCCTTTTCAAACCGGTTGCAGGGGCTACCTGCCCCTGCTCGGGCGCAAAACTGGACAAAGAAAATGGGTGTAACCACCCCTCTTTCCAAACCCTCCCATAGGTGGGTCCATAGAGTATGTCCAACCCCCAAACTTTATATAAGTATGGGAACCCAGTCCTTGCGACTTTAGATTACCCTGGACAAAACTCTGCAATATATATCCTGGACCTTTGCGTAGAAGACTGAAGAAATCTCCCTTGGGGTCAAGGAGTGACTACCCTGCTTGGCAGGCACCAAAGAAGCAACTGGCCGGTCTGCATCGCTGAAGCTCCCGCTGGACGCTGAAGTCTTTGCATCACCAGAGGTGGATTTCCAGACTTCCCTGAGGCTACCCTGAGTCCACAGCAAAGCTGAGGCCCGTGGCTATTGCGGGTGACGTAGAACCGTGACTCCTGGACACCGTGATCTTTTGCTGAGCCATCATCTTCCTGGTCTTCCTCGACGTTGTGCTTTGGGCTTCAAGTAGCCCTAGCCCTGAGCACCTCCTGCACCGAAGATTTCTGCCCTCCACTCGACGAGTGACCTGTGGGCCAGTTTCCAGTGCGACCGCTCGTGGCTCCTTCGCAATCGCTAGCATGTTGGCTAGTAGGTCCCCACGAAGGCAACTCCTCTTCTGATTGGGCTTTCCTGGTTGCTCCAGATGTGCCCCGACTTACCTTTGCTGGGTGAGTCCCCCAGCCCTTGCTGGTCTGCACCGACGTCCTTTCTCTGATTCCAAGAAACTTGCCATTGCCAAGGAATGATGGGTCCAATCTGGTCACCGACACAGCAGCACTCGACAGACTTCGTAGGTCGTCATCGGCGCCTCCTGGACCTCGTGGCTGAAGAGTCAAGACACCCGTCAACTCACCTGAAGTACCCATCATCTGTAGGCATTGGTCTATCCTGCCCTTGGTCACTGGTAAGTGACCCAGACTCTGTCCCCTCTGCTATCAGGTTCCTTCCATCCTAAATCCAGGCTTGGATCACTTCGGACACTTCTCCTCTTCACGGCAGCAGCACTTCTTTGCCAGCTCCCATTGCGATCGACGACGTGACCCAACACCAAAAGAAAACTATGCACCCGGCTTCCCTGGGTGAGGTAACACGAGTTCTATGGTGCTCCCGTGGGTGCTAGCCCTAGAACATCCTAAGTCCAAAAGGGTTTGGTACTGACTCGATTCTAAGTGTCCCTAATCTTTAAATTTCCAACCGCGACATTACCCATAGAAGCTAACAGGAACCCGTGGTTGTGTTGACACACTGCACACGGCCCTCGTGGGGCCTCTGTGTCACTACCTTGGGTGGTTCCTTGGGGTCCCAGCAATTCTACAGGCCTCGTGTCTAGTTCAGTCGCGGTTCTTATACCACTTTATTGGTAAATGGTTTGGAAAGCCCCTAGGGCCCAAACGTGTATTTGTGCTATTACTGTTGATTGCTAACTTGTAAATTAAGTAATTCGAACTCCAGTCTCATAAAGAGACTAGAGGGATGTGTTTTATCTCAAATACATATATTTTAAATATATACCTGGTGTGGTTATCCTTTCATTTGGTCATTCAAGAGATTATAGACTGGTAAAACAAGCTGCTTTACATTCCTTCAAATCTTAGCCTGAAGGCTGCTCTCCATAGCTACCACTAGGATAGCCTTCAATAAAGGTTGTCTTAAACCTATTCACCATAAGGGGTTGTTTGGACTGATACAAGGTGCCCACTATAATTAGTGGACAGCATATATCAGGCCAACTTCTCACAGGCATGAGGGGGGCTGTGTGAGCCTCAGCGCTGAAACGGAAGATGAGTAGCACATCACAAATGAGGTGCATGAGGGGAGCTGTGCGAGAGCCTAAGCGCTGGAACACAAGATGAGTGGCACATCACACATGAGGTGCATGAGGGAAGCTGTGCGAGAGCATCAGCGCTGGAACACAAGATGAGGAGCACATCACACTTGAGGTGCATAAGGGGAGCTGTGCGAGAGCCTCAGCGCTGGAACTGAAGATGAGTGGCACATCGCACAAGAGGTGCATGAGGGGAGCTGTATGAGCCTCAAGCTGGAACGGAAGATGAGTGGCACATCACGCATGAGGGGAGCTGTATGAGAGCCTCAGCGCTGGAACACAAGATGAGTGGCACATTACAAATGAGGTTCATGAGGGGAGCTGTGCGAGAGCCTCAGCGCTGCAACACAAGATGAGTGGCACATGTGGTGACCAAATATTAATATATGATTAGCACAGTATATCTAAAACCAGTCCGCTTAGTTTTAGCCTAACCAATAGTCCGAAACTCCTGTTAGGCCTAATGCGATAAAAGGGCCGGGAGCAGAACGACGGCCATTTTGGTTTGAGGCTCCCTCGCTGTTCGGTCACATGGTCTTTTCTGTCCACCATTTCCCTTAGTTTATCATGCTCTGGTTAGGATGAAGTAATCGAGTCAAATATATAGTTAAGCCCAGTGTATCTAATATGTCTAATCAATATGAAGTCGCAGTTTGTTATTCATGTGCTGCAACCCACTGAACTATCTTTGTAATGTGCAAGCTTCAGGTGTATAGAATTATTTCTGTAATGTGGAAGCTTCTATCTTATTCTTGCCTTCTCAGTAAGAGACCTGTTATGCTACATTGCTTTCCTCCAGTTAAGTCTATAATATGAATGATTCTGTATGTTTTTGTTATAAGAAATAGAAGCTTGATAATGGCAGAAAGACATCTGATGCAGACATTTGTTCTGTAGCTCCGTGCATGGCACAATCCCCCTCCCTCTTGGAGTGTGATTTACTAAGAGCAGCTGAAAGTAAACGGTCTGAGGCCCCAAGGCCGAGTTGTGAGATAAGCACATTCCTGTGCCTGAGCTGAGCTAATTATATGCGCCAAATATGGGTCTTCCTCTCTTCCGAGCCAACTTGTAGATTTCCATGTGCTGACTTCATGTATTCACTGAAAGTATATCTGTCTGGTTTTGACTGTAATTCTTCAGTCTTCCTCAGCGCACCTGATGGGTGAGGATCGATGAGGCTCCTCTATATAGAGTTCTGTCTGGCCAATAAACGCTTGAACCTTCTACGTTGCCAACTGCTCATTATTTGACTTACATTTCAGGCCACTGGTAAGTGTGGACCTTGAGACTAAAATTTGGATACAACAGTTGGCGACCCACGAAGGGACCCCGTGATAGGGCCTTCTAGTCACCCTTCACCGGGGTTCTACGAGCTTAACTCAGGAGCTGACCGTGTTGGTTTTGAGAAGTTGGCGGCGGAGAACGGACATTCGTACCTGGGTGCACCCGGTGAGTAATTTGTTTGTTTGAAGCATGCGCTGTTGAGCGGTGCATGTGTTTGAAGCATGTGCTGTTGAGCGGTGCATTTGTTTGAAGCACGCACTGTTGAGCGGTGCATTGGTTTGAAACACGCGCTGTTGAGCGGTGCATTTGGAACAGTTAACTGTATTTGATTTGAGGGGTCATGAGGACCCTAGGAGAATTACGGAGGTCTTGCAGGATGGTCCATTAGGGACTGACTGTAGGGACTCCGCGGATCTTTTGTGATTTGGAGACACTGATCAGATGCCTAGTTGTTACCTGTGTGTAACACATGGCCGGATTGCACTCGGAAAAGCCTGTGGCTGTAACTGGGTAGCCATGAGACATATCTGAGGTGCGGCTTGAACCACATTAGAACAGTCTCAGTGGTGAACCAGGGAGGCAATGGGATGGTCCGTAGTCCAGTTCGTGGTTACCCCTGTCTGACAGCCTCTTGCCAGTCTGTTGGAAGACTGCTTGTTGTGATTTTGTCGGTCCTTTTTGAATAATTCTCCACGAACGGGAGTCGACGGGCTCGGCTCGTTTGTTTGGATGCATCAAGTTTGGATAGGTTGAACTGCAGAAAACGGTGTGTAGGAAAATGTACATGTCATTTTGGTATTTGAAATTGACACCTATTTTGCATTTTGTCTTGGTTAAAGCGCCGGCTATTTTCATGCTTTCAATCACGTGTTTTAAAATGTGTGTGAGTGGCGAATATATGCCTGCAGTTGAAAATGTGTGTGAGTGGATAAAATAAGGGAGTGTGTGTAACATGGCCATGTAGATATGAGATTGTATGTTGGTAAGATTGCTCAGTTGAATGTAAGTAAGCTATTAGTGAATAAGAATGTTGTGGTATGCTCAATTGTGTTTTGGAGGTTGCTAGCGCTGGAAAAAGCGTGTGATTGAATGACTGTGAATATGTGAAAGAATTCTGAGAAGTGAGATTGTTGAGGAGTGAGTTTAATTTTGGTCTCATCACCGTCAATGCGTCGCAGAAGGAAATTGAGAGGGGTGTAGCTAGAGAAAGAGCAACCCCTGTGATTTGATGACACCCCTAATGTACAAAGTATTAACGTAAAATAATTAGTGATCGGTTAAAAAGTTTAGCTTGAGAAAAATTGTGGGTATTTAAAAATTGCAAATTGTTCCTATACAGCTTTGTGTTCTTGGTGGTTCAGTGAGCCAATGTGCTGGGTCCAGACGGTTGTAGGTTCTGATTCAAGCTGAACCTGCAGAGACACCCACCTATTAGAGGTTGATAAAATAAGTACCATTGTGTGCTGTGCTAGTATGTTATGTACTGTACATTATTCACAGTGAGCGTTTCACTAACTGAGATTGGGAAAATAAGATTATGATCCCCTGAAAAGAAATGGTATATCAAAAACAACTTTTTAATAGGGCAAATTATTGCAGTTTATATGGAATTGGGAAGACTTTTTGTCTTTGACAGCTTCAGAGTGAGGAGAAGGTGGGGGCTAGGAGCGAGTAAACCGGGAGGGGAAATCATTGCTTAGAAAGCTTCTCTGACATAGGATCTGTGTAATGCCCGCAGCCGGGGAGCCTTGGAAGGAGGGGGGCAGGGAGTAGATAGAGAACAGATGGCTAGCAGCCCAGGCTCAAACCAGCGCTGAGGGGCTATTTTTAGCTTCTCTGATAAGACAGGGCAGCTGAGAAACGAAACTCCAGAAGCCTCCCTTTGTTCTATTCTGTGCAAGACCAGTGCCCCAGGAAATGTCTATGGAAGACTGACAAAAAAAAAAAAGTAAAATGATGCTCTTGCTTGAAATTTTGAGGGCTATATGCCTATATAAAAACGATTTTTCTAATTCAGACAATTTTCACAGTGGAAATTGTGGCCCAAAAGGCTGTCACCAGCTGACTGGCAAAGTGATAACAGTTAAGTAATGGAGATTTATTTTTGTGCATTATGTTTTGTCTTTTGATTAAAAGTTATAAGTGTTATTTTATTTGTTATGAGATATGTTTTTCTTTTGTGTGTGCTGTATTTCTCTCTTCTGTCCACAGGTTATCCATGGATTGTTCTGGGTGGTTTTAAGGCTGACAAGACACGTGAGTTGGATTGGTAAAGTGATCAAAAGTTTATAACTATGAGAGGAAACATGAGATATGCACCGTCAAATAGGAAATCAGGGTACATTGTATTGAAATAAACGTATTTTTGTCATAACACCTTTTCAAAAAGAAATGTTTGTGTGTTTTTCATTTTTTGATTATTCTTGCTGATCCTGCGTTGTCAGAAACGACACAGTCAGTTCATCTGACAGCTGGCCATCATTAAGATGACCTGCTGTCAGATGGGGGTGTGAGTAGGGCAGAAAAATCAGTTATTAATTTTTAGCCTGACAAATTAAGCAGGCCAGAATGTTCGGATATGCTATTGTAGTGTGTCTATGCTTTCTGTGCTTGGTATACTGATGGCTTGGCATATCTAATTTTTATTTTATATGTTTTGTTTTTGTGTCGTATTGACAAATTCTGTTTTAACACTAATACAAGTTCTCCTGTGCGGTACAGAGATGGTCGCAGCGCTTGGCTGGAACTTGTTCACAATTACTAAATTCCACAGACATGATATTATCATTATCATGCTGTCAAAATAGTAGACAAACACGTTATCAGTGTATGTCTAATTGGTATTGGAAATGAATAAAACAAAAAAGTTATGTAAGACTCAAATATGTGTCACATGACTGCCCTTCTCTTATAGACAGGCAGCCTTGGTCATATGTTTCCAGATTGGACATTATGGAACCATTTTGATCTGTACACTCGCATCTTAACACTTGAAATGCCTGTTTTAAATAGGACTGCCACCAGAAGCGCCTTTATTGCTGATGGGCAAAACAGCTGTTGCTGTTGCCACAAATGGAACAGGAATGTTTATTTAGCTAAGACTCCCTCAGAGTGACAACTTTGCATTTTAGAATGCTGTAAACGGGTTAAAAGTTGTCATGTTTTTAAATTAGGCTATTGGGTCTGGGCTTCTGAAGGGAGACGTTTGAATATGAAAGGCGAGGGATGCTGCTTATTGTATAGGTGGAAATTATTGCAAAACGACCGGTTTCTTTAACAGATAAATTATTAATTATGAAATTACCAACATTAATAAGTGTTCTTAAACTTGGTTTTCCAAATATTTAGGAAGCTTAGCATTCCTATTATTGCCTCCTAGCATTAATATTGACTTCAGGTTGGTGTAGGTTCACATAATAGGGACATTTGCATATGAGATGTCATTTGGCCAGCCTATGAGCTAACACAATGAGGTTTGTACATTTGCTAGAAGGATTTCTCGCCATTTCAAAAGCGCTGTGTATCTCCTATAACTTTGCCTATGCCCAGTTGCTACACGCAGGGATTGATAGTGTTGACAGACACCGGGTCTGATAGTGTTTGACAGCAATGAAATCTGTTTCAGATTTTCTCCTGTCAAACAGGGGGGAAGGAGGAGAATATTGGCTTCCTGCTGGCCCCTTAGGAGGTTCGCTTCCCGCTAGCCCCTTAGAAATTAAGCCCCTTGGAAATTAAGTTAGCCCCCTTAGAAATTAAGCCGAGGTAATATGTATGTTGCTCTTCCTTTTCTCTCATGTTCTATTGTGATCTTTAAGGGGAATTAGGGGTGGGTCATTTTTGTTCTACTAAGCTTAGGCGAAATGACTAGTTCTTCATTAACTAGTCTGTGTGAATACACTCACAGTCTTTACTAGGAGCTGATGTTGAGTAATTTGGATTAGGAAAAAACAGTTTTGTCTTCTTGCAGCCCTTGGTACATTGTTCAAGTACGCATTCCCAGGCTATGTACCATGGACCCCCATATCATGTCAGCATGTGAAGTTAGCATGATGTATCTTGGTTTGTAACCATACTTTATATACACGAAATATGCTTTGTAGGATGGCCCATTCCTCTCTATGTTCCTTACACAATAGAAAGGGCTGAAGAACTATACTGACGCCATCTTGGAACATGACCAGTCGCGCCACAGGCCACGTGGTTCTTTTTACCCACCATCAGCATGATTTAGCTCGTACCAGCCAAGAGACAGGTTGGATTGTATTTACGGCTAAGGCCCAAGGTCACATCTGCCATGGGGAGTATCGAGCGAATTCTTCTAGGCCTGGGACGAGAAGGGAGTCACCCTGTCGACCTTCTCTGTGAAGATAGCAACCCCTTTGTGTGCAGCTGCAATTAAATATGGTATGAGCTCAAGAGTAGTCTCATGGAGTATGGCCACTCCCTCAAAGATTGCAGGCCGCCTGCTTTCGGTCACCTTGTTAAATACTAGGAACTGTTTTTCTGTACTTGGAAGAAAATTAACAACTATGTTACAGTTCCTGCATCACTAGGTTCTGCGGGATCTTCCAGAGTAAAAAGGGAGAATGATACCCTGCAGAACAGTGATAAAGATGAGTCCTAATTTCCCATCAGTGCCAGCTACAGATAAGGGCTACATGTCCTGGCCCTACAGTCTCAGCACCCAGAAAGTAAGAAAATTGGACCGTGATTGCCAATGCTTCATCGACTACAGCATCGTGCTTGCTTCATTGGATGACGTCGGACATCAGAGAAGGAGGAGGCCCGTTGGCCACAGAACTTCAGTGAAAAAGTACGAGGGAGAGTGATCCCTGTTGTTGATGGCAGGTCCGTCGTTCAGTTTCTTCAGTTTTCTACCTGTCATGTGCTAGTAACCTCTGACAGCGCGCGGTCCCCTGATCCCCTTGGCCTGAGTTTTGGCCACCCCCCTTTTTCCTTTGTATCAACGGAAAGGCAGTGCCCCGTAGAATCTACGAGTGGCAGAAGGCACTATATTGTGGTACCCATGAAATAGCAGCCCAAATGTCCTCTGACACTGAATGACGAGTGTTGGAGCCTGAAGATGTAGCTGAACTTGAAACTCTCTGCACGATATGATCTGTGTCCATAATAGTGCCTGCCAAAGGAAAGATGTTGGTGCACTGCCTAAAAAAACATTGAGACTTTCGAGTGAGCTGTGAGTGTTTGCCAGGAGGGCACTCCCACTGATACTACGAAGAACTAATTTCATGGAGGGCCTGATCAAGAGGCCAAATATGACGATGGAAGCAGACTTGATGAACAATAGAAGCCTGCCAGAGAGGCTTCGAACGGACTCTGGGCATAGTCGTACTTGACGAGCAGTTGGGTGTTATGAGACTGATTCTTACTGTTTTTGCTGGCACTGTTTTAGAATAGTATTCTGATTAGTGGAAGTAGTGTCAAATTCATCCTATGATGAAACGTACCCCCCATTTTTTTCTCATCTGAAATTAGTAATGAGGAATGTCACTGTCTCACTGGAGTATGTCTATGACTTGTTTGATCCCACACAAAGACTGACACAGATGGAGTAATGATAGTATCTATTAGTTGTAGGGTCCACGGATCGCTTCCTACTCTGTCTAGTAAAGGATGATCTGGTTTTGTCCCTATTCTTGTTATAAGTGTATAGGTAGATGGGCCTAATTATGGTAATATGAATATTTATCGCGCTCCAAAGTGAAGTAAATTGGGTTATGAAGATGTCCTGCAGTACAGTGTATTGCATCGGAGAATAGATCTTGAGAAAACAGTAACAAGGTACTATGCATCTAAATGCCTGTCCAAACGTAATGAGGGAAGCATGAATTTTCCTTAACAGATATGACAATGAAGTGTAGGATTCCAATGGTTCAACCTCACTGAGTATGCTGGTTCTTTCCCTCGAGCAGAATGTCTCCTTTGAGCAAGGCAGTGATTTTGTAAAACAATGTGTGCATTCAGTTGAATCAGTTAGATGTATATAATGTGCAGAATGTATTTATATCTGAGTACTTGTATATAATAATGCAGAACATATCATTCCATATATGTCATCCAAGAGTATAGGTTGGCCTAGGTTTTAGGCCCCAATCTGAATTTTCCTCATGCCATCTCTTTAGCTTCCAGAGACATGATTAGTTACATGAATGTTGGTTTAGTACAAGGTAGTGATGATCTCACCCTCTGCAGACAATGGAATGTCCGATTCTTGGTTCCAGTGGCACTTACGGAGGAGGGAGTGTTCCCCGTTTAGTTTTTGTCCGAATATTGGCTACATTATCCCAAAAGGGGCCGATCCTATTCAAAGGCTGCACTGCCTAGCATCTGAAATCCATACAGATACAGGTACCAGGTCTATTTCTGATTGATTTGGGGTCTTTTGACTACCTGGGGTTGGAAGCTCTTCATGATCCCTTTAGGAGTAGCAGGTTTCCTCTTTGCTTGCTGTCTGTGTATCCAATGCGGTCCGGCCTGTTGCGTTTTCTGTGCAGCACAGGTTCGCCGATCTATTCCTAAGCCCAAGCCTAGACAGACCCGGATAGATACTCAGCGGGCCAAAAGGAGACACATGATCTGAGGCAGATAGATGAGGGAATCTTTGAAGATTGAATCGATTTTTAGCTATATTGTGCTAAAAGGGCCGTTCTGTGGTGACCAAATATTAATATATGATTAGCACAGTATATCTAAAACCAGTCCGCTTAGTTTTAGCCTAACCAATAGTCCGAAACTCCTGTTAGGCCTAATGCGATAAAAGGGCCGGGAGCAGAACGATGGCCATTTTGGTTTGAGGCTCCCTCGCTGTTCGGTCACATGGTCTTTTCTGTCCACCATTTCCCTTAGTTTATCATGCTCTGGTTAGGATGAAGTAATCGAGTCAAATATATAGTTAAGCCCAGTGTATCTAATATGTCTAATCAATATGAAGTCGCAGTTTGTTATTCATGTGCTGCAACCCACTGAACTATCTTTGTAATGTGCAAGCTTCAGGTGTATAGAATTGTTTCTGTAATGTGGAAGCTTCTATCTTATTCTTGCCTTCTCAGTAAGAGACCTGTTATGCTACATTGCTTTCCTCCAGTTAAGTCTATAATATGAATGATTCTGTAGGTTTTTGTTATAAGAAATAGAAGCTTGATAATGGCAGAAAGACATCTGATGCAGACATTTGTTCTGTAGCTCCGTGCATGGCACAATCCCCCTCCCTCTTGGAGTGTGATTTACTAAGAGCAGCTGAAAGTAAACGGTCTGAGGCCCCAAGGCCGAGTTGTGAGATAAGCACATTCCTGTGCCTGAGCTGAGCTAATTATATGCGCCAAATATGGGTCTTCCTCTCTTCCGAGCCAACTTGTAGATTTCCATGTGCTGACTTCATGTATTCACTGAAAGTATATCTGTCTGGTTTTGACTGTAATTCTTCAGTCTTCCTCAGCGCACCTGATGGGTGAGGATCGATGAGGCTCCTCTATATAGAGTTCTGTCTGGCCAATAAACGCTTGAACCTTCTACGTTGCCAACTGCTCATTATTTGACTTACATTGCAGGCCACTGGTAAGTGTGGACCTTGAGACTAAAATTTGGATACAACAGTTGGCGACCCACGAAGGGACCCCGTGATAGGGCCTTCTAGTCACCCTTCACCGGGGTTCTACGAGCTTAACTCAGGAGCTGACCGTGTTGGTTTTGAGAAGTTGGCGGCGGAGAACGGACATTCGTACCTGGGTGCACCCGGTGAGTAATTTGTTTGTTTGAAGCATGCGCTGTTGAGCGGTGCATGTGTTTGAAGCATGTGCTGTTGAGCGGTGCATTTGTTTGAAGCACGCACTGTTGAGCGGTGCATTGGTTTGAAACACGCGCTGTTGAGCGGTGCATTTGGAACAGTTAACTGTATTTGATTTGAGGGGTCATGAGGACCCTAGGAGAATTACGGAGGTCTTGCAGGATGGTCCATTAGGGACTGACTGTAGGGACTCCGCGGATCTTTTGTGATTTGGAGACACTGATCAGATGCCTAGTTGTTACCTGTGTGTAACACATGGCCGGATTGCACTCGGAAAAGCCTGTGGCTGTAACTGGGTAGCCATGAGACATATCTGAGGTGCGGCTTGAACCACATTAGAACAGTCTCAGTGGTGAACCAGGGAGGCAATGGGATGGTCCGTAGTCCAGTTCGTGGTTACCCCTGTCTGACAGCTTCTTGCCAGTCTGTTGGAAGACTGCTTGTTGTGATTTTGTCGGTCCTTTTTGAATAATTCTCCACGAACGGAAGTCGACGGGCTCGGCTCGTTTGTTTGGATGCATCAAGTTTGGATAGGTTGAACTGCAGAAAACGGTGTGTAGGAAAATGTACATGTCATTTTGGTATTTGAAATTGACACCTATTTTGCATTTTGTCTTGGTTAAAGCGCCGGCTATTTTCATGCTTTCAATCACGTGTTTTAAAATGTGTGTGAGTGGCGAATATATGCCTGCAGTTGAAAATGTGTGTGAGTGGATAAAATAAGGGAGTGTGTGTAACATGGCCATGTAGATATGAGATTGTATGTTGGTAAGATTGCTCAGTTGAATGTAAGTAAGTTATTAGTGAATAAGAATGTTGTGGTATGCTCAATTGTGTTTTGGAGGTTGCTAGCGCTGGAAAAAGCGTGTGATTGAATGACTGTGAATATGTGAAAGAATTCTGAGAAGTGAGATTGTTGAGGAGTGAGTTTAATTTTGGTCTCATCACCGTCAATGCGTCGCAGAAGGAAATTGAGAGGGGTGTAGCTAGAGAAAGAGCAACCCCTGTGATTTGATGACACCCCTAATGTACAAAGTATTAACGTAAAATAATTAGTGATCGGTTAAAAAGTTTAGCTTGAGAAAAATTGTGGGTATTTAAAAATTGCAAATTGTTCCTATACAGCTTTGTGTTCTTGGTGGTTCAGTGAGCCAATGTGCTGGGTCCAGACGGTTGTAGGTTCTGATTCAAGCTGAACCTGCAGAGACACCCACCTATTAGAGGTTGATAAAATAAGTACCATTGTGTGCTGTGCTAGTATGTTATGTACTGTACATTATTCACAGTGAGCGTTTCACTAACTGAGATTGGGAAAATAAGATTATGATCCCCTGAAAAGAAATGGTATATCAAAAACAACTTTTTAATAGGGCAAATTATTGCAGTTTATATGGAATTGGGAAGACTTTTTGTCTTTGACAGCTTCAGAGTGAGGAGAAGGTGGGGGCTAGGAGCGAGTAAACCGGGAGGGGAAATCATTGCTTAGAAAGCTTCTCTGACATAGGATCTGTGTAATGCCCGCAGCCGGGGAGCCTTGGAAGGAGGGGGGCAGGGAGTAGATAGAGAACAGATGGCTAGCAGCCCAGGCTCAAACCAGCGCTGAGGGGCTATTTTTAGCTTCTCTGATAAGACAGGGCAGCTGAGAAACGAAACTCCAGAAGCCTCCCTTTGTTCTATTCTGTGCAAGACCAGTGCCCCAGGAAATGTCTATGGAAGACTGACAAAAAAAAAAAAGTAAAATGATGCTCTTGCTTGAAATTTTGAGGGCTATATGCCTATATAAAAACGATTTTTCTAATTCAGACAATTTTCACAGTGGAAATTGTGGCCCAAAAGGCTGTCACCAGCTGACTGGCAAAGTGATAACAGTTAAGTAATGGAGATTTATTTTTGTGCATTATGTTTTGTCTTTTGATTAAAAGTTATAAGTGTTATTTTATTTGTTATGAGATATGTTTTTCTTTTGTGTGTGCTGTATTTCTCTCTTCTGTCCACAGGTTATCCATGGATTGTTCTGGGTGGTTTTAAGGCTGACAAGACACGTGAGTTGGATTGGTAAAGTGATCAAAAGTTTATAACTATGAGAGGAAACATGAGATATGCACCGTCAAATAGGAAATCAGGGTACATTGTATTGAAATAAACGTATTTTTGTCATAACACCTTTTCAAAAAGAAATGTTTGTGTGTTTTTCATTTTTTGATTATTCTTGCTGATCCTGCGTTGTCAGAAACGACACAGTCAGTTCATCTGACAGCTGGCCATCATTAAGATGACCTGCTGTCAGATGGGGGTGTGAGTAGGGCAGAAAAATCAGTTATTAATTTTTAGCCTGACAAATTAAGCAGGCCAGAATGTTCGGATATGCTATTGTAGTGTGTCTATGCTTTCTGTGCTTGGTATACTGATGGCTTGGCATATCTAATTTTTATTTTATATGTTTTGTTTTTGTGTCGTATTGACAAATTCTGTTTTAACACTAATACAAGTTCTCCTGTGCGGTACAGAGATGGTCGCAGCGCTTGGCTGGAACTTGTTCACAATTACTAAATTCCACAGACATGATATTATCATTATCATGCTGTCAAAATAGTAGACAAACACGTTATCAGTGTATGTCTAATTGGTATTGGAAATGAATAAAACAAAAAAGTTATGTAAGACTCAAATATGTGTCACATGACTGCCCTTCTCTTATAGACAGGCAGCCTTGGTCATATGTTTCCAGATTGGACATTATGGAACCATTTTGATCTGTACACTCGCATCTTAACACTTGAAATGCCTGTTTTAAATAGGACTGCCACCAGAAGCGCCTTTATTGCTGATGGGCAAAACAGCTGTTGCTGTTGCCACAAATGGAACAGGAATGTTTATTTAGCTAAGACTCCCTCAGAGTGACAACTTTGCATTTTAGAATGCTGTAAACGGGTTAAAAGTTGTCATGTTTTTAAATTAGGCTATTGGGTCTGGGCTTCTGAAGGGAGACGTTTGAATATGAAAGGCGAGGGATGCTGCTTATTGTATAGGTGGAAATTATTGCAAAACGACCGGTTTCTTTAACAGATAAATTATTAATTATGAAATTACCAACATTAATAAGTGTTCTTAAACTTGGTTTTCCAAATATTTAGGAAGCTTAGCATTCCTATTATTGCCTCCTAGCATTAATATTGACTTCAGGTTGGTGTAGGTTCACATAATAGGGACATTTGCATATGAGATGTCATTTGGCCAGCCTATGAGCTAACACAATGAGGTTTGTACATTTGCTAGAAGGATTTCTCGCCATTTCAAAAGCGCTGTGTATCTCCTATAACTTTGCCTATGCCCAGTTGCTACACGCAGGGATTGATAGTGTTGACAGACACCGGGTCTGATAGTGTTTGACAGCAATGAAATCTGTTTCAGATTTTCTCCTGTCAAACAGGGGGGAAGGAGGAGAATATTGGCTTCCTGCTGGCCCCTTAGGAGGTTCGCTTCCCGCTAGCCCCTTAGAAATTAAGCCCCTTGGAAATTAAGTTAGCCCCCTTAGAAATTAAGCCGAGGTAATATGTATGTTGCTCTTCCTTTTCTCTCATGTTCTATTGTGATCTTTAAGGGGAATTAGGGGTGGGTCATTTTTGTTCTACTAAGCTTAGGCGAAATGACTAGTTCTTCATTAACTAGTCTGTGTGAATACACTCACAGTCTTTACTAGGAGCTGATGTTGAGTAATTTGGATTAGGAAAAAACAGTTTTGTCTTCTTGCAGCCCTTGGTACATTGTTCAAGTACGCATTCCCAGGCTATGTACCATGGACCCCCATATCATGTCAGCATGTGAAGTTAGCATGATGTATCTTGGTTTGTAACCATACTTTATATACACGAAATATGCTTTGTAGGATGGCCCATTCCTCTCTATGTTCCTTACACAATAGAAAGGGCTGAAGAACTATACTGACGCCATCTTGGAACATGACCAGTCGCGCCACAGGCCACGTGGTTCTTTTTACCCACCATCAGCATGATTTAGCTCGTACCAGCCAAGAGACAGGTTGGATTGTATTTACGGCTAAGGCCCAAGGTCACATCTGCCATGGGGAGTATCGAGCGAATTCTTCTAGGCCTGGGACGAGAAGGGAGTCACCCTGTCGACCTTCTCTGTGAAGATAGCAACCCCTTTGTGTGCAGCTGCAATTAAATATGGTATGAGCTCAAGAGTAGTCTCATGGAGTATGGCCACTCCCTCAAAGATTGCAGGCCGCCTGCTTTCGGTCACCTTGTTAAATACTAGGAACTGTTTTTCTGTACTTGGAAGAAAATTAACAACTATGTTACAGTTCCTGCATCACTAATGCGGGATCTTCCAGAGTAAAAAGGGAGAATGATACCCTGCAGAACGGTGATAAAGATGAGTCCTAATTTCCCATCAGTGCCAGCTACAGATAAGGGCTACATGTCCTGGCCCTACAGTCTCAGCACCCAGAAAGTAAGAAAATTGGACCGTGATTGCCAATGCTTCATCGACTACAGCATCGTGCTTGCTTCATTGGATGACGTCGGACATCAGAGAAGGAGGAGGCCCGTAGGCCACAGAACTTCAGTGAAAAAGTACGAGGGAGAGTGATCCCTGTTGTTGATGGCAGGTCCGTCGTTCAGTTTCTTCAGTTTTCTACCTGTCATGTGCTAGTAACCTCTGACAGCGCGCGGTCCCCTGATCCCCTTGGCCTGAGTTTTGGCCACCCCCCTTTTTCCTTTGTATCAACGGAAAGGCAGTGCCCCGTAGAATCTACGAGTGGCAGAAGGCACTATATTGTGGTACCCATGAAATAGCAGCCCAAATGTCCTCTGACACTGAATGACGAGTGTTGGAGCCTGAAGATGTAGCTGAACTTGAAACTCTCTGCACGATATGATCTGTGTCCATAATAGTGCCTGCCAAAGGAAAGATGTTGGTGCACTGCCTAAAAAAACATTGAGACTTTCGAGTGAGCTGTGAGTGTTTGCCAGGAGGGCACTCCCACTGATACTACGAAGAACTAATTTCATGGAGGGCCTGATCAAGAGGCCAAATATGACGATGGAAGCAGACTTGATGAACAATAGAAGCCTGCCAGAGAGGCTTCGAACGGACTCTGGGCATAGTCGTACTTGACGAGCATTTGGGTGTTATGAGACTGATTCTTACTGTTTTTGCTGGCACTGTTTTAGAATAGTATTCTGATTAGTGGAAGTAGTGTCAAATTCATCCTATGATGAAACGTACCCCCCATTTTTTTCTCATCTGAAATTAGTAATGAGGAATGTCACTGTCTCACTGGAGTATGTCTATGACTTGTTTGATCCCACACAAAGACTGACACAGATGGAGTAATGATAGTATCTATTAGTTGTAGGGTCCACGGATCGCTTCCTACTCTGTCTAGTAAAGGATGATCTGGTTTTGTCCCTATTCTTGTTATAAGTGTATAGGTAGATGGGCCTAATTATGGTAATATGAATATTTATCGCGCTCCAAAGTGAAGTAAATTGGGTTATGAAGATGTCCTGCAGTACAGTGTATTGCATCGGAGAATAGATCTTGAGAAAACAGTAACAAGGTACTATGCATCTAAATGCCTGTCCAAACGTAATGAGGGAAGCATGAATTTTCCTTAACAGATATGACAATGAAGTGTAGGATTCCAATGGTTCAACCTCACTGAGTATGCTGGTTCTTTCCCTCGAGCAGAATGTCTCCTTTGAGCAAGGCAGTGATTTTGTAAAACAATGTGTGCATTCAGTTGAATCAGTTAGATGTATATAATGTGCAGAATGTATTTATATCTGAGTACTTGTATATAATAATGCAGAACATATTATTCCATATATGTCATCCAAGAGTATAGGTTGGCCTAGGTTTTAGGCCCCAATCTGAATTTTCCTCATGCCATCTCTTTAGCTTCCAGAGACATGATTAGTTACATGAATGTTGGTTTAGTACAAGGTAGTGATGATCTCACCCTCTGCAGACAATGGAATGTCCGATTCTTGGTTCCAGTGGCACTTACGGAGGAGGGAGTGTTCCCCGTTTAGTTTTTGTCCGAATATTGGCTACATTATCCCAAAAGGGGCCAATCCTATTCAAAGGCTGCACTGCCTAGCATCTGAAATCCATACAGATACAGGTACCAGGTCTATTTCTGGTTGATTTGGGGTCTTTTGACTACCTGTGGTTGGAAGCTCTTCATGATCCCTTTAGGAGTAGCAGGTTTCCTCTTTGCTTGCTGTCTGTGTATCCAATGCGGTCCGGCCTGTTGCGTTTTCTGTGCAGCACAGGTTCGCCGATCTATTCCTAAGCCCAAGCCTAGACAGACCCGGATAGATACTCAGCGGGCCAAAAGGAGACACATGATCTGAGGCAGATAGATGAGGGAATCTTTGAAGATTGAATCGATTTTTAGCTATATTGTGCTAAAAGGGCCGTTCTGTGGTGACCAAATATTAATATATGATTAGCACAGTATATCTAAAACCAGTCCGCTTAGTTTTAGCCTAACCAATAGTCCGAAACTCCTGTTAGGCCTAATGCGATAAAAGGGCCGGGAGCAGAACGACGGCCATTTTGGTTTGAGGCTCCCTCGCTGTTCGGTCACATGGTCTTTTCTGTCCACCATTTCCCTTAGTTTATCATGCTCTGGTTAGGATGAAGTAATCGAGTCAAATATATAGTTAAGCCCAGTGTATCTAATATGTCTAATCAATATGAAGTCGCAGTTTGTTATTCATGTGCTGCAACCCACTGAACTATCTTTGTAATGTGCAAGCTTCAGGTGTATAGAATTGTTTCTGTAATGTGGAAGCTTCTATCTTATTCTTGCCTTCTCAGTAAGAGACCTGTTATGCTACATTGCTTTCCTCCAGTTAAGTCTATAATATGAATGATTCTGTAGGTTTTTGTTATAAGAAATAGAAGCTTGATAATGGCAGAAAGACATCTGATGCAGACATTTGTTCTGTAGCTCCGTGCATGGCACAATCCCCCTCCCTCTTGGAGTGTGATTTACTAAGAGCAGCTGAAAGTAAACGGTCTGAGGCCCCAAGGCCGAGTTGTGAGATAAGCACATTCCTGTGCCTGAGCTGAGCTAATTATATGCGCCAAATATGGGTCTTCCTCTCTTCCGAGCCAACTTGTAGATTTCCATGTGCTGACTTCATGTATTCACTGAAAGTATATCTGTCTGGTTTTGACTGTAATTCTTCAGTCTTCCTCGGCGCACCTGATGGGTGAGGGTCGATGAGGCTCCTCTATATAGAGTTCTGTCTGGCCAATAAACGCTTGAACCTTCTACGTTGCCAACTGCTCATTATTTGACTTACTTTGCAGGCCACTGGTAAGTGTGGACCTTGAGACTAAAATTTGGATACAACACACATCACACCTGAGGTGCATGAGGGGAGCTGTGCGAGAGGCTCAGCACTGAAACGGAAGATGAGTGGAACATCACACGAGGTGCATGAGGGGATCTGTGTGAGAGTCTGAGCGCTGGAACTGAAGATGAGTGGCACATCAAACATGAGTTTCCTTGAAGGAGCAGTGTGAGCATCAGCGCTGGAACGGAAGATGAGTAGCACATCACACATGAGGTGCCTGAGGCGAGCTGTGTGAGAGTCTCAGCGCTGGAACGGAAGATGAGTGGCACATCACAAATGAGGTACATGAGCGGAGGTGTGTGAGTCTCAGCGCTGGAACAGACGATGAGTAGCGCATCACATATGAGGTGCATGAGGGGAGATGTGTGAGACTCTCAGGGCTGGAACAGAAGATGAGGAGCACATCACACATGAGGTGCATAAGGGGAGCTGTGCGAGAGCCTCAGCGCTGGAACACAAGATGAGTGGCACATCACACATGAGGTGCATGAGGGGAGCTGTGCGAGAGCCTCAGCGCTGGAACACAAGATGAGTGGCACATCACACATGAGGTGCATGAGGGGAGCTGTGCGAGAGTCTCAGCACTGGAACAGAAGATGAGTGGTACATCACACGAGGTGCATGAGGGGAGCTGTGTGAGAGTCTCAGCGCTGGAAAGGAAGATGAGGAGCACATCACACATGAGGTACATAAGAGGAGCTGTGCGAGAGCCTCAGCGCTGGAACTGAAGATGAATGGCACATCGCACATGAGGTGCATGAGGGAGCTGGGTGAGCCTCAAGCTGGAATGGAAGATGAGTGGCACATCACGCATGAGAAGAGCTGTATGAGAGCCTCAGCGCTGGAACACAAGATGAGTGGCACATCACACCTGAGGTACATGAGGGGAGCTGTGCGAGAGTCTCAGCACTGAAATGGAAGATGAGTGGCACATCACACGAGGTGCATGAGGGGATCTGTGTAAGAGTCTCAGTGCTGGAACTGAAGATGAGTGGCACATCAAACATTTATTGGTAAATGGTTTGGAACGCCCCTAGGGCCCAAACGTGTATTTGTGCTATTACTGTTGATTGCTAACTTGTAAATTAAGTAATTCGAACTCCAGTCTCATAAAGAGACTAGAGGGATGTGTTTTATCTCAAATACATATATTTTAAATATATACCTGGTGTGGTTGTCCTTTCATTTGGTTATTCAAGAGATTATAGACTAGTAAAACAAGCTGCTTTACATTCCTTAAAATCTTACCCTGAAGGCTGCTCTCCATAGCTACCACTAGGATAGCCTTCAATAAAGGTTGTCTTAAAACTATTCACCATAAGGGGTTGTTTGGACTGATACAAGGTGCCCACTATAATTAGTGGACAGCATATATCAGGCCAACTTCTCACAGGCATGAGGGGGGCTGTGTGAGCCTCAGCGCTGAAACGGAAGATGAGTAGCACATCGCACATGAGGTGCATGAGGGGAGCTCTGCGAGAGCATCAGCGCTGGAAAACAAGATGAGGAGCACATCGCACATGAGGTGCATAAGGGGAGCTGTGCGAGAGCCTCAGCGCTGGAACTGAAGATGAGTGGCACATCACGCATGAGGGGAGCTGTATGACAGCCTCAGCGCTGGAACACAAGATGAGTGGCACATCACAAATGAGGTTCATGAGGGGAGCTGTGCGAGAGCCTCAGCGCTGCAACACAAGATGAGTGGCACATCACACCTGAGGTACATGAGGGGAGCTGTGCGAGAGGCTCAGCACTGAAACAGAAGATGAGTGGAACATCACACGAGGTGCATGAGGGGATCTGTGTGAGAGTCTCAGCGCTGGACCTGAAGATGAGTGGCACATCAAACATGAGTTTCCTTGAAGGAGCAGTGTGAGCCTCAGCGCTGGAACGGAAGATGAGTAGCACATCACACATGAGGTGCCTGTGGGGAGCTGTGTGAGAGTCTCAGCGCTGGAACGGTAGATGAGTGGCACATCACACATGAGGTACATGAGCGGAGGTGTGTGTCTCAGCACTGGAACAGACGATGAGTAGCGCATCAAACATGAGGTGCATGAGGGGAGATGTGTGAGACTCTCAGGGCTGGAACAGAAGATGAGGAGCACATCACACATGAGGTGCATAAGGGGAGCTGTGCGAGAGCCTCAGTGCTGGAACACAAGATGAGTGGAACATCACACATGAGGTGCATGAGGGGAGCTGTGCGAGAGTCTCAGCACTGGAACAGAAGATGAGTGGTACATCACACGAGGTGCATGAGGGGAGCTGTGTGAGAGTCTCAGCGCTGGAACGGAAGATGAGGAGCACATCACACATGAGGTACATAAGGGGAGCTGTGCGAGAGCCTCAGGGCTGGAACTGAAGATGAATGGCACATCGCACATGAGGTGCATGAGGGGAGCTGTGCGAGAGGCTCAGCACTGAAACGGAAGATGAGTGGAACATCACACGAGGTGCACGAGGGGATCTGTGGGAGAGTCTCAGCGCTGGAACTGAAGATGAGTGGCTCATCAAACATGAGTTTCCTTGAAGGAGCAGTGTGAGCCTCAGCGCTGGAACGGAAGATGAGTAGCACATCACACATGAGGTGCCTGAGGGGAGCTGTGTGAGAGTCTCAGTGCTGGAACGGAAGATGAGTGGCACATCACACATGAGGTACATGAGCGGAGGTGTGTGAGTCTCAGCGCTGGAAC
This sequence comes from Triturus cristatus, assembly GCF_964204655.1. Classification (NCBI taxonomy): domain Eukaryota; kingdom Metazoa; phylum Chordata; class Amphibia; order Caudata; family Salamandridae; genus Triturus; species Triturus cristatus. The sequence continues at coordinate 420,748,380 of NC_140593.1, forward strand.
AGCCGATGAGTAGCGCATCAGACATGAGGTGCATGAGGGGAGATGTGTGAGACTCTCAGGGCTGGATCAGAAGATGAGGAGCACATCACACATAAGGTGCATGAGGGGAGCTGTGCGTGAGTCTCAGCACTGGAACAGAAGATGAGTGGTACATCACACGAGTGCATGAGGTGAGCTGCGTGAGAGTCTCAGTGCTGGAACGGAAGATGAGGAGCACATCACACATGAGGTACATAAGGGGAGCTGTGCGAGAGCCTCAGCGCTGGAACTGAAGATGAATGGCACATCGCACATGAGGTGCATGAGGGAAGCTGTGTGAGCCTCAAGCTGGAATGGAAGATGAGTGGCACATCACGCATGAGGGGAGCTGTATGAGAGCCTCAGCGCTGGAACACAAGATGAGTAGCACATCACAAATGAGGTGCATGAGGGGAGCTGTGCGAGAGCCTCAGCGCTGGAACACATGATGAGTGGCACATCACACATGAAGTACATGAGGGGAGGTGTGCAAGAGTCCCAACACTGAAACGGAAGATGAGGGGCACATCACACGAGGTGCATGAGGGGAGCTGTGTGAGAGTCTCAGCGCTGGAACTGAAGATGAGTGGCACATCAAACATGAGCTTCCTTGAAGGAGCAGTGTGAACCTCAGCGCTGGAACGGAAGAAGAGTAGCACATCACACATGAGGTGCATGAGGGGAGCTGTGTGAGAGTCTCAGCGCTGGAACGGAAGATGAGTGGCACATCACACATGAGGTACATGAGCGGAGCTGTGTGAGTCTCAGCACTGGAACAGAAGATGAGTAGCACATCACACATGAGGTGCATGAGGGGAGCTGTGTGAGACTCTCAGCGCTGGAACAGAAGATGAGGAGCATATCACACATGAGGTGCATAAGGGGAGCTGTGCAAGAGCCTCAGTGCTGGAACACAAGATGAGTGGCACATCACACATGAGGTGCATGAGGGGAGCTGTGCGAGAGTCTCAGCACTGGAACAGACGATGAGTGGTACATCACACGAGGTGCATAAGGGGAGCTATTTGAGAGTCTCAGCGCTGGAACTGCAGATGAGAGGAACATCGTACATGAGCTGCCTTGAAGGAGCTGTGTGAGCCTGAGCGCAGGACTGGAAGATGAGTGGCACATCACACATGAGGTGCATGAGGGGAGCTTTGTGAGAGTTTTAGCTTTGGAACAGAAGATGAGTGGCACATCACACATGAGGTCCATGAGGGGAGCTGTGTGAGCCTCAGCGCTGGAACACAAGATGAGTGGCACATCACACATGAGATGCATGAGGGAGGATGTGTGAGCCTCAGCACTGGAACGGAAGATGAGAAGCACATCACACATGAGAGGCATGAGGGGAGCTGTGTGAGCCTCAGCGCTGGAACGGAAGATGAGTAGCACAACACACATAAGTTGCATGAGGGGAGCTGTGTGAGAGTCAGCGCTGGAACGGTCGATGAGTAGCACATTGATATATGCTGTCCACTAGTTCTAGTGGGCACCTTGTATCAGTCCAAACAACCCCTTATGCTGAATTGGTTAAAGACAACCTTTATTGAAAGCTATCCTAGTGGTAGCTATGGAGAGCAGCCTTCAGGCTACGTCTTGAAGGAATGTAAAGCAGCTTGTTTTACCAGTCTATAGTCTCTTGAATGATCAAATGAAAGGACAACCACACCAGGTATATATTCAAAATATATGTATTTAGGATAAAACACACCCCTCTAGTCTCTTTATGAGACTGGAGTTTGAAGTACTTAATTTACAAGTTAGCAATCAACAGTAATAGCACAAATACACCTTTGGGCCCTAGGGGCGTACCAAATCCTATACCAATAAAGGGGTATAAGAACCACGACTGAACTAGACACAAGGCCTAGAGCCTCTAGAATCACTGGGACCCCAAGGAACCACCCAAGGTAGTGACGCAGGGGACCCACAGGGGCCGTGTGCCCGTTAGCTTCTATGGGCAATGTCGCGGTTGGAAATTTAATGATTAGGGACACTTAGAATTGAGTCAGGACCAAACCCTTTTGGACTTAAGAAGTTCTAGGGCTAGCACCCAAGGGAACACCCGAGTACTCGACTTACCTCACCCTGGGAAGCCGGGTGTATAGGTGTCTTTTGGTGTCGGGTCGCGTCGTCGATTGCAATGGAAGCTGGCAAAGAACTGCTGATTTATATGTGTGTGCAAAGGTAGTGATATATGTAGCCTATACCACAATAAGGGGTGCAAGCACACCCTTACCCAGGCTGCAGTAGCAGACCTGTGGTGCCATTTTGGAGTGCTTCTCAAGGGTGGCATAATGATGCTTCAGCCCCTGGTAGGCCTCTGAGGTACATATGCCCTATGTACATAGTATACCATGTACTAGGGGCTTATAAGGCACTCCAGAATCCAATTAGATATGTACCTATTGTACATGCAAACCATTTTAGAGAGGAAGCAGCTAGGCTGTGGTCCTGATTAGCAGGGCCACAACGTGACTAAGGTCAAAAAACAGTGAAACACCAGCAAAAAGTTGGGGTACCCATGTGAAGTAGATCCTACTCTCCTACACAAACCTCCCCAAACGCAGGGACATTAAACTAACCTTGACCAGTTGAGTCTTCATGTTCTAAATGGAAATACCTAGAGAGTCCATCTGCATTGGCATGGTTACTTCCAGGTCTATGTTCCACTGTAAAGTCCATCCCCTGAAGGGAAATGGACCACCTAAGCAGTTTGGGGTTTTCACCCTTCATTTGCTTTAGCCATAAGAGGGGCTTATGGTCTGTCTGAACAAGGAAGTGAGTACCAAACAAGTATGGCCTCAACTTCTTCAAAGCCCAAACCACAGCAAAAGCCTCCCTCTCAATGGCTCACCAACGTTTCTCTCTAGGGGTCAGCCTTCTGCTTATGAAAGTTACTGTCTGATCCTGACCTTCATCATTCAATTGTGACAGTACAGCCCCTACCCCCAATTCAGATGCATCTGTTTGGACAATGAACTTCTTGTCTTGGAGTAGTCAGGACTCTGCAGAATGGGAGCAGTGAACATGGCCTGCTTCAGGTCATCAAATGCCTTTTGACAACTAGCTGTCCACTAAACCTTTTTGGGGATCTTTTTAGAGGTTAAGTCATTCAGGGGTGTCACTATTGATCCATACCCCATGACAAATCTCCTATAGTACCCAGTCAGGCCTAAAAAGGCTCTCACCTGAGTCTGGGTAGTTGGAGCAACCCAATCCATTATGGTTTGGATTTCTCTCTGTAATAGTTGAACCTGGCCTCCACCTACAAGGTGGCCCAGGTACACAACCTGACTCTGCTCTATCTGGCACTTAGTAGCCTTGATAGTTAGGCCTGCTTTTTGCAGGGCCTCCAAAACATTCCTCAGGTGGACCAGGTGATCCTCCCAGGTGGAGCTAAAGTCCGCAATATCATCTAGATATGCTGCACTAAAGTCGTCCAGGCCTGTAGGGACCTGATTCACCAACCTTTGGAAAGTGGCAGGTGCATTCTTCAAACCAAAGGGCATTACTACAAACTGATAGTGCCCACTAGGGGTAGAAAATGCTGTCTTTGACTTTGAATCATCAGCTAGTCCGATCTGCCAGTAGCCAGCTGTCAGGTCAAATATGTTTAGAAACTTGGCTGAGGCCAAAGTATCTATTAGCTCATCTGCCCTGGGGATGGGATGGGCATCAGTCCTAGTGACTGCATTGAGACCACTGTAGTCTACACAAAACCTCATCTCTCTATTTCCACCACTGGTGTGAGGTTTAGGTACAAGGAGTACTGGGCTAGCCCAAGGGCTAACTGAGGGTTCAATCACACCCAGATCCAACATCTTTTGGACTTCTGTCCTTATACAGTCCCTGACATGGTCAGGTTGCCTGTAGATCATATTACTCACAGGTAGACTGTCCCCAATGTTTACTTCATGAGTGCACCAGATGGTCTGACTTGAAGTCAGAGAAAACATATGTCTAACTGGCTGAGAAGGTTTCTGCAGTCAGTTTGCTGCTGGGCAGTGAGGCTGCCTGCCAAGGCTACATCATCAACTGACCCATCATCAGGGTTCTGAGAAAGATGGTCAGGGAGTGGGTCACTCTCTTCCTCCTGTCCTTCATTAGTAGCCATGAGCAAGCCCATGTCTGCCCTGTCAACATATGGCTTTAGTCTGTTGACATGAAGTACCCCGTGGGGACTCCTAGGGGTTCCAAGGCCTACCAAGTAGGTAACCTCCCCTTTTTGTTCAACAATTGTATTGGGGCCACTCCATTTGTCCTGGAGGGCTGCTGGGGCCACAGGCTCCAACACCCACACTTTGTGTCCTAGCTGGTACAGTCAGTACAGCCTTTTGGTCATGTCAGGCTTTTTGCAGTTCCTGGCTAGCCTCAAGGTTTTTGTTTGCCTTTTTCATGTATTCAGCCATCCTGGAGCGGAGACCAAGTACATAGTCCACTATGTCTTGCTTTGGGGGATTGAGAGGTAACTCCCATCCTTCCTTCACCAAATACAATGGACCCCTGACAGGGTGACCAATCAAAAGTTCAAATGTGCTGTAACCAACCCCTTTTGATGCACCTCCCTGTATGCAAATAAAAAGCAGGGCAAGAGTAGGTCCCATTTTCGCCTAAACTTCTCTGGGAGTCCTTTAATCATGCCCTTTAAGGTTTTGTTGAATCTCTCAACTAAACCATTGCATTGTGGGTGATAAGGCGTGGTGAACTTGTAGTTCACTCCACACTCCTTCCACATAGCAGTCAAGTAACTAGATATGAAGTTTGCACCCCTGTCGGATACTACCTCCTAAGGAAAGCCTACTCTTGAGAACACACTCAAGAGAGGTCTTGCCACCACAGGTGCTGTAGTGGTACTTAGGGGAATTGCCTCTGGGTACCTGGTGGCATGATCCACCACCACCAGTATAAATCTGTGCCTAGATGCTGTTTGGGGATCCATGGGACCAACAATGTCAATCCCTACCATTTCAAAGGGCACCCCTGTGAGAAGGTGGCCTGATATATGCTGTCCACTAGTTCTAGTGGGCACCTTGTATCAGTCCAAACAACCCCTTATGGTGATAGGTTAAAGACAACCTTTATTGAAAGCTAGTGGTGGCTATGGAGAGCAGCCTTCAGGCTAAGTCTTGAAGGAATGTAAAGCAGCTTGTTTTACCAGTCTATAATCTCTTGAATGATCAAATGAAAAGACAACCACACCAGGTATATATTCAAAATATATGTATTTAAGATAAAATACACCCCTCTAGTCTCTTTATGAGACTAGAGTTCGAAGTACTTTGTTTACAAGTCAACAATTATCAGTAATGGCACAAATACACGTTTGGGCCCTAGGGGCGTACCAAACCATATACCAAAAAAGTGGTATAAGAACCACTACTGGAATAGACACTAGGCCTATGGCCTGTAGAATCGCTGGGACCCCAAGGAACCACCCAAGGTAGTGACACAGGGAGCCCATGGGGACTGTATGCAGTGTGAGAACACAACCGCGGGTTCCCGTTATCTTCTATGGGCAACGTCGTGGGTGGAAATTTAAAGATTAGGGATACTTCTAATCGAGTCAGGACCAAACCCTTTTGGACTTAAGAAATTCTAGGGCTAGCACCCACATGAGCACCGGAGTACTCGAGTTACCACACCCAGGGAAGCCGGGTGCATAGGCGTCTTTTGGTGTCGGGTCGCGTCGTCGATTTCAATGGGAGCCTGCAAAGAACTGCTGCTGCCGTGAAGAGGAGAAGTGCCTGAAGAGATCCAAGCCTGGATCTAGGATGGGAGGAACCTGAAAGCAGAAGGGACAGAGTCTGGGTCACTTGCCAGTGACCGAGGGCAGGATGGACCACCACAGATGTCGTGTGCTTCAGGTGAGTTGATGGATGTCTTGACTCTTCAGCAACGAGGTCCAGGAGGCATCGACGAAGTCCACGAGCTGGATTCGAGCTGTCCCACAAAGTCTGTCGAGTACTGCTGTGTTGGCGACCAGATTGGACCTAACAAGCCTTGGCAACGGCAAGTCACTTGGACTCAGGGAAAGGACGGCAGTGCAGACCAGCAAGGTCTGGGGGACTCACTCAGCGAGGGTAAGTCAGGGCACGTCTGGAGCAACCAGGAAAGCCCAATCAGAAGAGGAATTGCCTTCATGGGGACCTGCTAGCCAACGGGCTAGTGATCGCGAAGGAGCCTCAAGTGGTCGCACTTGAAGCTGGCCCACGGATCACTCGTGGAGTGGAGGCCAATAATCTTCGGTGCAGGAGGTGCTCAAGGCTGGGGCTACTCGAAGCCCAAAGCACAACTTCAAGGACGGCCAGGAAGATAGTGTTGCTGCAAAAGTTCACGGTGTCCAGGGGTCACGGTTCCACATCACCCACGATAGACACGAGCCTCAGCTTTGCTGTGCACTCAGGGTAGCCTCGGAGACGTCTGGAAATCCACTTCTGGTGATGCAAAGACTTCAGCGTTTGGCGGGAGCTTCAGCGATGCAGACTGGTCAGTTGCTTCTTTGGTGCCTGCCAAGCAGGGGAGTCACTCCTTGACCCCAAGGGAGATTTCTTCAGTCTTCTAGTCAGGATAGAACATCGAAGGTCCAGGATATATGTTGCAGAGTTTCGTCCAGGGTAATATAAAGTCCTAGGGACTGGATTCCTATACTTATAGTAAGTTTAGGGGATGGACTAACTCTAAGGCCCCACCTATGGGTGGGCTTGGAAAGAGGGGTGGTTACACTCATTTCTTTTGTCCAGTTTCACACCAGAGCAGGGGCAGGTAGCCCTTGCAACCGGTTTGAACTGGGCTATGCACAGGGACAGCAAATGTGCCCCCAGTGCAGGACTTCAAAGCACCAGAGAGTGCTCCCGCCCAGCCCCAATACACATCTGCCTGTCTGGGGAGGGCGTCACACCTCCCTTTGACAGGAAACCTATTGTCCAGGCCTCCCCTGCCAGAGTTTCGGTCAGCAGCAGGAGGCCAGACCCGTGTCTGTGGAAGAGGCATCCATTTTGTGGTGCCAGGGCTCAGGAAAGTCCTACCAGGTTTGACCAGTGTGAACATATCTTTCCCTCTAGAAGGGTGGAATGCTACCCCCCCGCCAAAACTGGCGGGGGGGTAGTATTCCAAAGCGTTTGACACCAAACACAACATGTTTTGATGCAGCAATTCCAAAGCTAGCATTTACCTCAAGGTTATAATGAACTTAAGAGTGCTATGGCTGTATCACAGAACACATATCACACTACTGTATCCAAACCAAGAATTGGCTCTACTAGCCTCTAGTTCTCCTGTTGGTGATGGGTTCCACTGTTGCGGGAAGGAAAAAGATTTACTTTTATTGTTTAACCCTCACACACCCTACACATGGTGTCATGCTTCATCATCGGGTTCACCCGGACTCCTAAAGGTCCGGGTGGGCTCAACCGTCTTTCAGGGAGCTCTTAGGAGATATATGGCAAGGGGGGTTTAAAGATTAACAATCCTATTGCTTCCCCAGGTATCCCTTTATTCGCGGGGATGCAATGGATATTAAAAATGAAAAATGTAGGTCCTTTCGGAGTTTTATGGTCCTAAGACCCTAAAGGTTAGCCAACATGTTCCTAAGGAGGTAGTATATGACAGGGATGCAAACTTCATGTCTAGTTACTTGACTGCTATGAGTAACGAGTGTGGAGTGAACTACAAGTTCACCACACCCTATCACCCACAATGCAATGGTTTAGTTGAAAGGTTCAACAAAACCTTAAAGGGCATGATTAAAGGTCTCCCAGAAAAGCTTAGGCAAAGATGGGACATACTCTTGCCCTGCCTTTTACTTGCATACAGGGAGGTGCCTCAAAAGGGGGTTGGCTACAGCCCTTTTGAACTTTTGTTTGGTCACCGTGTCAGGGGTCCATTGTGTCTGGTTAAGGAAGGATGGGAGTTACCTCTCAAGCCCCCCAAACAGGACAAAGTGGACTATGTACTTGGTCTCTGCTCCAGGATGGCTGAGTATATGAAAAATCAACCAAAAACCTTGAGGATAGCCAGTAACTGCAAAAGGCCTGGCATGACCAAAAGGCTGTGCTGACTGTTTACCAGCCAGGACACAAAGTGTGGGTGTTGGAGCCTGTGGCCCCAGCAGCCCTCCGGGACAAATGTAGTGGCCCCCATGCAATTGTTGAGCAGAAAGGGGAGGTTACCTACTTGGTAGACCTTGGAACCCCTAGGAGTCCCCACAGGGTACTTCATGTCAACAGACTTAAACCATATGTTGACAGGGCAGACATGAGCTTGCTCATGGCTACTGATGAAGGACAGGAGGAAAAGAGTGACCCACTCCCTGACCTGCTTTCTCAGAACCCTGATTATGGGTCAGTTGAGGGTTTAGCCTAGGAAGGCAGCCTCACTGCCCAGCAGCAAACTGACTGCAGAAACCTTCTCAGCCAGTTCAGACATATATTTTCTCAGACTCCAAGTCAGACCACCTGGTGCACTCATGAAGTGGACACTGGGGACAGTCTACCTCTTAAGAATAAGATCTACAGGCAATCTGACCATGTCAGGGACTGTATAAGGACAGAAGTCCAAACGATATTGGATTTGGAAGTGATTGAACCCTGAGTGAGCCCTTGGGTCAGTCCAGAAGTCCTGGTACCTCACACCACAGATGGCAAGAGAGAAATGAGGTGTTGTGTAGACTACACGGGTCTCAATGCAGTCACTATGACTGACGCCCATCCCATCCCCCGGGGCAGATGAGTTAATAGATACTTTGGCCTGAGCCAAGTTTCTAAGCACATTTGACCTGACAGCTGTCTACTGGCAGATCAGAATAGCTGATGATGCAAAGCCAAAGACAGCATTTTCTACCCCTAGTGGACACTATCAGTTTGTGGTCATGCCGTTTGGTTTGAAGAATGCACCAGCCACTTTCCAAAGGTTGGTGAATTAAGTCCTTACAGGCCTGAAAGACTTTAGTGCAGCATATCTAGATGATATTGCTGTATTTCGATCCACCTGGGAGGATCACCTGGTCCACCTGAGGAATGTTTTGGAGGCCCTGCAAAAAGCAGGCCTAACTATCAAGGCTACCAAGTGCCAGAAAGGGCAGAGTCAGGTTGTGTACCTGGGCCACCTTGTAGGTGGAGGCCAGGTTCAACCATTACAGAGCAAAATCCAGACCATAATGGAATGGGTTGCTCCAACTACCCAGACTCAGGTGAGAGCCTTCTTAGGCCTGACTGTATACTATAGGAGATTTGCCAAGGGGTATGGATCAATAGTGACACCCCTCAATGACTTAACGTCTAAAAAGATGCCCAAAAAGGTTCAGTGGACAGCCAGCTGTCAAAGGGTATTTGATGACCTGAAGCAGGCCATGTGCACTGCTGTAGATCATGATAGCACGTTCCTGAATAGGAAAATGTCTTTCGTTTTGCACTCAATCTCAGAGATATGATCTCTTTTGTGAAATTAAACTCAGGTAAATCGGAATTTATTCAAGCATAACTTGAGTTTATTAACCGTTGTTCAAAGTTAAAGAAGTCAAAGAATTGTATTCATTCTTTATCAATGCATCATATATCCAACTGCCCAATGCATTTCGGGCTTTTTTAAGCCCTTCTTCAGGGGCGGTACTCTGAAAGGATAAGGTATAGGGTTCAGTATATAAATACATTTTATAAACACTCAATAGAAAAGAACAATATTTATCCAAACAATTATACAATAGATTTTGATTGTAACAAACATGATCATGTTGAAACAGTATTAAAAGTAATACGTTCGTGATAAGTAAAAAAACACAATACCAGTGTTGGTAATTACCAAAATGAAGGTACACTACACATCAAAGTGATGTGAAAATATCCACTTGTTTTACATGTTAAAACAACATATTGTGATGTGCATTTACCAAGGTCATAGGAAATAGTGAAACCGAAATGGACCAAGAAAGTTTGGGTGGTAGTGTAAGTAAAAAAATTAAATGAAAAAATGAAAATGCCATATAGGACAAAGTAATGTGGTGTGTTTTTGCCAAAATTGTAGGAAAAAGTAAAGACAAAATAAAAAGAAAAATCTGGATGGTGGTGTGGGTAACAAAAATACATACAGCGTGGGGCCTTTTAAAAGAATACAATCACTATCTGACAAGTAACGGAAGATCAAACTTACAGTTGGTATGGTGATGTATAGATTCTCCTGAACCCGGGAGAATCAAATCGGAAACGCTCCGGTAAGTGTAATGGATGGTAATCATGTGATATATAGACATGTGATAAGGAAAAGTGCGGGAAAAAGAGAACTACAAAGAAAACAGACTTGTAGTTCCAAGAGGTAATCATGTGATATGTGATAAAGAAAAATGCGGGAAAAGGAGAACTACAAAGAAAACAGACTTGTAGTTCCAAAAGGTCAATAAAGTTTAGTGAAACTACATGTGCAAACAAAATATAAAATAATAAACAAAAGTGAGTGCAGTTAAATCTGTAAAGGAATTAGGCCAAAAGTAAAAAGAAAAATGCAATAGACAGCGTGTGAAACCGAAGAAACACATGCAATTCGAGTGATTCGAACCAAAAGCGATGGTTCAAAAAATGTAAGATATTACCAAATCCTGGAGCTTGTAAGGGAGCGTCAATGTAATAGTGCAATAGTAATAGTGCAATAGTGCAATAGTACATGTGTATAAGATGAGATTAGTAAGTAAAATAAAATAAAATAGTTTTGTGGTTCAACATGAACTGTAAAGTTACACAAGGTACTAGGGTATCACAAGTCGGGTTGAAAGTTCAAATCTCCAATTTAAGGTGAATAAAGGAGACCTTAGTTACAGAAAACAGCCCAGATCATAACGCTCGTTGAGACCTTTCGGATGTATGGAATTCAGCTTGTGGATCCAAAATGTTTCTCTTTGTAATAGATATTTACTATTGTCACGACCCCTCAGCTGGGGAATCTGTTCAAGAACCAAAAATCGCAGTTGACAGATGTTATGCTGATGCTGGTGAAAATGAGTTGCGATTGGTGATTTCGCCTGTTTGGTACGTATATTGCTTTTGTGTTCATTGATCCGTATACGGATTTTTCTCTCAGTTTTGCCCACATAAACCAAACCACATGGACATTTCAACATGTAAATGAGATTCTGACTATTACATGTGGCTGTAACCTTGAGTTTGATCGTGTTGCCTTGTGAAAGATGTTGGATGTTGGTACCTTTGATGATAGAGTTACAGTTACCACAGTTAAGACACGGTAAAGTACCTTTGAAGGAGCTGGTAGTGAGTTCATCAGCTTTAGACAATATTTGTTTGATGTTGCGTGATCTTTGGTAAGCAAATCTAGGTGATATTTCAAAAATGTTATTGAAATCCATTTCCATGCTTAACATAGGCCAATACCTGAGGATGGTTTTTTTTATGTTGAAACTTTGTGTGGAAAATTTTGACACGAATGTCATTCGTTGATCTGAAGTTTTTGGTGGTTTGGGTGAAAGAAGCATCTGTCGGGTAGATTTGTTAGACTTCAATATGGCGCTGTCAAGAACTTTGGTAGGATATTTTCCTTGTTCAAATTTGGAAATGCAAGCGGATTTGCTTGATTCAAACAATTCATTGGTACTTGAGATTCTTTTCAATCGTAGTAGTTGTGAGTAGGGCAAGTGATTCTTGAGAGATGGTTGGTGGAAACTGTGAAAGTGCAGGAGATTATTGCGGTCAGTAGGTTTAGTGTAAACCTCAGTGGTGAGGTTTCCTTGGTGTAATGTGACCTTGGTATCCAGGAATGTTATCGATTCTTTGTTTATACAGTGAGTGAATTGAATTCGTTGGTCAACTGTATTAAGTGATTCAATTAATGATTCCAGATGATCAATTGAGCCATTCCATAAGATAAAAATGTCATCAATGTATCTTTTATAAAGGGTAAGATGTTGGGTCCACTCGTGTTTGCAAAGTATGTTGTCTATTTCAAAACGGTGCATAAAGAGGTTCGCGTATTGAGGAAATATGGATTTTTTGTGACCAGTTATGTCCCCTATCTTAGACCCCAACGGCTCCATGTATATGTTACAAGTACATGTATGTTCCCTCCAGTTCCAGTTATGAAGACGCAAACACATGTGCGTCCACCGTCAACATGTCCTCTTTCAGATCCGCCATGAATGGGTCGGATATTCCATTCCTAAGTATGAAAGGCCACCGGCTTTATATGGTTCATTTACTCCATTTTACAGTCCAGGCGAGTAGGCCCTGATTCTGCCATCAAGCCTTTTTCTGCTTTCTACCTCTGACAGCTCCAGTCTGAGCTCGCATCTGTACCCATGAACTTTGTCCTACTCCCTGCGCGGCTAACGGTGCCTGACTCGGCCTGTCTGCCTGCCAAAAACTGTATTTCACCTTCAAGATTATCTGCTCCGCTCCTCACCCAATGCATTCCTGTCTAGTAGTTTAGGTAAACATCCTTCCAGCTACTGAGCAAGGGGCCCGGCTTCTCTGTCTTTATGCAAGTAATTCATGGCCCTGTTACTATGGAAGATTTCTGCCCCTCGCATCTCATGTAGACACTCAGGCGCTTGTACACGCACATACAGTCAGTATAGACTAGATTTAGTCCGAGAGATCCTTCCTTTTGGATAACATAGTTCTTTAAACATAGGATGTTAGATATGATTTGGGATTAGGTTGACTTGACCCCCCAGACTTTTGTCTCCACATGTAGAGCTAAATGTCAAGTCCCCTTCACCCCCTAGTTGCACGTCAATCATACGTCATGCGGCTGCGCGCGCATTTCTGCCAAGTATTTCTGCTGACATTGCGCAATTCTTTCATGGATCCACCCATTTGTGACATCATGCATACATGACGTTTTCTAGTTACGCCTAGTTACGCCTATTTTAGTTACGTATGCATATCTTTATTTTTTTTATCAGCTGTTACGCCTCCTGCATCTGTTTCACTGTAATGCCTTTTCTATAAAAATGATTACTTGTCAATAATGTATTGCCCTTCACTTCCTGAACCTCCGTGGTGATGGAATCTGATGCCTACAATTCGAATTGTATAAGGAATAAAGCCCTATCCGAACCTTTAATACCACGGATTCTGCCTCTTATTTTACTGAGTTATTCTTATTAATTTTCCGCATCAAAAATAGTACCGGTAATTAAATTATTTACCACATAAATTGGCGCCCGAACAGGGACACTTTCTCATCTCACGCGCCGGAGGTGCGTTGCAGGCCCGGTCTCCGGCCACAGCTGGACGGACAACAAACGCGTACCCGCAGGATTTCCTGTATCTCCCTCCGGCCAAGCGGGGGCGACTGAGGCTGCGATCAACACCCAGACGAGGCGGTGAGAAGTGCGAAGTATCCCGACCAGAGCCTAGCTGAGAGAGCAAGATCCGAGGTATACAGAGGCCCACCAGGTTCCGAAGTTCCGAAGTTCCGAGTCGAGTCGAGTCCGGCCCAGTCCAGTTCAGTTCAGTTCCGAGGCCTTCCGTTCCGAGCTACCCGGTGAGTACCATTGCCGGGGAGGCGTTCTGACGTGCACATAGGTTGTGCCGGTCAAGACGGGTTTGGGTACACAAATCCGGTCTGCACTGTTTCAGCAGTGTATCTGTACTGTTTAGCAGTATATCTAGTATGTCTAGTATATAATTCAGAATAATCTAGTAAGTGCCGAGTATTATGCTAAGTGACTAGTTCCCTAAATGGCCATCATTATTGTTCGTTAAATGTTAAATGTTTTAAATACGTTCTGCATATTGTGGTGTGAATGACTGTTCATTATTGTGTTTATTGTATTAAGTGTGTTCAAGATTAGGTATCAGACCAGTTCTCAACATGCCGCTCTTTTCGAAATTAAGACAGATCAAAACTAGAAAAGGGGTACTCGAAGAAGCTGTTCCCATTCCTCCTAGAGACACTCCAGGGTACTTCATGTATCATAAACATGGCCTAGACGCCGTATTATTTCTTGATTTATGGGTAGACTACACCAAGGAATTACCAGAAAGTCAGAGGTGGCCCGCAGCTGGGACCTGGGATGCAGATTGCATCATGAAAGTAGAAGAAGAATTATGGAAAAAGAAAGCTAGACAGTCACAGAAAGATGCCATTGAATTATGGCGTAAAGAATCATATAGACGTACAGAAAAAGCGCTCAGACAGGAAGAGAAAAGTAAGGAGAATTCAAATAAAATACGAGAAAATATATTAATCGAAGAAGGTACCCGAGTAAAATCAGAACAAGTAGACAGACAAAGAAATGCCCTTATGAATGGTATGTATCCTCTTCTGGCCGAAGGGTTACCTAAGGCTACTCCGGAGATACCAAAAGACTTGCCACCTCCATTGTTTCCGATAAAAACACATCCCAAAGGGCATCCCAGAACCGCAGAAGATGTTTTCCTCTCCTCCTACCTAGATGACGCAGCTCCCGAGTATGTTAACACCGCACCACATAGACCGCTTGCCGATGGTGCTCAACGCCAAGATCCTCCGTCTGCACCTCCACAACAACAAACCCCGACACAAGTTCCGACAAGCACATCTGTTTCTACAGTTTTTCCCGCAACTACGGTTGCTGTCTCACGTTCAACAAATCCTTTTACGTCCAGCACCCCAGACGGTGCTACAGGAGGTATGACAGGTATTTTTTCCACGCCACCCAGAGTAAATAAATTTTCCTTTACAGAATTAGCACACCAACGTACGCCCAAACTACCAACCCCTGACATGCTTAAAGAACTTCTAATGGATTGTAGATATGATCCTGTGCCTGGCAAAGACGACGAAATGCTGCTGGCATCATTACGTATCCGACGAGCTGCAATATATTTAGCGAGGCTACCAGGAATGACTACACATTTAGAAAATATATATCACTTTGTCCAGTCAGGACGAGGTCCTGAAAGTATTAGCAGAGCCATAGAGTACCAGAAAGCGGAGGTGCAGGGGCAACTGTTACGTTTCCTCATAAACTGTGTGATCAGAAATCAAGACCGACCTGGGGTAAATCCGGAAGAAATGCAAATACTTACCACATGGAGTCGGAATATATCAGAGGGGAGACATGATAGGCTATTAAGTATAGTAGCTATGTGCCGAAAGATCCGCAAAGAAGTAGAACGAATACACGAAGAAAGATTAGCGGTAGACGAGCCTGAACAAGACAGAGAGGAGGGGGAAGAATCAGAACTGCCCACAGGACAGTTAGAAACAATGGCTTATGTAGGTAGAGGAAGATCGTGTAATAATACTAGATGCTTTAATGATCCGATACGTCCGACACGTCCGGATAATAACAGAAATTTCCAAACCCCTATCATCAATATAAGATCTCCCGAACATTCGTTCCAAGCCGCTGACAAATTACTCCGAGAACGAAGGGGGTATCATATACTCGATTCTATGGACGAACAAGAATTAGCCAGGTCAGCCGTTCACTGGGTTGACAGTCCCGGAAAATATAGTGATGATACACTAGCACACACGTTTTTGAACCTTACCCCAGATGAACAGCGTTTAGCTGGTATCTACATGATTCAACAACTCCTTATTTTATATAAAGGCCAACACTCCGATCCTGGTCCCTTACCTGATATATTGACTGAATTACTCACGAATAAATGGAGAGGTTCAGGTACTGATTTAATTAGAGAAATACTAGAATCCAGAAAACAGTACATTCTTTTTGTATGCCCAGAACATGTCTCACTGCCCATCAAGGAAAGAACGACGTATTATATGGACAGACAGAATCCCTTACGCGAAGTGCACCCAATGAAAGGTGATGACAATGAGTTTAAACGTGTATTTGTATACACACCCATATCTAAAATGGAACTATTAGAAATGAAGAAAGTGGTACCCAGTCATGACAAAGACCCAGCGGGTTTTCACCGTGAAATTAAAGACATGTTGCTCATGGGAGAGTATACCTATCCCGACATTATGAAAATATTAAAGGTATTAATGCCTGCGGGCATTTACGAAAAACTCAAAGAAAAAGATTGGGAGGTGGGAGACCAAAAGATAGATTGGACAGCATTAGAAGCAGAAGAAACAGCTCGAGGTCCAGGTTCAGGGCTTGGGGACAAGACTAAAATGCTACCAGGTTTACTAGTGCAGGTACTGCCACGTTTATTAACTACGAAAAAGGAAGACTGGGGTGCAATCTCAGCCTGTAAACAAAAGCAAGATGAAGACACTAGTGATTTCTATGCCCGATTCGAAAAATGTTTCGGTATAAATAGTAGCATAAAAGCAAGTAGCGAATCATATCCACACCTGTTTGTGACAAAATTAGTTGAAAATTCCCTGCCCCAAGTTAAGAATAGAGTATTGAAATTCGAGAGTACCTGGCAAGGTAACACCCCGTCACAAATGTTACAAATGTTACAGTATCATCACAATAGAATTAGAGAGGAACAAGAACATGAACAAAGACGAATGAAAGACACGAAAATGAAAATGTTAGTTGCCCAGACAGTTCCAGCTGACGGTCATAAAAAGGGTATGACACAGTCCAGTGAGTCAGCAGGTCCTGTGAAAGGGACATGCAACTATTGTAAACAGCCAGGTCATTATATACACGATTGTCCAGTCTTAAAACATAATATCGCCACAGGTATAACAAAAGAAAGACCACGGCCACTTAGACAGGATCAGAACGAACACGGAGCCCCGCAGCATGCACAGTCCATGCCAGCTCCACAACAGTCCATGCCAGCTCCACCATCGCAGCCTATCGCTGCCACACAAACAACGACACGACAGATGTACCAGACCGCACAATATGACTATCCTGATTATCAACGATACTCATGAAACAGCCTAGAGAGGGAAGTTGGCTTACCCCTTATCGAGGTCCCTGTAGATCAAGAGGGACCTTATGTACACAGTGAACTATTAGGCCAAGATAGAAAAATTTTACTTGATACAGGGGCAAGCAGAACAACAATAAAACGTAGTGAAGTTCCAGGGGCACCCCTCTCAGGCTCGCAGAATATTTCCCTTGGCTTTTCAGGAAAACCTATCATTAATGAAGTATCACAGCCTCTTCCACTTACGATTGGTCCCTTAACACGAACTACAGATTTATTACTTACTAAATCATGTCCAGAAAACTTGTTAGGTATAAAAACATTGAAAGCTCTAGGAGCTATAATATGTTGTTCTCCGGAAGGAGTAAGATTGTTTTTACGTGATTTCAAAGGGCACTATGTGTCTCGAGACATGGATCACCGACTGCAGAATTTACCTACACACTTATGGGCACAAGGCCCCACTGATGTTGGTTGCATGAACATTACACCATATCGAGTCACATTAAAGACAGGAGTGGTACTACCACGAATGCGACAATACAAGTTACCTCCAGATGCTGTAGTGGCTTTACTGCAAATCATTGACGAGCTTATTGCCCAAGGAGTGGTTGTGGAAACCGACTCCAATGTATGTAATTCCCCGATAATTCCGATTCTTAAACGAACTGATCCAAAGGCCCCGCCAGTATATCGATTAGTTATTGATCTGCGGGAATTAAATAAGTGCATTGTACCACAATACCCCGTAGTCCCAGACATTTCTTCATTACTGACAGCTATTGACTCCGAAGCAACATTCTTTACTGTAATTGATCTCAAGAATGCCTTTTTCAGCGTCCCAATAGATCCGGAAAGCCAATACTTGTTCGGATTTAGTTTAAATGGACGAAGCTTTAAATTCACACGCGCACCTCAAGGATTCACAGAAAGCCCCAGCATCTATAGCCAAGCACTGAAACGAGAACTTGACAGTATACACATGCCAGTCAACACTGCACTGCTTCAATATGTCGATGATCTGCTGATCACCGCCCGAAGCAAACCTGAATGTGAGAAAGCATCACTGACGGTTTTACAATTTCTGGCCGAAAAGGGGCACAAGGTGTCCCCTTCTAAGCTGCAATTCTGTGTCCAGCAAGTTGTTTATCTTGGGCACTCGCTGTCCAAGGAGGGAAGACAGCTTACACCTGACCGCATCCAGTTAATTGATAACATGCCGATACCCAAGACACAAAAGGAGGTGCGGGCTTTTATAGGCCTCACTTCATACTGTAGGCAGTGGATCCCTCAATATGCATTTCTAGCAAAACCACTCATTCAGTTGACAACACAGGAGGCGGCCACATCGACTGTCCTCCCTTGGACTCAGGAACATACACAAGCCTTTGAAAGCTTAAAGAAAGCTTTATGTCAAGCACCTGTGTTAGCAACACCATGTTACAGTAAACATTTTACACTCTTTGTTACAGAACGCGAAGGTACTGCCTTGTCAGTACTCACACAGGAACAAGCAGGATCACACAAACCATGTGCTTATTTTTCTAGTACATTAGATCCCGTAGCTCAGGCTCTGCCTGCGTGCCTGAAATCAGTGGCAGCAACAGCTTTAGCAATCAGACAGAGCGATGCCATAGTGTTAGGACATCCATTGACAGTACAAGTACCACATGCAGTAGAGGTTCTTTTGAACCGAACGCAAACACAACACTTGACTATAGCAAGACTTACCGGTTATGAATTAACATTGTTTCAGCCACACATAGAAATCAGACGTTGTAGTACATTGAATCCTGCCACACTTTTGCCATTAAGTGGAACAGACCCACTAGCACATGATTGTAGTGAAGTTATTACTATCACAACGAAACCCAGACAAGACTTGACAGATGTCCCATTATCAGATCCAGACCTGACATTGTATGTAGATGGTTCATGCATGAGAACAAGTACAGGAGAGTTAGTGGCCGCGTATGCAGTCACAACAGACACTGAAGTCATCGAAACAAATTGCATAAATACCTTGTCAGCTCAAGCAGCAGAGCTCATCGCTCTGACACAAGCCTGTATTCAAGCTACAAATAAAAAAGTCAATATATACACAGATTCACGTTATGCATTCGGAGTTGTACATGACTTCGGCGTGCTGTGGCGAGAGAGAGGTTATTTAACTTCTCACGGTGCCCACATTCAGCACGGACCCCTCATTCATGCCTTATTAGATGCAATACATCTACCCACTGCAATATCGATTATGAAATGTAAAGCTCATACGAAAGTTACTGATATCATTTCTCAAGGCAATGATCTAGCTGACAGAACAGCTAAACAGACTGCTCAAACTCACACAACTGACATGACAAAGACAATAGTTCCGGCACCAACACATTGCATGACAGTTAAGGATCCCGCTCTTGACGTAATTGACATACAGACACATGCTACACCAGATGAAATAAAGAAATGGACTGAATTAGGAGGGATCCAAACGGATCAAGGATGGATGACGAAGGAAAAATCTGTATGGTTCCTTCCTGACTCTATGGTCCAAGTTATCATTAATACAATACATAGTCCAGCGCACCTAGGAGAGAAAGCTATGCTAGACAGCATTCAACACATTTGGTTCAACAAACATTTACGAGCAGCAGCTAAACAAAAAGTCCGTACCTGTATGATATGTTGTCAGTTTAACCCAGGTAAAAGCATTCCCGTAGAACAGGGTGGATTTCAGCCTCCTGATCACCCTTTTGAAGTCCTCCAGATGGATTATATCCAGATGGAACGATGTCGAGGATTCAAATATGTTCTCGTAGTTGTCTGTGCTCTTTCCCGTTGGACCGAAGCCTACCCGGTTTCAGATTACACTGCCCCGACTACTGCCAAACAGTTAGTTCGAGAATTCTTCCCACGGTATGGTTTACCACGTGTTGTCTACTCAGATAACGGCCAGCCGTTCTCATCCGAACTGATGAAACACGTTTCACTTTTGTTAGGCTATCAATGGAAATTTCACTGTGTCCGACACCCCGAGGCAGCAGGTCTCGTGGAACGACATAATCAAACTCTGAAAATTAGATTGTCAAAAATATGTAGAGAGAAAGGTGTCGATTGGGTAGTAGCCTTACCAGTTGCACTCTTTTACATGAGAATGGTAGCACACTCTCGAACAGGGCTATCTCCGTATGAGGTGATCTTCGGTAGACCACCAAATATGTGGGGGACGCCTATACCTCGTAAAATAACTGATGTTGACTGTAATATGTTGACAGATTACCTGGCTTCCTTGATGTCTGCACTACAATCTTGTCGTTCACAGGTAGCTGCAGCCTTTCCCGATAACACCGAGGTGAAACCCCATGACGTAGTTCCCGGGGACCTGGTGTTGGTACGAAATTTTGACCGAAAGACTCAGCTGGATCCTAGGTGGAAATCGCCTCAACTTGTACTGCTCACCACAAGGACAGCCGTGAAGATCGAAGGTCGGAAAGGATGGTTACATTCGAGCCATATCAAGAAATTTCATGGACTACCATCTGACGTGAACGTTACACCTTGCGTTTCTTCACCGATTGATTCAAAGCTCCCTTTGGTTGCACTGTCGGATAAAGAACTGTACAAACTAAAATTAAGGTCTAGCAAGTCAGACAATTTGATTGTTTAAGTCCTCTCCAAGGTGAATCGGTTGAATTTGTCTCTGACATGTATCCCCTAGACCTGAATAGAGAAAGAAATCGAAAGATGCAGTTGAAAAAGCATACGTACTGTAAATCACTGCGTAGTCATTGCACAGTGACATTATTAATTTTGTTTTTCTTAAGTCTTCTGATCATTGCTGCAAGTGTACTGTTGCACATATATTATCCTATTTCTAAACATGTTTACAATGTTACTGCTGAACATTCTTTTAGTGAATTACCCCCGCATGAGTTGTCCTATAGATTTGCGCTGCGCAATAACACTTTCATTAGCATGTTACATCATTCCCATCAGACTAGCAATGCTACCAATTGTTGGATATGTGGCCGACTCCCTCCCTATCAGAACTATAAGGGAATTCTGCCCCTCTTTCCATATCCGTTCACACACAATGGCTCCTGTGGAGCATGGTTTAGTTTAATTAATTCCTTAGATTCAAACTCAGTAGTTTATCAAGACAATTGGGTATGGGGAAACCTGAATCTAGTTTTACTCAAAGTCTGCTACCCTAACAAGGAGGAACTTCCCAAAAGAACAGGAACTGATCTAGAAAATGAAGTATATGGATTAGGTAACTTTACACTTAATCTCATGATCCTGAATGTTGAATCCAAAGCTGCACCAATTTTGCCCGCTATGTCAGTGTTTCCAGTTAAAGGTGAATTGTGTGTAAGAAAGAATGGCTCCATACATATGGGCCATAGTAAATGCACCACTGTAATAGAATTCAATGATCAAGGCAAGTCTACATTTAGAGCTTCTCGCCATTCCTACTTCGTATGTGGTCAGACTGCATATATACGTCTGCCTTTAGATTGGGATGGTACCTGTTACATTGCATTCCTTTTGCCGCCTGTTTTCCTAGCTCCTCCTGATTATCACAGAAATACTCATTTAGTACACAATAGAGAACGGAGAGATCTCCCAATTGTCGATTACACTGAGACGGCATGGGAAAAATATACAGATTTTAATAAAGGTCTCTTTCCCTATATAGGTACAGTCACCAATAGTAAGCTGATACGTAGATTAACTAGGACCCTTGAAGCCGTAGTAAATGAAACTATTTCTGCCTTAGGCAACTTAACAGAGGAGCAGTCTGCGATGCGGATTGTTGTTCTTCAAAATCGTCTTGTCCTTGACGTCATCCTGGCCGATAGGGGCGGAGCTTGTAGGGTCATCGGATCAAGTTGCTGCGTATTCATCCCAGAAAATTCGCCATCTGTATATAAAGCTATAACTCGCCTTCATAAGATTGTAAGCCAGATACACCAGAATCCAGGCACCTGGACTTGGTCCGGTTGGTTTTGAAGTGTATTGTCAGCCTGGGGATGGAGGGTCCTATCCTTCCTGGGTATTGGCCTTCTCATACTATTCAGTTGCTGCTTATGCCTTCAATGTGGACCAGCGATTTGTGGTCTGTGCGCCACATCGTGTATTCCACCACCAAGTTTTCATTCAAGATCCCGGAAGAAGAAAGAAGAACAAATGATGCTATATGAACAGATTGATGGATTGATGAAGATTGATATCTCCTAAGGGTCAGTAGGGGACAAGGAGGGAATGAGGAAATATGGATTTTTTGTGACCAGTTATGTCCCCTATCTTAGACCCCAACGGCTCCATGTATATGTTACAAGTACATGTATGTTCCCTCCAGTTCCAGTTATGAAGACGCAAACACATGTGCGTCCACCGTCAACATGTCCTCTTTCAGATCCGCCATGAATGGGTCGGATATTCCATTCCTAAGTATGAAAGGCCACCGGCTTTATATGGTTCATTTACTCCATTTTACAGTCCAGGCGAGTAGGCCCTGATTCTGCCATCAAGCCTTTTTCTGCTTTCTACCTCTGACAGCTCCAGTCTGAGCTCGCATCTGTACCCATGAACTTTGTCCTACTCCCTGCGCGGCTAACGGTGCCTGACTCGGCCTGTCTGCCTGCCAAAAACTGTATTTCACCTTCAAGATTATCTGCTCCGCTCCTCACCCAATGCATTCCTGTCTAGTAGTTTAGGTAAACATCCTTCCAGCTACTGAGCAAGGGGCCCGGCTTCTCTGTCTTTATGCAAGTAATTCATGGCCCTGTTACTATGGAAGATTTCTGCCCCTCGCATCTCATGTAGACACTCAGGCACTTGTACACGCACATACAGTCAGTATAGACTAGATTTAGTCCGAGAGATCCTTCCTTTTGGATAACATAGTTCTTTAAACATAGGATGTTAGATATGATTTGGGATTAGGTTGACTTGACCCCCCAGACTTTTGTCTCCACATGTAGAGCTAAATGTCAAGTCCCCTTCACCCCCTAGTTGCACGTCAATCATACGTCATGCGGCTGCGCGCGCATTTCTGCCAAGTATTTCTGCTGACATTGCGCAATTCTTTCATGGATCCACCCATTTGTGACATCATGCATACATGACGTTTTCTAGTTACGCCTAGTTACGCCTATTTTAGTTACGTATGCATATCTTTATTTTTTTTATCAGCTGTTACGCCTCCTGCATCTGTTTCACTGTAATGCCTTTTCTATAAAAATGATTACTTGTCAATAATGTATTGCCCTTCACTTCCTGAACCTCCGTGGTGATGGAATCTGATGCCTACAATTCGAATTGTATAAGGAATAAAGCCCTATCCGAACCTTTAATACCACGGATTCTGCCTCTTATTTTACTGAGTTATTCTTATTAATTTTCCGCATCAAAAATAGTACCGGTAATTAAATTATTTACCACAGTATGTTGGGGCGGCACAATTGCCCATGGAAGTTCCGGAGCATTGAATGTAAAATTTCCTGCCCATTCGAAATAGCTGTGATAAAGGATGAAATGCATGAGTTCCATTAGAAATACTTTGAGATTCTCTGGTTTGTCTGTGGTCATCAGAAATGACTCGATTGCCTCAATGCCTTTATCATGGGGTATGGAAGTGTAAAGTGAGTTTACATCAATGGTACATAGGACGGTTTCCATGGTTATTGAGTTTTGAATGGACTCCAGGATATTGAGAAAATCAGTAGTGTCCTTAATGTAGGTAGTCATCGACTGAACAGAAGCTTGTAGATGTTTGTCCAAGTATTTCCCTACGGGTTCATGTAGTGAGTTCACTGTAGACACAATGGGTCTAAATGGCGGTCTTGTGGCGTTTTTGTGCATTTTGGGGAGCATATAGATATAGGGTGTAGATGGGTTGCTTTTGATCAGATATGTTTTGTCTTCGTCGTTGACGACACCCTGTTCTAAAGCTGTATTAACGATGGTTTTTAGCACAATCATGAAATCATTGGTTGGATCCGTTGGGGTGGGCATGTATGTATCTGAATTGTTGACGTGATCATTAACATTTTTAGTGTAAAAGATGGTATCCATAATGACCAGTGCTCCACCTTTGTCGGCTTGACGTATGGTAATCTCTGGTTTGTTTGCTAATTCTTTTAGGGCTTGTTGTTCCTTTTTGGTTATGTTAGAGTATGCCTTTTTGTTATGGTAGCCAATTTTTTTGAGTTCTTTATTAACGATTGTTTCGTAGGCGTCCAATACTTTATGACTCATGGGTGCTATGAAGGTGCTCCTGTTGCGAAGTCCCATTAGGGTGTTCTTCCGTGGTACATCTGGAATGTTAAGGATGTTTCGAAAGTAGTGTTTAAGTCTCAGTAGACGCATGAATTTAAAGAAACTTATATCAGTTTCTAATTGATTGGAATGGTAGGTGGGAACAAAGGAGGTTCCTTTTTGAAGTGTAGCAATCTGGAGTTGTGTAAGATTATAAGAAGAGATGTTTATCACGAGGTTTTCTGACTGCGCGTGCTCTTGGCCACTGATTTTGTTGATGTTTTTCCTCCTGGATCTCCGGGTGGCCTTGTGCCTGCCTCTAAAAAATGAGATTGTCCCGAACTGCTGTTTGTTGGGCCTTCACTGGCTGTATGCTGTGGGTCTCCTGTCTCTGTTGATCTAAGATTTGGTTGTGAAGTTTGGGGTGCTCTGGTTGTCTTATCTCTACTAGATGAGTCATCAGAAGATGTAGTGTCTATATCCGATCTTTGTCCTGTGTGTTGACGTTGTTGTCTTTTGTAAGCATAGGCTTCTGCCCATGTGTAGACCTCTCCTAATTTATAATCCGTACTGTCACGTTTAAATTTTCGTGTTTTCCTTTCATTAATCTCTTTTGTATATTCGTCAAGTTGTTTATTAAGATCTGCGAGTGTTGCATTCCAATCAATGTCAGAGATTTTACTAGAAATTTCTTCACGAAGTTCATCAATTTCTTTCTGAAGGTCTACAAGAAGTTTGGATAACTCTTCTACTATTAATAATATTAGATCCAGTGAACACTTATTGAGTATTGCTTCCCAGGACAAAGATCGCATATAGACACTACATCTTCTGATGACTCATCTAGTAGAGATAAGACAACCAGAGCACCCCAAACTTCACAACCAAATCTTAGATCAACAGAGACAGGAGACCCACAGCATACAGCCAGTGAAGCCCCAACAACCAGCAGTTCGGGACAATCTCATTTTTTAGAGGCAGGCACAAGGCCACCCGGAGATCCAGGAGGAAAAACATCAACAAAATCAGTGGCCAAGAGCACGCGCAGTCAGAAAACCTTGTGATAAACATCTCTTCTTATAATCTTACACAACTCCAGATTGCTACACTTCAAAAAGGAACCTCCTTTGTTCCCACCTATCATTCCAATCAATTAGAAACTGATATAAGTTTCTTTAAATTCATGCGTCTACTGAGACTTAAACACTACTTTCGAAACATCCTTAACATTCCAGATGTACCACGGAAGAACACCCTAATGGGACTTCGCAACAGGAGCACCTTCATAGCACCCATGAGTCATAAAGTATTGGACGCCTACGAAACAATCGTTAATAAAGAACTCAAAAAAATTGGCTACCATAACAAAAAGGCATACTCTAACATAACCAAAAAGGAACAACAAGCCCTAAAAGAATTAGCAAACAAACCAGAGATTACCATACGTCAAGCCGACAAAGGTGGAGCACTGGTCATTATGGATACCATCTTTTACACTAAAAATGTTAATGATCACGTCAACAATTCAGATACATACATGCCCACCCCAACGGATCCAACCAATGATTTCATGATTGTGCTAAAAACCATCGTTAATACAGCTTTAGAACAGGGTGTCATCAACGACGAAGACAAAACATATCTGATCAAAAGCAACCCATCTACACCCTATATCTATATGCTCCCCAAAATGCACAAAAACGCCACAAGACCGCAATTTAGACCCATTGTGTCTACAGTGAACTCACTACATGAACCCGTAGGGAAATACTTGGACAAACATCTACAAGCTTCTGTTCAGTCGATGACTACCTACATTAAGGACACTACTGATGTTCTCAATATCCTGGAGTCCATTCAAAACTCAATAACCATGGAAACCGTCCTATGTACCATTGATGTAAACTCACTTTACACTTCCATACCCCATGATAAAGGCATTGAGGCAATCGAGTCATTTCTGATGACCACAGACAAACCAGAGAATCTCAAAGTATTTCTAATGGAACTCATGCATTTCACCCTTTATCACAGCTATTTCGAATGGGCAGGAACATTTTACATTCAATGCTCCGGAACTTCCATGGGCAATTGTGCCGCCCCAACATACGCGAACCTCTTTATGCACCGTTTTGAAATAGACAACATACTTTGCAAACACGAGTGGACCCAACATCTTACCCTTTATAAAAGATACATTGATGACATTTTTATCTTATGGAATGGCTCAATTGATCATCTGGAATCATTAATTTAATCACTTAATACAGTTGACCAACGAATTCAATTCACTCACTGTATAAACAAAGAATCGATAACATTCCTGGATACCAAGGTCACATTACACCAAGGAAACCTCACCACTGAGGTTTACACTAAACCTACTGACCGCAATAATCTCCTGCACTTTCACAGTTTCCACCAACCATCTCTCAAGAATCACTTGCCCTACTCACAACTACTACGATTGAAAAGAATCTCAAGTACCAATGAATTGTTTGAATCAAGCAAATCCGCTTGCATTTCCAAATTTGAACAAGGAAAATATCCTACCAAAGTTCTTGACAGCGCCATATTGAAGTCTAACAAATCTACCCGACAGATGCTTCTTTCACCCAAACCACCAAAAACTTCAGATCAACGAATGACATTCGTGTCAAAATTTTCCACACAAAGTTTCAACATAAAAAAAACCATCCTCAGGTATTGGCCTATGTTAAGCATGGAAATGGATTTCAATAACATTTTTGAAATATCACCTAGATTTGCTTACCAAAGATCACGCAACATCAAACAAATATTGTCTAATGCTGATGAACTCACTACCAGCTCCTTCAAAGGTACTTTACCATGTCTTAACTGTGGTAACTGTAACTCTATCATCAAAGGTACCAACATCCAATATCCTTCACAAGGCAACACGATCAAACTCAAGGTTACAGCCACATGTAATAGTCAGAATCTCATT
Source organism: Triturus cristatus (assembly GCF_964204655.1). Taxonomy (NCBI): domain Eukaryota; kingdom Metazoa; phylum Chordata; class Amphibia; order Caudata; family Salamandridae; genus Triturus; species Triturus cristatus. Next base: position 420,775,431 of record NC_140593.1, read on the forward strand.
TACATGTTGAAATGTCCATGTGGTTTGGTTTATGTGGGCAAAACTGAGAGAAAAATCCGTATACGGATCAATGAACACAAAAGCAATATACGTACCAAACAGGCGAAATCACCAATCGCAACTCATTTTCACCAGCATCAGCATAACATCTGTCAACTGCGATTTTTGGTTCTTGAACAGATTCCCCAGCTGAGGGGTCGTGACAATAGTAAATATCTATTACAAAGAGAAACATTTTGGATCCACAAGCTGAATTCCATACATCCGAAAGGTCTTAACGAGCGTTATGATCTGGGCTGTTTTCTGTAACTAAGGTCTCCTTTATTCACCTTAAATTGGAGATTTGAACTTTCAACCCGACTTGTGATACCCTAGTACCTTGTGTAACTTTACAGTTCATGTTGAACCACAAAACTATTTTATTTTATTTTACTTACTAATCTCATCTTATACACATGTACTATTGCACTATTGCACTATTACTATTGCACTATTACATTGACGCTCCCTTACAAGCTCCAGGATTTGGTAATATCTTACATTTTTTGAACCATCGCTTTTGGTTCGAATCACTCGAATTACATGTGTTTCTTCGGTTTCACACGCTGTCTATTGCATTTTTCTTTTTACTTTTGGCCTAATTCCTTTACAGATTTAACTGCACTCACTTTTGTTTATTATTTTATATTTTGTTTGCACATGTAGTTTCACTAAACTTTATTGACCTTTTGGAACTACAAGTCTGTTTTCTTTGTAGTTCTCCTTTTCCCGCATTTTTCTTTATCACATATCACATGATTACCTCTTGGAACTACAAGTCTGTTTTCTTTGTAGTTCTCTTTTTCCCGCACTTTTCCTTATCACATGTCTATATATCACATGATTACCATCCATAACACTTACCGGAGCGTTTCCGATTTGATTCTCCCGGGTTCAGGAGAATCTATACATCACCATACCAACTGTAAGTTTGATCTTCCGTTACTTGTCAGATAGTGATTGTATTCTTTTAAAAGGCCCCATGCTGTATGTATTTTTGTTACCCACACCACCATCCAGATTTTTCTTTTTATTTTGTCTTTACTTTTTCCTACAATTTTGGCAAAAACACACCACATTACTTTGTCCTATATGGCATTTTCATTTTTTCATTTAATTTTTTTACTTACACTACCACCCAAACTTTCTTGGTCCATTTCGGTTTCACTATTTCCTATGACCTTGGTAAATGCACATCACAATATGTTGTTTTAACATGTAAAACAAGTGGATATTTTCACATCACTTTGATGTGTAGTGTACCTTCATTTTGGTAATTACCAACACTGGTATTGTGTTTTTTTACTTATCACGAACGTATTACTTTTAATACTGTTTCAACATGATCATGTTTGTTACAATCAAAATCTATTGTATAATTGTTTGGATAAAAATTGTTCTTTTCTATTGAGTGTTTATTAAATGTGTATATATACTGAACCCTATACCTTATCCTTTCAGAGTACCGCCCCTGAAGAAGGGCTTAAAAAAGCCCGAAATGCATTGGGCAGTTGGATATATGATGCATTGATAAAGAATGAATACAATTCTTTGACTTCATTAACTTTGAACAACGGTTAATAAACTCAAGTTATGCTTGAATAAATTCCGATTTACCTGAGTTTAATTTCACAAAAGAGATCATATCTCTGAGATTGAGTGCAAAACGAAAGACATTTTCCTATTCAGGAACGTGCTATCATGATCTACGATTTGAATTCCCTACTCAGGGGGATTAATTCGTTTGCACCAACTAATTTTGCTTAAAACATTGACCTGGAGAAATTTTGAGTGCGCAACTTCTGTTCTAGCTTTTCATGTGCACTGCTCCCATTCTGCAGAGTCCTGACTACTCCAAAAAGTTCATTTTCCAAACAGATGCATCTGAATTGGGGGTAGGGGCTGTACTGTCACAATTGAATGATGAAGGTCAGGATCAGCCAGTAGCTTTCATAAGCAGAAGGCTGACCCCTAGAGAGAAACGTTGGTCAGCCATTGAGAGGGAGGCATTTGCTGTGGTTTGGGCTCTGAAGAAGTTGAGGCCATACTTGTTTGGTACTCACTTCCTTGTTCAGACAGACCATAAGCCCCTCTTATGGTTAAAACAAATGAAGGGTGAAACAGTTTGAGGGTTAGGAGAAGGCAGTGTCTAGTTTTGCAACATCTTAAGGATAATCCAGCTAAGATTCTTATGCTTCAAGAGACACATTTGCTGCAGTCAGAATGTAAGGCCTTGTTCGAGAAGCTTAGGTGGGTGGGGAAGGTAATAGCTTCTGACCAACAATGTTGTTCAAAAGGAGTGGTTATAATTATTAAATCTAACACAGAAGTGGAGCTTATCAAGGCACAGACAGACAATAGAGGAAGGTGGGCAATAGCAGAGGTGATTTGCCATGGTATTAAATACACTTTAGCCAATATTATGGCCCTAATGAGGATGACATTGACCCTCTGAATAATTTGTGTTTTGCCTTGGTGGATTTTGATGCCCCCTTAATTTTAGGAGGCGATTTCAATGTTCTGCTTAATAATAATTTAGATAGATCCTCCCCCAGAACACAAATTGCGGTGCCCCGTGTAAAAGCCTACTTAGCGATGATGCTAAACAATGTTAACCTCTGTGATGTCTGGAGGAAAAAAATGGAAGAGGTGAGAGAATATTCTTACTATAGCAAAAAAAATCACCACTATTCAAGAATTGATTATATATTTATCGATCTTTCCGAGTTAGAATTAGTAAGGTTAATAAGATATCAACCTATCCATATCTCGGATCATGGTGCGATGGTTTTAAGATTGGATCTTCCCTCTAAGCCTATCTTGAGGAGGTGGACTCTGAATAGGAGATCCCTTTTGCAACCTTCAAGCCCCGAGTTACTAAAGAGAGAAACAACTACCTTTTTCCAATGTAACCTGGATTCGGCCCCTTTACACATAGTGTGGGACGCCTTTAAGGCCTGGCTTAGGGGGATTCTGAAGGGGGCGGTTGTCGGCTGGATCAGATCAGAAAAAAGTGAGATTGAAGACCTAGAAAAGCAACTAGTGCTTGCTGAGATGTCCGATGTGGAGAAAAAAACGCTCGCAGCTAGGGTAGAGGATCTACAGATGAAGTTTAGGCTTAAAACCAAAGCAATAATGCTCCAAAAGTGTGAGGCAAGTAAGCTGAGTGATTTTGATAGGGGGGAGAATTGTGGCAAATTACTCGCTACGAAAAGTAGATCTGACAGGTCCCGTAACTTCATCAATAAGATCAAGGTAGGAGCTAAAGTGGTGGAGGAAAAAAGGGATATTGAGAAAACATTTGTGGAGTTTTTTCAAAGTCTGTATAGCGAGGAGCTAACGGTCAGGGATGAGGTTATTGATCAGTGGCTGTCCAAAAAACAACTACCGAAATTGGATTCAGCCTGCCAAGCAATTCTGACCCAAGATATAGAGGAGGGTGAAATACGTGTCATTTTAAATAAAACTAAGAAAGGGAAAGCAGCGGGTCCCGATGCAATTCCAATGGAGGTTTATAGGTTAATAGCTGGTGAAATTATCCCGATCTGGTTGGGTCTGTTTAACAAGATCCTCAGAGGGAGTTCACCTCTGCCAGGTTCTTGGAATGAGGCTATCTCCCTAATCTTGAAGCGGGTAAGGATTCAACTCAGTGTCAATCCTATTGCCCCATATCGCTACTAAATTTTGATTATAAGATCTTTGCAGGTGTATTAAATGCTCGGCTTAGCAAGATAGTGGGGTCAATTATCCATCAAGATCAAAAGGGATTTTTACCGGGTAGACAAATGCTGGACCTGGTTTATATAGCAACAACATTAGGGTCACCCCTATCTATTATCACGGTCGACGCTGCAAAAGCCTTTGACCAAGTTAACTGGTACTATCTAAATAATACTTTAAAGGCTTTTGGTTTTGGTTTTGGAGCCAATTTTAGGGAGGTCACAATACAGCGTGGTACAAGGCAAGGGTGCCCATTATCTCCCATCCTCTTTGAGCTGTATATCGAGCCCCTGGCTCAGAGTTTAAGGCAGAACGACAATATCTCCCCTTTTAAGATTAATGGGTTTACTAGGAAGGTAGCAATATATGCAGACGATCTTATTCTATTTTCCTCTAATGATAATCCTACACTTTCTGAGCTAATGGCTGAAGTACAGTCTTTCGGGAAAGTGTCAGGATATCAAGTCAAAGGTGACAAGACCGAGATTATGGCTTGGAATACCCCAGCACAGGGGGTAAGGCTTTCTAAAGAGCTAAGGTATTTGGGAGTGATAGTAACTCAGGATATAGGGAAGATCCCCAAAACAACCCTAGATAAAGTTTTGAGGGAGGTGGAGTCTTTACTGAAGAGATGGCAGATTCTACCGTTATCCCATTATGGGAGAGCTAATTTGATTAAAATTTGGGTCCTTCCTAAATATCCTACCTTTTTAATAAGATCCCCCTGGAATTTGACAAAACAGCTCTTCTGAAAATACAGGGAAAGATCTCCCCGTTTATTTCAGCAAGCAAAGGGATCAGGCTATCCTGGAAGAAGCTAAGGCGAAAATTGGCTAAGGGAGGGCTGGGTTTACCGGACCTCCAGTTATATTGTTGGGCATATCAACTAAAAAATTGCAGGGTGTTATTATTGAAACCAGATAGCTCCCTGATTGGTAGTATGTTTAAAGCCATGCTTTCGGATTTGGATGAGGTGGGTTTTATGTACAAATTCGGACCTCCCAAATACTTTAAAAAGATTAGGCTTAAGACTCTATATATGGCGGCTAAGCTATGGACGGAGTGTCGGGCTAGCTTAGGACTGTCGTACTACAGTGATTGGGCTCCAGTGTGGGACTCGCCAAGAACTCCGGAATGCCTCTCGGACACTCTATCACAGCCATTAAAGGAGGCTGGAGTTCTATACTGGAAGGATATAATGGATGGGAATATCTGTTACCCTTGGGAAGTTTGGTGGAACCTTGCCAGTGGAGCTCTTTCTAGATTTAAATTTTACCAAATCTCTTCATGATGTAAGAGCAAATGCAGGTTAATCCCCGAAGATACCTCCATGGAAGATGAGTTGCAAGATTTAATGGCAAAAAAAAAAGGAGTAGGCCGGTGGTACCAACATCTTCTTGCGGCAGCAGATTAAACAGGTTTAAGCTTTTGCCATTGTAAATGACAATGGGTTTTATTTATTTTTAAAAACGAAAACAAAAATGAAAGGCATTGTTATTTGCAACGTCAATAGCTGAAACTTGCGTAAATGCGAGACCTATTGCATTGCAACTACTTGTTATCCAAGTGAAGACTCCAGTCTCTCCTACTTTCAAGGACTCAAAGCTCAGAAGAAACATGGCTCTGAGGACGAGGGGGGCTAAAGTGATGTCCCCTTTAAACGAGTGGCTGCGACCCTTTCTACCCAGACTCTGCGACATTGGGTGTGGTGGGGCATCCTGCAGGGGCGTAACACAGGCCCCCGCAGCCCCCGCGGTGCGGGGGGGGCTCCAAGCTCCAGGGGGGACCCCCCCGCACAGCACTCTGGCTGCAGGGCTCCTGGTTGAGCCCAGAGCCCCCCCAGGTGCCTTGCAGGGAGGCCCCCCTCAAGGTCCGTTACGCCAGCGGCGTCCTGGTTTGTAGTGTTAGTGGGGGGGGGGGCTTTTATGCTCTCCTTTGGGAGCAGGTAACTGCAGACCCCCCTCACCCCCAGCTCATCCTATTTTCTTCCAGTCTTTCATTAATAGGGTCTTTCACGTTCTTCTCTGTGACAGGTGAGCGTGCACTGTAAGTGTGGTGCAAGGTGAGAGGGCAGCTGTGTAATAATACAAACACATATAAATATATAAATCACGTCAGATCAAACAGCTCACTAAACGGAGGACGTTCATTTGGCGCTACAAAGAGATATGTGGTGCTGTTCTGCAGCACTTTGAAATAAGAGGGTTAGAGCTGTGTGTTCACAATGTCACGGTTTGGCCTAGAGCTGGCCGGGGTGTGGTGTGTGCCTTGTGTTTGGTTGTGTATATTGTCTAGAAGCCTTGTACCAGCAGAGCTGGGCAATAATTACATAAGAGCAGTGGCTCACAGGTGGGTAACATACACAGGACCTGGTGACCTTGGAGGCATGAGTGGTAGGACATTGACACACACCCACACATGCTAACAGTGACGCCAGCTGCATCATGTCACAGGGACCTTTCAGGATGTGTTGTAGATAGAAATGCACTTCCTAGTAACAAGAGGATGGGTCGGAAACATGATAGCCAGGGATAAGTTGTTCATGGAGTCGGGGGTGAGGCAGCTGGGCATGTGTGCGTGTGTGCGTGTGCGTGTGCGCTTGAGCCTATGTGCCTGGCAGTGTGTCTTTGTGTGTTGTGTCCTTGTGCGTGCCTATCCGTTTTCACGTGCATTTCTTCTGGGAAGGTCAGTGTGTCTCAGTCAGTCTTTGTTAGAAAATGTTGAAGGGACATATGTTTGTTGAAGTGTTTGTGTGAATCTGTGGGCGCGTGCGTGTGTGTGTTTGTTACTGTTTCCGTGTGAATGGGTGCCTGTGGGTGTTTATCATTTTCTGTGGGAGTGTTTTTGCAAAACATGTATGTTCGTGTGTGTGTGTGTGTGTGTGTGTGCTCGCACGTGCCTGCGTTTATGTGAGTATGCATGCTATTGTGTGCATGTGTGTGTGTCTATATGCGTGCGAGTGTGTTTCTCTGTATGTGTCTGTGCGCGCGTGTTTGCACCATTGTGTGCGTGTCCGTGCGTATGTGTGTGTTGATGTGTGATTTATTTAAAAATGGTGGAGTTTCGACTGGCTGCAGTGAACCCCGAGACTTTCACATTTAGAGGAGAAAGGCTGACTCAGTGGGCGCATATTTTAAAGTATTCGAAGGCCTCTTCAGTTTGCAAAAAGGCAGCGTGTTGTGTAATTTCACCACCCTCTATTTATACATCCCCGATACCTGCCAGAGCAAACACACAACCTGGACCTCGCATCCCGTATGCATCTTGTGTAATTGTACACATGACAATTCACAGAGATAAATGTCGACACTACACACTACACATTTTTGTTCTTGAAAAAGCTATAAAAAAAACATTACTAATTCAGCACAAAGCTTCAAACGCCGCGGAGCCGAGGAATTCATGGCTTGTGTGCAGAAAATATTCCAGCTGGAAACTTAAACAAGTAAAGCTACATCCAATATGGCCGTCACACCCGTTTGGCTATTTAGTAGTATGTGGTCTAGTTTGTCAATTTACTCCTCCGCCTTCTCTTTAGAGCCGCAGGTGTGAGTGAGGCAGTGGCTTACGCATGCGCAAACGCTGGCAAAGCGGTAGCTGAGGCGATGCGTGGCAACAAACACTGAACATACGAGCACGGTGGCGAAAGCGGTAGTAGCCGAGGTGGGGTCTGGCAGCTCAGGGGGTGGTATGGTGCACTATAAAGTGAGTATGCTGCGTTTCAGTATTTGCACGCGTTTTTTTTCCCTTCGTGCGTCATTCTCTCACTTGTAATTAAATCAATTGCAGTTTAAAGGATAGCGTGTTACCAGCCACGGCTTTGTTATGCTTGCAATTGACATGGAAGCTTTCAGATAAATTGCATGTTGTACATTTAAAGCTCGCCGCGCTTGGAGCGCGCGAGCGCATTTAAAAAAAAAATTACAGGAGGCTGGTGAGGACGAAAGTGAAACTGCATGCTGGCTTGCGAGGGAAGGGGGACAGGAGATGTGCACGCCGCGTGGCTGTAAGCGTGTACACCAACTCAAATCCACCAAAAGCCTGCGCCTGCCCATCTCCTGTCCCACTTCCGAGGCAAGTCAGCAACAATAGCTCTCGCTGGCGACAGCGCTTCATGCTGCGTTCGCCAGGCGAGACCTAAAAATGGAGAGTCCATACTTGGTCTGTGAGAGGTGCTTGCCGAGTGAAGATCTAGAAAATTTAAGGCAAGTATCTTTGGAAATTTTAAATCCATTTATTAAATCTGCTGCACTTAGGAAGAACCATTTCTTCACACTGCACAGGATATACTGGTCACCAGCGAAGCTTGCCAAAATAAAGGATGGCGAAGAGGCTAAGTGCACGAGATGCGGAGCCCCGGATGCGGATGATGATCATATCTTTGTGGCCTGCCCCTCGATGCAAGATTTCTGGGGCAGTGTGGGTAAGACCTTGTCTGATGTGCTGGACATGGAGGTTGAGGTAAGCCCATCTCTTATCATTTTTGGCAATATATTGAAGCCTGATGGGTTGTTGGGGCCCCCGGGGCTCTAGAGCAAACTGTTATTTTATCTTGTTCTTTTGGCACAAAGGGAGATCTGCAAGCTTTGGCGCCAAGCTAACCCCCCTACTTGGAGCGTCTGGTGGAATGCGGTACGATACTTTAGAGACTTGGACCAAAAGGTCAATCAGAATAGGGACAGAGCAGATGTGGGGTTGTTTTGGAATTTCTTAGATCGAACTATTGGTGTTTAATTTACATTGTACCATCAGCTGAGTCTATACCCCTTAGTTAAAAGCGACAAGGGCGGTACAGGTTGAGAGGTCGTTGTATCTAAGGAGGTCATATGAGGATAAAAAAAAAAAATAAAAAAAAATGAAGGGTGAAAACCCCAAACTGCTTAGATGGTCCATTTCCCTACAGGGGATGGACTTTACAGTGGAACACAGACCTGGGAGTATCCATGCCAATGCAGATGGACTCTCTCACCTTTACCCAGGCTGCAGTAGCAGGCCTGTGGTGCCATTTTGGAGTGCTTCCCAGGGGTGGTATAATACATGCTTCAGCCCCTGGTAGGCCTCTGAGGTACCTATGCCCTATGTACATAGTATACCATATACTAGGGGCTTATAAGGCACTCTAGAATCCAATTAGATATGTACCTATTGTACATGCAAACCATTTTAGAGAGGAAGCAGCTAGGCTGTGGTCCTGATTAGCAGGGCCACAACGAGACTAAGGTTGAAAAACAGTGAAACACCAGCAAAAAGTGGGGGTACCCATGTGAAGCAGATCATACTCTCCTACACAAACCCCCCCCCCCCCCCAAATGCAGGGACATTAAACTAACCTTTAGCAGTTGAGTCTTCATGTTCTAAGTGGAAATACCTAGAGAGTCCATCTGCATTGGCATGGTTACTCCCAGGTCTATGTTCCAATGTAAAGTCCATCCCCTGAAGGGAAATGAACCACCTAAGCAGTTTGGAGTTTTTACCCTTCATTTGTTTTAGCCATAAGAGGGGCTTATGGTCTGTCTGAACAAGGAAGTGAGTACCAAACAAATATGGCCTCAACTTCTTCAGAGCTCAAACCACAGCAAAGGCCTCCCTCTCAATGGCTGACCAACGTTTCTCTCTAGGGGTCAGCCTTCTGCTTATGAAAGCTACTGGCTGATCCTGACCTTCTTCATTCAATTGTGACAGTACAGCCCCTACCCCCAATTCAGATGCATCTGTTTGGACAATGAACTTCTTGGAGTAGTCAGGACTCTGCAGAATGTGAGCAGTGCACATGGCCTGCTTCAGGTCAGGAAATGCCTTTTGACAGCTAGCTGTCAACTAAACCTTTTTGGGGATCTTTTTAGAAGTTAAGCCATTCAGGGGTGTCACTATTGATCCATACCCCATGACAAATCTCCTATAGTACCCAGTCAGGCCTAAGAAGGCTCTCACCTGAGTCTGGGTAGTTGGAGCAAGCCATTCCATTATGGTTTGGATTTTGCTCTGTAATGGTTGAACCTGGCCTCCACCTACAAGGTGGCCCAGGAACACAACCTGACTCTGCCCTATCTGGCACTTAGTAGCCTTGATAGTTAGGCCTGATTTTGCAGGGCCTCCAAAACATTCCTCAGGTGGACCAGGTGATTCTCCCAGGTGGAGCTAAAGACAGCAATATCATCTAGATACGCTGCACTAAAGTCGTCCAGGCCTTTACGGACTTGCTTCACCAACCTTTGGAAAGTGGCAGGTGCATTCTTCAAACCAAAGGGCATTACTACAAACTGATAGTGCCCACTAGGGGTAGAAAATGCTGTATTTGGCTTTGAATCAACAGCTAGTCTGATTTGCCAGTAGCCAGCTGTCAGTTCAAATGTGTTTAGAAACTTGGCTGACGCCAAAGTATCTATTAGCTCATCTGCCCTGGGGATGGGCATCAGTCCTAGTGACTGCATTGAGACCCCTGTGGTCTACACAAAACCTCATCTCTCTTTTTTCCACCACTGGTGTGAGCTTTAGGTACCAGGACTACTGGGCTAGCCCAAGGGCTAACTGAGGGTTCAATCACACCCAGATCCAACATCTTTTGGACTTCTGTCCTTATGCAGTCCCTGACATGGTCAGGTTGCCTGTAGATCATATTCCTCACAGGTAGACTGTCCCCAGTGTTTACTTCATGAGTGCACCAGATGGTCTAACTTGAAGTCAGAGAAAACATATGTCTAAACTGGCTGAGAAGGTTTCTGCAGTCAGTTTGCTGCTGGGCAGTGAGGCTGCCTGCCAAGGACATCATCAACTGACCCATCATCGGGGTTCTGAGAAAGCAGGTCAGGGAATGGGTCACTCTCATCCTCCTGTCCTTCATCAGTAGCATGAGCAAGCCCATGTTTGCCCTGTCAACATATGGTTTTAGTCTGTTGACATGAAGTACCCTGTGGGGAATCCTAGGGGTTCCAAGGTCTACGAAGTAGGTAACCTCCCCTTTTTGTTCAACAATTGTATTGGGGCCACTCCATTTGTCCTGGAGGGCTGCTGGGGCCACAGGCTCCAACACCCACACTTTGTGTCCTGGCTGGCAAACAGTCAGCACAGTTCCTGGCTAGCCTCAAGGTTTTTGTTTTCCTTTTACATGTACTCAGCCATCCTGGAGCGGAGACCAAGTACATAGTCCACTATGTCTTGCTTTGGGGGCTTGAGAGGTAACTCCATCCTTCCTTCACCAAACACAATGGACCCCTGACAGGGTGTCCAAACAAAAGTTCAAATGGGCTGTAACCATTCCCCTTTTGAGGCACCTCCCTGTATGCAAATAAAAGGCAGGGAAAGAACAGGTCCCATTTTCGCCTAAGCTTCTCTGGGAGTCCTCTGCTCATGCCCTTTAAGGTTTTGTTGAGTCTCTCAACTAAACCATTGCATTGTGGGTGATAGGGTGTGGTGAACTTGTAGTTCACTCCACACTCCTTACACATAGCAGTCAAGTAACTAGACATTAAGTTTGCATCCCTGTCAGATACTACCTCCTTAAGAAAGCCTACTCTTGAGAACACACTCAAGAGAGCTCTTGCCACTACTGGTGCAGTAGTGGTCCTTAGGGGAATTGCTTCTGAATACCTGGTGGCATGATTCACTACCACCAGTATAAATATGTGCCCAGATGCTGTTTGGGGATCCATGGGACCAACAATGCCAATCCCAACCTTTCAAAGGGAACCCCCACCACAGGTAGTGGTATCAGGGGGTCATTTGTAGGGCCACCTGCTTTGCCACTGACTTGGACGGTTACACAGGAGCGACAAAACTCCTTGGTGTCTTCAGACATGTGAGGCCAGTGAAAGTGAGGAACAATTCTGTCCCAAGTCTTGTTCTGGCCTAGGTGTCCTGCTAGGGGAATATCATGGGCTAGTGTCAACAAGAAACCCATAAACTTCAGAGGTATAACCAACCTCCTGGATGCACCAGGCTTGGGGTCTCTACTCTCTGAATATAGGAGTCCATCATCCCAATAAACTTTATGGGTGCCACTAGCATTCTCAGCAGCCTCATCAGCAGCTTGCTGTCAGAGGGTTGCAAGAGAGGGGCATGTTTTCTGCTCCTGGCTCAGATCAGTCCTGGAAGAGCCCCCTGTCCCCAAGAACTCTGGTCAGGTTCAAGCTCCTCTGGGACAGTTCCTTCTTCAGGCTCGAGATCATCTCCCTGAGGAGACTGAGCAGCATTTTGAGACAGGTGGGAAGGCTCTGCCTTAACCCTACTGCTCCTCCTCTTGTGAGGCACTTGGTCCATTATTTCAGAATCCAGGGCCTGTCCAGTCTTAGACATTTTTGCCTGTGACCTGGTCACAGCAAAGACATGTGCAGGGATCCCTAACATTTCTGCATGTGTCCTGAGCTCCACTTCAGCCCACGCTGAAGTCTCTAGATCATTGCCAAGCAAGCACTGTACTGGTAGGTCTGCACTTACCACAACCTTCTTAAGGCCAGTTACCCCTCCCCAGGAGAAGTTAACAACTGCCAGAGAATGGTTTGTTCTGGCATTGCTAGCATTGGTCACTTGGTACATTTCACCAAGTATAATCTGCCCAGGATCCACAAGATTATTTGCCACCATTGCGACACTTGCTTCTGTGTCTCTGAATGCTCAAGCTTCTGCTCCATTAATTAAAGGCTGCTGTCTGTATTTGCCCAAGTTACTTGGACTCACAAAGGGGGACATATCATTGCCCCCATCACTGACAAGCACAGCCTGAGTTGGTACTCTGACTAGGCCAGAGTCCATCTCAGAACCCAGGGTCAACCCTACTACACCCTTATTCTGTGAATTCCCACCACCAATTGTAACTGCACTAGGGGGAGCAGGTGCCTTAGGGGCATTGGTGGGGGCTGGAGTATTTTCTTTGGCCTTGGTGCAGTCACTAGTCCAGTGAGTTTTCTGTTTACAGATGATGCACCAAGGTTTCTTTTGGCCTTTACCCTTTCCTGACTGTGAATCCTCACCTGAAGAAGATTTTTGGGGCCCTTGAGAAGACTTCTGGCCTTTACCCTTGTCCCCGCCCTTGTCAGAGCTTTTGGAATCTTGCTTCTTTGGGTCACCACCTTGGTTCTGTACCTTCTCCTCACCCTGGTTCTGACCCATGTGTCTGCCTTCTTTCCCGATTCTTGGGGAGAGGTCAGATCAGAGTCTATCAGGTACTGGTGCAGCAGCTGATTTTGACAGTTATTAAGAATCTGCTCCCTCATTATCAGATTGTACAATTCTTTGAAGGCACACACTTTACTGCCCAATAACCAACCTTCCAGAGCCTTAGCAGCACAGTCAACAAAGTCAACCCAGTCTTGATTTTGTGCTTTTTGGGAATCTCTGAACTGTAACCTGTATTGTTCAGTGGTTAGACCAAACCCATCTATTAGTGCACTTTGCAAGACTTTGTAATCATCAGCATCCTCTTCACTTACAGTGAGGAGCTTGTATCTACCTTTGTCTGCAAAGGAGAGCCATAAGATTTCTGCGCACTGACCTTGAGAGACCTTCTGTACTTTACAAGCCCTCTCCAAGGCAGTTATCCATTTCTGGATGTCATCCCCACTCTGGTAGGGAGGGACAATCTTACTTAGGTTTCCATGGTCATAAGACCTCTCCCTATCTCTAGGGAAATTGCTGCCACCAAGGGACTATAGTCCCTCCTTTTTACTAGCTATGTAGAGCTCTAGGGCTTCCCTAGCTAGGGCCATCTGCTGCTTTATGAGGTTGAAGTTGAGTTGTCTTGCTCATACTTCAGCAGTCTCTATCTCCTCTCCTGGGAGGTTTTCTTCCCTCTGTGAGAAGAAACAGAGGTTCCTATAGAGGAGTTAGACTGGATAGATCCCCTTGACAGAGATCTATCCCTTCAAGCCCTGTTGTCAGGCCGACCTGGAGGAATAAAGAAAGTGGCATTATTGTCATCCTCCCCATCCAGGAGATCTGTGTTCACCAGAGTCTGGTCATTGTCACTAGTCTGGTCAGCATAAGAGGTAGGGTCGGGGGAGTTTTCACCCCCTAGACCCACCCTCAGGTACCGCCCCACTCACACTGTCTACATCATCAGACCCACTAGGCCCTGTGATATCATCCAGCTTAAGTATTTTTATTAGATGCTGGGTGGATGGACTTTTGCCTGTCTTTAGCTTCCTAATGGAACATAAGGCCCTAAGCTGAGCAAACGAGAGATCCTCATATTTATAGGGAAGGAGCTCACTGGTTCCTGGTAGGGACCCACTGGTTTCTGGCTGGCTAGACATTACTAATGTGGTGTAGTGTATTGCCCTACCTACACTAGTGTGGCCTACTAAACTCTCTTGAGTTGTAGAAAGGATGTGCTATCCCTTAACACACAACTCTAAGTTCAGTAGAACTTGCTGTAGCTAAACTTGATATTATATGTACCGAAGATACCTTTAGTGGTTTTCAGTTGATCAATTCAATTGAGATTATCTGGTAAAACAATAGCAAGCTGGAATCCTATCGCTGCCACCAATGTGATAAGGTGGCCTGATATATGCTGTCCACTAGTTCTAGTGGGCACCTTGTATCAGTCCAAACAACCCCTTATGGTGATAGGTTAAAGAAAAACTTTATTGAAAGCTATCCTAGTGTTCTCTAAGGAGAGCAGCCTTCAGGCTAAGTCTTGAAGGAATGTAAAGCAGCTTGTTTTACCAGTCTATAATCTCTTGAATGATCAAATGAAAAGACAACCACGCCAGGTATATATTCAAAATATATGTATTTAAGATAAGACCTCTAGTCTTTTTATGAGACTAGAGTTCAAAGTACTTTGTTTACAAGTCAGCAATTATCAGGAATAGCACAAGTACACGTTTGGGCCCTAGGGGCGTACCAAACCATATACCATAAAAGTGGTATAAGAACCACGACTGGAATAGACACTAGGCCTATAGCCTGGAGAATCGCTGGGACCCCAAGGAACTACCCAAGGTAGTGACACAGGGGACCCACGGGGACTCTATGCAGTGTTAGAAAACAACCGCGGGTTCCCGTTATCTTCTATGGGTAATGTCGCGGTTGGAAATTTAAAGATTAGGGACACTTCTAATCGAGTCAGGACTAAACCCTTTTGGACTTAAGAAGTTCTAGGGCTAGCACCCAGATGAGCACCGGAGGGCTCGAGTTACCTCACCCAGGGAAGCCGGGTGCATAGGTGTCTTTTGGTGTCGGGTCGCGTCGTTGATTTCAATAGGAGCCTGCAAAAAACTGCTGCTGCCGTGAAGAGGAGAAGTGCCCGAAGAGATCCAAGCCTGGATCTAGGATGGAAGGAACCTGAAAGCAGAGGGGACAGAGTCTGGGTCACTTGCCAGTGACCGAGGGCAGGATGGACCAATGCTCACAGATGTTGGGTGTTTCAGGTGAGTTGATGGGTGTCTTGACTCTTCAGCCACGCGGTCCCGGAGGCATCAACGAAGTCCACTAGCCGGATTCTAGCTGTCCCACAAGATGTGTCGAGTGCTGCGGTGTCAGCAACCAGATTCGACCCAACAAGCCTTGGCAACGGCAAGTCACTGGAATTCAGAGAAAGGACTGCGGTGTAGACCAGCAAGGTCTGAGGGACCCACCCAGCAAGGGTAAGTCAGGGCACGCCTGGAGCAACGAGGAAAGCCCAAGTAGAAAAGGAGTTGCCCTCGTGGGAATTGTTAGCCAACGGGCTAGTGATCGCGAAGGAGCCTCGAGCGGTTGCACTTGAAACTGGCCCACGGGTCACTCTTGGAGTGGAGGCCAGCAATCTTCGGTGCAGGAGGTGCTCAAGGCTGGGGCTACTGGGAGCCCAAAGCACAACTTCGAGGAAGCCCAGGAAGATGCTGTTACTGCAAAAGTTCACGGTGTCCAGGGGCCACGGTTCCACTTCGGCGTCCGGCGGGAGCTACAGCGATGCAGACCAGTCAGTTGCTTCTTGGGTGCCTGCCAAGCAGGGGAATCACTCCTTGACCGCAAGGGAGATTTCTTAAATATTCTAGTTAAAGTAGAACGTCGAAGGTCCAGGATATATGTTGCAGAGCTTCGTCCAGGGTAATCTAAAGTCCTAGGGACTGGATTCCTATACTTATACCAAGTTTAGGGGATGGACTAACTCTAAGGCCCCACCTATGGGTGGGCTTGGAAAGAGGGGTGGTTACACCCATTTCCTTTGTCCAGTTTCGCACCAGAGCAGGGGCAGGTAGCCCCTGCAACCGGTTTGAACTGGGCTATGCACAGGGACAGCAAACATGCCCCCAGTGCAGGACTTCAAAGCACCACAGAGTGCTCCCGGCCTGCCCCAATACACATCTGCCTGTCTGGAGAGGTGTTCACACCTCCCTTCGACAGGAAACCTATTGTCCAGGCCTCCCCTGCCGGAGTTTCGGTCAGCAGCAGGAGGCCAGACTCGTGTCTTTGGCAGAGGCATCCATTTTGTGATGCCAGGGATCAGGAAAGTCATACCGGGTTTGACCAGTGTGAACATGTCTCTCCCTCTAGAAGGGTGGAATGCTACCCCCCCCCCTGCCAGAACTGGCGGGGGGGGTAGTATTCCAAAGCGTTTGACACCAAACACATGTTTTGATGCAGCCATTCCAAAGTTAGCATTTACCGCGAGGTTATAATGCACTTAAGAGTATATGGTATGGCTGTATCACAGAACAGCCATAAGGAAGTATTTCCGAAAGCTGCAGAGGGGCTCAGCTCATGCTTGGGCACCCTCTCACACAAAACCAAGCACTCTGCCTTCAGGATTGTCAAGGACTGCCATAGGAGTGGCTTATAGGTTTATATGTGTCTTTATATATGTGTGGATATAGGTAGCCTATACCACTGTAAAGGGTGCAAGCACACCCTTACCCAGGCTGCAGTAGCAGACCTGTCGTGCCATTTTGGAGTGCTTCCCAGGGGTGCACAATACATGCTGCAGCCCCTGATAGGCCTCTGTGGTACCTATGCCCTAGGTACATAGTATACCATATAATAGGGGCTTATAAGGCACTCCAGAATCCAATGAGATATGTACCTAATGTACATGGAAACCATTTTAGAGAGGAAGCAGCTAGGCTGTGGTCCTGATTAGCAGGGCCACAGCCAGACTAAGGTCGAAAAACAGTGTAACACCAGCAAAAAGTGGGGGTACCCATGTGAAGCAGATCCTACTCTCCTACAAGTGGCACATCACACATGAGGTACATGAGGGAAGCTGTGTGAGCCTCAGCGCTGGAACACTGGATGAGTGGCACATCACAAATGAGGTCCATGAGAGGAGCTGTGTGAGCCTCAGCGCTGGAACACAAGATGAGTGGCACATCACACATGAGGTGCATGAGGAGAGCTGTGTGAGAGTCTCAGTGCTGGAATGGAAGATGAGTAGCACATCACACATGTGGTGCCTAAAGGGGGCTGTGTGAGAGCCTCAGTGCTGGAACGGAAGATGAGTGGTACATCACACGAGGTGCATGAGGGGAGCTGTGTGAATGTCTCAGCGCTGGAACTCAAGATGAGTGGCACATCGCACATGAGCTGCCTTGAAGGAGCTGTGTGAGCCTCAGCGCTGGACCGGAAGATGAGTGGCACATCACACATGAGGTGCATGAGGGGAGCTTTGTGAGAGTTAGCGCTGGAACAGAAGATAAGGTGCACATCACACATGAGGTACATGAGGGGAGCTGCGTGAGTCTCGGCGCTGGAACAGAAGATGAGTAGCACATCACAGATGAGGTGCATGAGGGGAGCTGTGTGAGAGTCTCAGCGCTATAACGGAAGATGAGGAGCACATTAGGCATGAGGTGCATGAGGGGAGCTGTGTGAGAGTCTCAGGGCTGGAACTGAAGATGAGTGGCACATCGCACATGAGCTGCCTTGAAGGAGCTGTGTGAGCCTCAGAGCTGGACCAGAAGATGAGTAGCACATCACACATGAGGTGCATGAGGGGAGCTGTTTGAGAGTCTTAGTGCTTGAACAGAAGATGAGGAGCACATCACACATGAGGTGCATAAGGGGAGCTGTACGTTGCGCCTCAGCGCTGGAAGACAAGATGAGTGGCACATCACACATGAGGTACATGAGGGGAGCTGTGTGAGCCTCAACGCTTGAACACAAGATGAGTGGAACATCGCACATGAGTTGCATGATGAGAGCTGTGTGAGCCTCAGCGCTGGAACCGAAGCTGAGCAGCACATCACACATGAGGGGCATGAGGGGAGCTGTGTGAGCCTCAGCGCTGGAACAGAAGATATGTAGCACATCACACATAAGTTGCATGAGGGGAGCTGTGTGAGAGTCTCAGCGTTGGAACGGAAGATGAGTGGCACATCACACATGAGGCGCGTGAGGGGAGCTGTGCGAGAGACTCAGCGCTGGAACACAAGATGAGTGGCACATCACACATGAGGTGCATGAGGGTAGCTGTGCGAAAGCCTCAGCGCTGGAACATAAGATGAGTCGCACATCACACATGAGGTACATGAGGGGAGCTGTGGGAGCCTTAGCGCTGGAACACAAGATGAGAGGCACATCACACATGAGGTGCATGAGGGGAGCTGTGTGTGCCTCAGCGCTGGAACGGAAGATGAGTGGCATATCACACATGAGGTGCATGAGGAGAGCTGTGTGAGAGTCTCAGCACTGGAACACAAGATGAGTGTCATATCACACGAGGTACATGAGGGGAGCTTGGTGAGCCTCAGCGCTGGAACGGAAGATGAGTAGCACATCACACAGAGGTGCATAAGGGTGTGAGAAGTTGCCCTGGTATATGCTGTCTACTAATTATAGGGGCACCTTGTACCAGTCCAAACAACCCCTTATGGTGAATAGGTTTAAGACAACGTTTATTGAAAGCTATCCTAGTGGTAGGTATGGAGAGTAGCCTTCAGGCTAAGTCTTGAAAGAATGAAAAGCAGCTTGTTTTACCTGTCTATAACCTCTTGAATGATTAAATGAAAGGGCAACCACACCAGGTATATATTTAAAATATATGTATTTAAGATAAAACACACCCCTCTAGTCTCTTTATGAGACTGGATTTCGAAGTACTTAATTTACAAGTTAGCAATCAACAGTAATAGCACAAATGCACTTTTGGGCTCTAGGGGCGTGCCAAACCATATACCAATAAAGTGGTTTAAGAACCACGGCTGAACTAGACACAAGGCGTAGAGCCTGTAGAATCGCTGGGACCCCAAGGAACCACCCAAGGTAGTGACACAGGGGACCCTCGGGGTCCCTGTGCAGTGTGTAAACACAACCGCGGGTTCCCGTTAGCTTCTATGGGCAATGTCGCGGTTGGAACTTCAAAGATTAGGAACACTTAGAATCGAGTCAGGACCAAACACTTTTGGACTTAGGAAGTTCTAGGGCTAGCACCCACGGGAGCACCAGAGAACTCGTGTTACCTCACCCAGGGAAGCCGGGTGCATAGGTGTCTTTTGGTGTTGGGTTGCGTCGTCGATTTCAATGGAAGCTGGCGAAGAAGTGCTGCTTCTGGGAAGAGGAGAAGTGTCCGAAGCGATCCAAGCCTGCTTCTAGGATTGAAGGAACCTGAAAGCAGAGGGGACAGAGTCTGGGTCACTTACCAGTGACCAAGGGCAGGATGGACCAATGCCCACAGATGTCGGGTGCTTCAGGTGAGTTGATGGGTGTCTTGACTCTTCAGCCACGAGGTCCAGGAGGCACCGATGATGACCAGGAGCTGGATTCGATTTGTCCCACGAAGTCTGTCAGGTGCAGCAGTGTCGGCGACCAGATTGGACCCAACAAGCCTTGGCAACGGTAAGTCACTTGGAAACAGAGAAAGTATGTCGGTTCAGACCAGCAAGGTCTGGGGGACTCACCCAGTGAGGTTAAGTCAGGGCACATCTGGAGCAACCAGGAAAGTCTAATCGCAAGAGGAGTTGCCTTCGTGGGGACCTACTAGACAATGGGCTAGCGATCGCAAAGGAACCTCGAGCGGTCGCACTGGAAACTGTCCCACAGGTCACTCGTTGAGTGGAGGACAGAAATCTTTGGTGCTGGAGATGCTCAAGGCAGGGGCTACTGTGAGCCCAAAGCACAACTTTGTAAAAGACCAGGAAGATGATGTTGCTGCAAAAGTTCACGGTGTCCAGGGGTCACGGCTCCACGTCACCCACGATAACCACGGGCCTCAGCTTTGGTGTGGACTCAGGGTAGCCTCGGCAAACTCTGGAAATCCACCTCTGGTGATGCAAAGACTTCGGCGTCCGGCGGGAGCTTCAGCAATGCAGACCGGTCAGTTGCTTCTTTGGTGCCTGCCAAGCAGGAGAGTCACTCTTTGACCCAATGGGAGATTTCTTTTGTCTTCTAGTCGAGATAGAAAGTCGAAGGTCCAGGATATATGTTTCAGAGGTTCGTCCAGGGTAATCTAAAGTCCTAGAGACTGGATTCCTATACTTATACTAAGTTTAGGGCATGGACTAACTCTAAAGCCCCACCTATGGGTGGGCCTGAGGTGGGGGTGGCACACCCCTTCCCCTTTGTCCAGTTTCTCGCCAGAGCAGGGGCTGAGTGCCCCTGCAACCGGTTTGAACTGGGCTATGCACAGGGACACCTTGTGTGCCCCAGGCAGCGTCTCAAAAGCATTCTGTGAATGCACCCACCCTGCCCCAATACACATCAGCCTGTCTGGGGAGGTGGTTCCACCTCCCTGTGACAGGAAACCTATTGTTCAGGCCTCTCCTGCCAGAGTTTCCCCCAGCAGCAGGAGGCCAGACCCGTGTCTGTGGCAGTGGCATCCATTTTGTGATGCCAGGGCTTTGAAAGGATTTAACCGGGTTTAGCCAGTGTGAACATGCCTCTCCCTCTAGAAGGGTGGAAAGCTACCCCCCCCCCGCCAGAACTGGTGGGGGGGTAGTATTCCAAAGCGTTTGACACCAAACACGACATGTTTTGATGCAGAAATTCCAAAGTTAGCATTTACCGCAAGGTTATGATGCACTTAGGAGAATATGGTATGGCTGTATCACAGAACAGGCATAAGGAAGTATTTCCGAATGCTGCAGAGGGGCTCAGCTCATGCTTGGGCACCCTCTCACATAAAACCAAGCACTCTGCCTTCAGGATTGCCAAGGCCTGCCATAGGAGTGGCTTATAGGTTTATATGTGTCTGTATAAGGTAGTGATATAGGTAGCCTATACCACAGTAAGGGGTGCAAGCACACCCTTACCCAGGTTGCAGTAGCAGACCTGTGGTGTCATTTTGGAGTGCTTCCCAGGGGTGGCATAATACATGCTGCAGCCCCTGGTAGGCCTCTGAGGTACCCATGCCCTAGGTACATAGTATGCCATTTACTAGGTTCTTATAAGGCACTCCAGAATCTTTCGCCGACAGTATTTTTCACACCGATGACTTTGGAAACGTAAAACTTGCTCTTTTAAGTTTTTCTCTTCTGTGCTTTTAGGTATAGCACATGTTGCATATTCTTCAATGAAACTTAAAACTGCATCATCAGAATCTGTTCCAAATTTTGGGGCATCCTTGATCCACAACAGCATATGAATATGAGGAGCATCTCTTGCTTGGTACTCTTTTCTCCAAAAGAAATCCACAACTTCTCCAAGAGGTGGATTTTTTTTATTGCGGATGAAGGACATCATAGCCTCAAATCTATGATTGAAATATCTGCAAACATTAACCGGATCCAATAAGCACAATTCTCCTGCTGTCTTGTATTGGATATTTTCAATATTTGAATTTGCCTCTTGAAGAAAATCCAGTAAATCATCCCAAGCGTACTCAGCACAGCTTAGGGTAAGGAACCATGTAGGAGTTCCTAAATTCCGTAACATACATTTCAATTCTCCATGGCATCGGTACCAATTTTCATTAGTTCCACGCTGACAAGCCATCAGATTCATTAATTGTGATTCCAAATGATCATCTCGCTGTTGCACTTTGTTCATAAAATCCTTTGCAGACACAATATGTAGATGTACTCCACTTTTTAAAATGTGATTTACTGCATAAGATAGTGCAGACAAGTCACTTTCAAATAAAAGATGGAACAAATAAGGAATACTTTGATGAAATCTTGGATCTTCTGCATATAATCTTGTTGTCCGATACTCAGAAGCAGGAATCTGTACTGGACGTTCATCATATCGTTCTCCTTTTCCTGTAGGAAACAGCTGGGGAAAACATCGAGCTTCCAAGCTCTCCTCCCATACACTCACGGGAGTTCCTTTTGCTTTTTTCATCTGAAACAGATCAATAGTGTTTGCCATAACTTCTTTAGAATGAAGAGGATGTATGCTGAAATGTTCATAAATTTCTTCTTCTTTTGACTTGTCCACTTTTTCAATGTGCCCAGTTGGTATTCCTGTGTCTTCTAGTAAAACTTCTTCATCTTCATCCATATCAATTGATTCATACCATTTATTGTTTCTTTTCAAATATAAATTTGCTCTTTGTACTTTTCGTACATCTACTAGCTCCTGCCAAATTGTCTTATTCTTTGTAGGTACACCATTAACCAGAATAACTAACGGTTCAGTTTCCAAACTATCTGCATCAATTGTTTCAATATTTTTTTTCAAATCTAACGGCAAATAGACAACTCTTTCTTTTAAACCTCTTTGTAAATCTGAAGGAGGTAATTTACCGGTTTTGGGCTCCATACGAACTATAGTCTGAAAAGGATGGACACATTGAATGAGTATAGACTCATACGTATTTAAATCACTAAGTTCTACAGGAATATCAACCAATTCTAAAATATTATGTACAGCTCTAGCTTGCATTTTATTTTCTTCTAACTTGTTATAACAGTATTTACAAATATGCTGATCTTCACCCAAATCAAAACAATTTTCCAGAAACAAATATGTAGCAAAATCCTTCCACTCATAATTATTTTCTTTTTCACTTTTTTATAGAGATCAACATTCCTTGTTTGACTTTTATAATGGCTTCTCCGGCAACAAATACAAGTAATATTTGGTCTTTCATTAGAGATGATAGTAAATTTTGTCATTTGATCTTCAAAATTTTTACTAACAGTGGGTTCTACATTCTCTTCCACATTTTTTTCAATAACTGTGTCATTTTCTGCACTTTCTTGTTCTGGACCAAAGTAACAAAACTGAATTTCATCAGTAACTTTCTCTACATCTGATACAGATCCATGGAACAGAACCCTATTCAACTCATTTAACTTTAGTGCTGGACTTTTAGCAAAATACAATCTTCTCACAAACTTTCTCATTTCAGTATGATGTACTGCCAGCATCCTAAAATGGTGAAAAACACTTTGACAAACTTTCCTAGAAAGACAAGCCAGAGACTGTCCTTGCAAACCAGTATTCTCTCTCACTCTGCATGGATCTAGTCTTTGAAGCAACTTAATTTTCTGTTTTACACTTTTTTTAGTATATTCTCTTAGAAACTCACGTAATTTATCAATAGATTCTTGTCGTACAGTACAAATACTACTACAATTCCAAGCGTACACTGGGGCTTTAGGACGTCTCCCCATAAGCTCATCAGCTAACACTTCTTCCTCATTTCTTGGAACCATTTTCTCCTTTTCCATTACACAACCATTTTTCACTTCATACGCACGACCTCTGGTGTCAACTGCATGCAGCAAACTATTACTTTGAAGATAACTCTCTTCATTAAAAAATTGTTCAGTACTTGAACTATGCATCCATTCTCCTAAGAACACTTTACAAAAGTTATTTTTTTCACTACTCTTTTCCTTTTGCTTTGTGGCATCATTACATTGACCATTTTATCTAATGTACGGATCCTGTTCAAAATTAAAATGAATAGTTTTCTTTTTAATTCCAAAGCCTTAGCAACAATTGATTCAATATGTTTCTTTCTCTTTTAAAATTTTGCTTTCACATCCTTTAGCAAATTGGACATCACTCTTCTCTGAAACATTTTTCTATGAATGTTTTTAAATTCTGTTTTTCTTCTTAAGTCACTCTTTATTGCTTCTGATTGTACATTAGCATTTACTATTGTCTTACTCTTGTTTTGTTGTTTTCTACTTGTAACACTATTTGCAGTGGATACATTTTTTATATTTTTTCATTGTTTGAAGATATTTAAAAAAAAAATCCTTAGTCTGCTTACCAGAAGACTTTTTCTTTTTTCCAACACGAGGTTCTTCAACTAATTTGGGTTGTCCAGTTGTCTTCAAATATAGATGTTTTTGCTGTTCTTTTCTCTTTCTTGATTTTATAGGCATGTTTAATTTATTTCAGTGTTGTTCAGCAATACCTGAAAGAAACTAATAAAAAAATACCATTATGTAATTTAAATATATTACTATATTTTTTTTGAGCTTTTCAAATCCTATCAAATTTACTGCCCCTTTCCTACGAATGCAACTCTTACAGAACCACACCAACACAAATTAAATCTCTGACAACAATTCCTATGTGCACACAGACTCATGTTGTGATTCTAGGCAGAAAACGATATTTGATTGGCAATTTGAAAGCACATTTACTACTGTGGTTTTGCAAGTGATAATTACTGTTACAGCCTAACACATTTTCCTTATAGTTTGGAGAAGCAGAAAAGACCACATGTCCTAACAGCTACTTGAGAACATAAGCATGTGTAACCTGGGTGAGTGACTACACTACAGCAAAGGAAATGAGCCTTGGTGATGTTGAATGTATTAGCGTTACTCACTGCTATCTGAAACACCACACAGTCCTGAATAGTAAGCATGACTGTACAGGAGAAGCAGCTGGCTGTGTGATAAGAGTGTGCTTCTGGAGACTGTGTATTGTGAGGTGCAAGAGAGATCTGCATGGACGCTTGCACAACTGCATAAACACTGGAGAGATGTATGTAAGACTACATGTGTGGTAAGGGTTAATAGGAGTTTTGAACATGTAGGAACTACCTCACACATTGCAGGAGTGGAAGGAAAATCTACCATGTTAATTTCAAATGTGTTAGCATTGGCCTCTCATTTGTGACATATTAATTTGGGCTGAATTCTAACCATCACAGTTCAAGAAAACAAGCTACCTCTTTCCTACGAATGCAAGTCTAAAAGAATCAGAGTAACACGAATTATATGTCTGACAACAATTCCTGTGTGCACACAGACTCATGGTGTGATTCTAGGCAGAAAACGATATTTGATTGGCAATTTGAAAGCACATTTACTACTGTGGTTTTGCAAGTGATAATTACTGTAACAGCCTGACACATTTTCCTTATAGTTTTGAGAAGCAGAAAAGACCACATATCCTAACAGCTACTTGAGACCATAAGCATGTGTAACCTGGGTGAGTGACTACACTACAGCAAAGGAAATGAGCCTTGTTGATGTTGAATGTATTAGCGTTACTCACTGCTATCTGAAACACCACACAGTCCTGAATAGTAACCATGACTGTACAGGAGAAGCAACTGGCTCTCTGCTAAGAGTGTGCTTCTGGAGACTGTGTATTGTCAGGTGCAAGAGAGATCTGCATGGACGCTTGTACAACTGCATAAACACTGGAGAGATGTATGTAAGAGAACATGTATGGTAAAGGTTAATAGGAGTTTTGAACATGTAGGAACTACATCACCCGTTGCAGGAGTGGAAGGAAAATCTACCATGTTGATTTCAAATGTGTTAGCATTGGCCTCTCATTTGTGACATATTAATTTGGGCTGAATGCTAACCATCACAGTTCAAGAAAACAAGCTGCCCCTTTCCTACGAATGCAAGTCTAAAAGAACCAGAGTAACACAAATTAAATGTCTGACAACAATTCCTGTGCGCACACAGACTCATGGTGTGATTCTAGGCAGAAAACGATATTTGATTGGCAATTTGAAAGCACATTTACTACTGTGATATTGCAAGTGATAATTACTATAACAGCCTGACACATTTTCCTTATAGTTTTCAGAAGCAGAAAAGACCACATGTCCTAACAGCTTTTTGAGACCATGAGCATGTGTAACCTGGATGAGCGATTAGACTAGAGCAAAGGAAATGAGCCTTGGTGATGTTGAATGTATTAGCGTTACTCACTGCTATCTGAAACACCACACAGTGCTAAATAGTAAGCATGACAGTGCAGGAGAAGCAGCTGGCTCTATGTTAAGAGTGTGCTTCTGGAGACTCTGTATTGTCAGGTGCAAGAGAGATCTGCATGGACGCTTGCACAACTGCATAAACACTGGAGAGATGTATGTAAACTACATGTGCGGTAAGGGTTAATAGGAGTTTTGAACATGTAGGAACTACCTCACCCATTGCAGGAGTGAAAGGAAAATCTACCATGTTTATTTCAAATGTGTTAGCATTGGCCTCTCATTTGTGACATATTAATTTGGGCTGAATGCTAACCATCACAGTTCAAGAAAACAAGCTGCCCCTTTCCTACGAATGCAAGTCTAAAAGAACCAGAGTAACACGAATTAAATCTCTGACAACAATTCCTGTGTGCACACAGACTCATGGTGTGATTCTAGGCAGAAAACGATATTTGATTGGCAATTTGAAAGCACATTTACTACTGTGGTTTTGCAAGTGATAATTACTGTAACGGTCTGACACATTTTCCTTATAGTTTTGAGAAGCAGAAAAGACCACATGTCCAAACAGCATTTTGAGACCATGAGCATGTGTAACCTGGGTGAGTGACTACACTACAGCAAAGGAAATGAGCCTTGGTGATGTTGAATGTATTAGCGTTACTCACTGCTATCTGAAACACCACACAGTGCTAAATAGTAAGCATGACAGTGCAGGAGAAGCAGCTGGCTCTCTGTTAAGAGTGTGCTTCTGGAGACTGTGTATTGTCAGGTGCAAGAGAGATCTGCATGGACGCTTGCACAACTGCATAAACACTGGAGAGATGAATGTAAGACTACATGTGTGGTAAGGGTTAATAGGAGTTTTGAACATGTAGGAACTACCTCACCCATTGCAGGAGTGGAAGGAAAATCTACCATGTTGATTTGAAATGTGTTAGCATTGGCCTCTCTTTTGTGACATATTAATGTGGGCTGAATGCTAACCATCACAGTTCAAGAAAACAAGCTGCCCCTTTCCTACGAATGCAAGTCTAAAAGAACCAGAGTAACACAAATTAAATCTCTGACAACAATTCCTGTGTGCACACAGACTCATGGTGTGATTCTAGGCAGAAAACGATATTTGATTGGCAATTTGAAAGCACATTTACTACTGTGATATTGCAAGTGATAATTACTGTAACAGCCTGACACATTTTCCTTATAGTTTTGAGAAGCAGAAAAGACCACATGTCCTAACAGCTACTTCAGACCATAAGCATGTGTAATCTGGGTGAGTGACTACATTACAGCAAAGGCAATGAGTCTTGTTGATGTTGAATGTATTAGTGTTACTCACTGCTATCTGAAACACCACAGAGTGCTGAATAGTAAGCATAACAGTGAAGGAGAAGCTGCTGGCTGTGTGCTAAGAGTGTGCTTCTGGAGACTGTGTATTGTCAGGTGCAAGAGAGATCTGCATGGGCGCTTGCACAACTGCCTGATCACTGGAGAAATGTATGTAAGAGTACATGTGTGGTAAGGGTTAATTGGAGTTTTGAACATGTAGGAACTACCTCACCCATTGCAGGAGTGGAAGGAAAATCTACCATGTTGATTTCAAATGTGTTAGCATTGGCTTCTCATTTGTGACATATTATTTTGGGCTGAATGCTAACCCTCACAGTTCAAAAAAACAAGCTGCCCCTTTCCTACGAATGCAAGTCTAAAAGAACCAGAGTAACACAAATTAAATCTCTGACAACAATTCCTGTGTGCACACAGACTCATGGTGTGATTCTAGGCAGAAAACGATATTTGATTGGCAATTTGAAAGCACATTTACTACTGTGGTTTTGCAAGTGATAATTACTGTAACAGTCTGACACATTTTCCTTATAGTTTTGAGAAGCAGAAAAGACCACATGTCCAAACAGCTTTTTGAGACCATGAGCATGTGTAACCTGGGTGAGTGACTACACTACAGCAAAGGAAATGAGCCTTGGTGATGTTGAATGTATTAGCGTTACTAACTGCTATCTGAAACACCACACAGTGCTGAATAGTAAGCATGACAGTGCAGGAGAAGCAGCTGGCTCTCTGTTAAGAGTGTGCTTCTGGAGACTGTGTATTGTCAGGTGCAAGAGAGATCTGCATGGACGCTTGCACAACTGCATAAACACTGGAGAGATGTATGTAAGAGAACATGTATGGTAAAGGTTAATAGGAGTTTTGAACATGTAGGAACTACATCACCCGTTGCAGGAGTGGAAGGAAAATCTACCATGTTGATTTCAAATGTGTTAGCATTGGCCTCTCATTTGTGACATATTAATTTTGGGCTGAATGCTAACCATCACAGTTCAAGAAAACAAGCTGCCCCTTTCCTACGAATGCAAGTCTAAAAGAACCAGAGTAACACGAATTAAATCTCTGACAACAATTCCTGTGTGCACACAGACTCATGGTGTGATTCTAGGCAGAAAACGATATTTGATTGGCAATTTGAAAGCACATTTACTACTGTGATATTGCAAGTGATAATTACTGTAACAGCCTCACACATTTTCCTTATAGTTTTGAGAAGCAGAAAAGACCACATGTCCTAACAGCTACTTCAGACCATAAGCATGTGTAACCTGGGTGAGTGACTACATTACAGCAAAGGCAATGAGCCTTGGTGATGTTGAATTTATTAGTGTTACTCACTGCTATCTGAAACACCACACAGTGCTGAATAGTAAGCATGACAGTGCAGGAGAAGCTGCTGGCTGTGTGCTAAGAGTGTGCTTCTGGAGACTGTGTATTGTCAGGTGCAAGAGAGATCTGCATGGACGCTTGCACAACTGCCTGATCACTGGAGAAATGTATGTAAGAGTACATGTGTGGTAAGGGTTAATTGGAGTTTTGAACATGTAGGAACTACCTCACCCATTGCAGGAGTGGAAGGAAAATCTACCATGTTGATTTCAAATGTGTTAGCATTGGCCTCTCATTTGTGACATATTATTTTGGGCTGAATGCTAACCATCACAGTTCAAAAAAACAAGCTGCCCCTTTCCTACGAATGCAAGTCTAAAAGAACCAGTTTAACACAAATTAAATCTCTGACAACAATTCCTGTGTGCACACAGACTCATGGTGTGATTCTAGGCAGAAAACGATATTTGATTGGCAATTTGAAAGCACATTTACTACTGTGGTTTTGCAAGTGATAATTACTGTAACAGTCTGACACATTTTCCTTATAGTTTTGAGAAGCAGAAAAGACCACATGTCCAAACAGCTTTTTGAGACCATGAGCATGTGTAACCTGGGTGAGTGACTACACTACAGCAAAGGAAATGAGCCTTGGTGATGTTGAATGTATTAGCGTTACTCACTGCTATCTGAAACACCACACAGTCCTGAATAGTAAGCATGACTGTACAGGAGAAGCAGCTGGCTGTGTGATAAGAGTGTGCTTCTGGACACTGTGTATTGTGAGGTGCAAGAGAGATCTGCATGGACGCTTGCACAACTGCATAAACACTGGAGAGATGTATGTAAGACTACATGTGTGGTAAGGGTTAATAGGAGTTTTGAACATGTAGGAACTACCTCACACATTGCAGGAGTGGAAGGAAAATCTACCATGTTAATTTCAAATGTGTTAGCATTGGCCTCTCATTTGTGACATATTAATTTGGGCTGAATTCTAACCATCACAGTTCAAGAAAACAAGCTACCTCTTTCCTACGAATGCAAGTCTAAAAGAATCAGAGTAACACGAATTAAATGTCTGACAACAATTCCTGTGTGCACACAGACTCATGGTGTGATTCTAGGCAGAAAACGATATTTGATTGGCAATTTGAAAGCACATTTACTACTGTGGTTTTGCAAGTGATAATTACTGTAACAGCCTGACACATTTTCCTTATAGTTTTGAGAAGCAGAAAAGACCACATATCCTAACAGCTACTTGAGACCATAAGCATGTGTAACCTGGGTGAGTGACTACACTACAGCAAAGGAAATGAGCCTTGTTGATGTTGAATGTATTAGCGTTACTCACTGCTATCTGAAACACCACACAGTCCTGAATAGTAACCATGACTGTACAGGAGAAGCAACTGGCTCTCTGCTAAGAGTGTGCTTCTGGAGACTGTGTATTGTCAGGTGCAAGAGAGATCTGCATGGACGCTTGCACAACTGCATAAACACTGGAGAGATGAATGTAAGACTACATGTGTGGTAAGGGTTAATAGGAGTTTTGAACATGTAGGAACTACCTCACCCATTGCAGGAGTGGAAGGAAAATCTACCATGTTGATTTGAAATGTGTTAGCATTGGCCTCTCATTTGTGACATATTAATTTGGGCTGAATGCTAACCATCACAGTTCAAGAAAACAAGCTGCCCCTTTCCTACGAATGCAAGTCTAAAAGAACCAGAGTAACACGAATTAAATCTCTGACAACAATTCCTGTGTGCACACAGACTCATGGTGTGATTCTAGGCAGAAAACGATATTTGATTGGCAATTTGAAAGCACATTTACTACTGTGATATTGCAAGTGATAATTACTGTAACAGCCTGACACATTTTCCTTATAGTTTTGAGAAGCAGAAAAGACCACATGTCCTAACAGCTACTTCAGACCATAAGCATGTGTAACCTGGGTGAGTGACTACATTACAGCAAAGGCAATGAGCCTTGGTGATGTTGAATTTATTAGTGTTACTCACTGCTATCTGAAACACCACAGAGTGCTGAATAGTAAGCATGACAGTGCAGGAGAAGCTGCTGGCTGTGTGCTAAGAGTGTGCTTCTGGAGACTGTGTATTGTCAGGTGCAAGAGAGATCTGCATGGACACTTGCACAACTGCCTGATCACTGGAGAAATGTATGTAAGAGTACATGTGTGGTAAGGGTTAATTGGAGTTTTGAACATGTAGGAACTACCTCACCCATTGCAGGAGTGGAAGGAAAATCTACCAGTTGATTTCAAATGTGTTAGCATTGGCCTCTCATTTGTGACATATTATTTTGGGCTGAATGCTAACCATCACAGTTCAAAAAAACAAGCTGCCCCTTTCCTACGAATGCAAGTCTAAAAGAACCAGAGTAACACGAATTAAATCTCTGACAACAATTCCTGTGTGCACACAGACTCATGGTGTGATTCTAGGCAGAAAACGATATTTGATTGGCAATTTGAAAGCACATTTACTACTGTGGTTTTGCAAGTGATAATTACTGTAACAGTCTGACACATTTTCCTTATAGTTTTGAGAAGCAGAAAAGACTACATGTCCAAACAGCTTTTTGAGACCATGAGCATGTGTAACCTGGGTGAGTGACTACACTACAGCAAAGGAAATGAGCCTTGGTGATGTTGAATGTATTAGCGTTACTCACTGCTATCTGAAACACCACACAGTGCTGAATAGTAAGCATGACAGTGCGGGAGAAGCAGCTGGCTCTCTGTTAAGAGTGTGCTTCTGGAGACTGTGTATTGTCAGGTGCAAGAGAGATCTGCATGGACGCTTGCACAACTGCATAAACACTGGAGAGATGAATGTAAGACTACATGTGTGGTAAGGGTTAATAGGAGTTTTGAACATGTAGGAACTACCTCACCCATTGCAGGAGTGGAAGGAAAATCTACCATGTTGATTTGAAATGTGTTAGCATTGGCCTCTCATTTGTGACATATTAATTTGGGCTGAATGCTAACCATCACAGTTCAAGAAAACAAGCTGCCCCTTTCCTACGAATGCAAGTCTAAAAGAACCAGAGTAACACAAATTAAATCTCTGACAACAATTCCTGTGTGCACACAGACTCATGGTGTGATTCTAGGCAGAAAACGATATTTGATTGGCAATTTGAAAGCACATTTACTACTGTGATATTGCAAGTGATAATTACTATAACAGCCTGACACATTTTCCTTATAGTTTTCAGAAGCAGAAAAGACCACATGTCCTAACAGCTACTTCAGACCATAAGCATGTGTAACCTGGGTGAGTGACTACATTACAGCAAAGGCAATGAGCCTTGGTGATGTTGAATTTATTAGTGTTACTCACTGCTATCTGAAACACCACACAGTGCTGAATAGTAAGCATGACAGTGCAGGAGAAGCTGCTGGCTGTGTGCTAAGAGTGTGCTTCTGGAGACTGTGTATTGTCAGGTGCAAGAGAGATCTGCATGGACGCTTGCACAACTGCCTGATCACTGGAGAAATGTATGTAAGAGTACATGTGTGGTAAGGGTTAATTGGAGTTTTGAACATGTAGGAACTACCTCACCCATTGCAGGAGTGGAAGGAAAATCTACCATGTTGATTTCAAATGTGTTAGCATTGGCCTCTCATTTGTGACATATTATTTTGGGCTGAATGCTAACCATCACAGTTCAAAAAAACAAGCTGCCCCTTTCCTACGAATGCAAGTCTAAAAGAACCAGAGTAACACGAATTAAATCTCTGACAACAATTCCTGTGTGCACACAGACTCATGGTGTGATTCTAGGCAGAAAACGATATTTGATTGGCAATTTGAAAGCACATTTACTACTGTGGTTTTGCAAGTGATAATTACTGTAACAGTCTGACACATTTTCCTTATAGTTTTGAGAAGCAGAAAAGACCACATGTCCAAACAGCTTTTTGAGACCATGAGCATGTGTAACCTGGGTGAGTGACTACACTACAGCAAAGGAAATGAGCCTTGGTGATGTTGAATGTATTAGCGTTACTCACTGCTATCTGAAACACCACAAAGTGCTGAATAGTAAGCATGACAGTGCAGGAGAAGCAGCTGGCTCTCTGTTAAGAGTGTGCTTCTGGAGACTGTGTATTGTCAGGTGCAAGAGAGATCTGCATGGACGCTTGAACAACTGCATAAACACTGGAGAGATGAATGTAAGACTACATGTGTGGTAAGGGTTAATAGGAGTTTTGAACATGTAGGAACTACCTCACCCATTGCAGGAGTGGAAGGAAAATCTACCATGTTGATTTGAAATGTGTTAGCATTGGCCTCTCATTTGTGACATATTAATTTGGGCTGAATACTAACCATCACAGTTCAATAAAACAAGCTGCCCCTTTCCTACGAATGCAAGTCTAAAAGAACCAGAGTAACACGAATTAAATCTCTGACAACAATTCCTGTGTGCACACGGACTCATGGTGTGATTCTAGGCAGAAAACGATATTTGATTGGCAATTTGAAAGCACATTTACTACTGTGATATTGCAAGTGATAATTACTGTAACAGCCTGACACATTTTCCTTATAGTTTTGAGAAGCAGAAAAGACCACATGTCCTAACAGCTACTTCAGACCATAAGCATGTGTAACCTGGGTGAGTGACTACATTACAGCAAAGGCAATGAGCCTTGGTGATGTTGAATTTATTAGTGTTACTCACTGCTATCTGAAACACCACACAGTGCTGAATAGTAAGCATGACAGTGCAGGAGAAGCTGCTGGCTGTGTGCTAAGAGTGTGCTTCTGGAGACTGTGTATTGTCAGGTGCAAGAGAGATCTGCATGGACGCTTGCACAACTGCCTGATCACTGGAGAAATGTATGTAAGAGTACATGTGTGGTAAGGGTTAATTGGAGTTTTGAACATGTAGGAACTACCTCACCCATTGCAGGAGTGGAAGGAAAATCTACCATGTTGATTTCAAATGTGTTAGCATTGGCCTCTCATTTGTGACATATTATTTTGGGCTGAATGCTAACCATCACAGTTCAAAAAAACAAGCTGCCCCTTTCCTACGAATGCAAGTTTAAAAGAACCAGAGTAACACAAATTAAATCTCTGACAACAATTCCTGTGTGCACACAGACTCATGGTGTGATTCTAGGTAGAAAACGATATTTGATTGGCAATTTGAAAGCACATTTACTACTGTGGTTTTGCAAGTGA
Organism: Triturus cristatus; assembly: GCF_964204655.1. NCBI lineage: Eukaryota > Metazoa > Chordata > Amphibia > Caudata > Salamandridae > Triturus > Triturus cristatus. The sequence continues at coordinate 420,809,101 of NC_140593.1, forward strand.
TAATTACTGTAACAGTCTGACACATTTTCCTTATAGTTTTGAGAAGCAGAAAAGACCACATGTCCAAACAGCTTTTTGAGACCATGAGCATGTGTAACCTGGGTGAGTGACTACACTACAGCAAAGGAAATGAGCCTTGGTGATGTTGAATGTATTAGCGTTACTCACTGCTATCTGAAACACCACACAGTGCTGAATGGTAAGCATGACAGTGCAGGAGAAGCAGCTGGCTCTCTGTTAAGAGTGTGCTTCTGGAGACTGTGTATTGTCAGGTGCAAGAGAGATCTGCATGGACGCTTGCACAACTGCATAAACACTGGAGAGATGAATGTAAGACTACATGTGTGGTAAGGGTTAATAGGAGTTTTGAACATGTAGGAACTACCTCACCCATTGCAGGAGTGGAAGGAAAATCTACCATGTTGATTTGAAATGTGTTAGCATTGGCCTCTCATTTGTGACATATTAATTTGGGCTGAATGCTAACCATCACAGTTCAAGAAAACAAGCTGCCCCTTTCCTACGAATGTAAGTCTAAAAGAACCAGAGTAACACAAATTAAATCTCTGACAACAATTCCTGTGTGCACACAGACTCATGGTGTGATTCTAGGCAGAAAACGATATTTGATTGGCAATTTGAAAGCACATTTACTACTGTGATATTGCAAGTGATAATTACTGTAACAGCCTGACACATTTTCCTTATAGTTTTGAGAAGCAGAAAAGACCACATGTCCTAACAGCTACTTCAGACCATAAGCATGTGTAACCTGGGTGAGTGACTACATTACAGCAAAGGCAATGAGCCTTGGTGATGTTGAATTTATTAGTGTTACTCACTGCTATCTGAAACACCACACAGTGCTGAATAGTAAGCATGACAGTGCAGGAGAAGCTGCTGGCTGTGTGCTAAGAGTGTGCTTCTGGAGACTGTGTATTGTCAGGTGCAAGAGAGATCTGCATGGACGCTTGCACAACTGCCTGATCACTGGAGAAATGTATGTAAGAGTACATGTGTGGTAAGGGTTAATTGGAGTTTTGAACATGTAGGAACTACCTCACCCATTGCAGGAGTGGAAGGAAAATCTACCATGTTGATTTCAAATGTGTTAGCATTGGCCTCTCATTTGTGACATATTATTTTGGGCTGAATGCTAACCATCACAGTTCAAAAAAACAAGCTGCCCCTTTCCTACGAATGCAAGTCTAAAAGAACCAGAGTAACACGAATTAAATCTCTGACAACAATTCCTGTGTGCACACACACTCATGGTGTGATTCTAGGCAGAAAACGATATTTGATTGGCAATTTGAAAGCACATTTACTACTGTGGTTTTGCAAGTGATAATTACTGTAACAGTCTGACACATTTTCCTTATAGTTTTGAGAAGCAGAAAAGACCACATGTCCAAACAGCTTTTTGAGACCATGAGCATGTGTAACCTGGGTGAGTGACTACACTACAGCAAAGGAAATGAGCCTTGGTGATGTTAAATGTATTAGCGTTACTCACTGCTATCTGAAACACCACACAGTGCTGAATAGTAAGCATGACAGTGCAGGAGAAGCAGCTGGCTCTCTGTTAAGAGTGTGCTTCTGGAGACTGTGTATTGTCAGGTGCAAGAGAGATCTGCATGGACGCTTGCACAACTGCATAAACACTGGAGAGATGAATGTAAGACTACATGTGTGGTAAGGGTTAATAGGAGTTTTGAACATGTAGGAACTACCTCACCCATTGCAGGAGTGGAAGGAAAATCTACCATGTTGATTTGAAATGTGTTAGCATTGGCCTCTCATTTGTGACATATTAATTTGGGCTGAATGCTAACCATCACAGTTCAAGAAAACAAGCTGCCCCTTTCCTACGAATGCAAGTCTAAAAGAACCAGAGTAACACGAATTAAATCTCTTACAACAATTCCTGTGTGCACACAGACTCATGGTGTGATTCTAGGCAGAAAACGATATTTGATTGGCAATTTGAAAGCACATTTACTACTGTGATATTGCAAGTGATAATTACTGTAACAGCCTGACACATTTTCCTTATAGTTTTGAGAAGCAGAAAAGACCACATGTCCTAACAGCTACTTCAGACCATAAGCATGTGTAACCTGGGTCAGTGACTACATTACAGCAAAGGCAATGAGCCTTGTTGATGTTGAATTTATTAGTGTTACTCACTGCTATCTGAAACACCACACAGTGCTGAATAGTAAGCATGACAGTGCAGGAGAAGCTGCTGGCTGTGTGCTAAGAGTGTGCTTCTGGAGACTGTGTATTGCCAGGTGCAAGAGAGATCTGCATGGACGCTTGCACAACTGCCTGATCACTGGAGAAATGTATGTAAGAGTACATGTGTGGTAAGGGTTAATTGGAGTTTTGAACATGTAGGAACTACCTCACCCATTGCAGCAGTGGAAGGAAAATCTACCATGTTGATTTCAAATGTGTTAGCAATGGCCTCTCATTTGTGACATTAATTTGGGCTGAATGCTAACCATCACAGTTCAAGAAAACAAGCTGCCCCTTTCCTACGAATGCAAGTCCAAAAAAACCAGAGTAACACAAATTAAATCTCTGACAACAATTCCTGTGTGCACACAGACTCATGGTGTGATTCTAGGCACAAAACAGTATTCCTGAGTGATACCAGTACACCTTAACTTATGGTGAAGACATACTCCATAATATTTTACAAGTTCAAGGCAGTTAAATATCTTCCAAAACACAAAATGTAAAACACAACTTTAAAAGAAGAATCACATTTCTATTATTTATATCAAAAGGCACCACATACATCCCCTCTCAAATTCATAACTCACCTTTAAAAGTAGTTAGTTGAGAAAAAAATGTGGCACTCAAACAGCAGATTATCAGAGCCAGAATCTCTGAGGTGTACACCTCTCTCCTCTCACCAGAACCAGTAAATGGCAAAGTTTCCCTCTCTTTTTTCACACATATACATGTTAACTTCAAATCACAGTGCTTCCCACATTTTTTCAAATGGAAACACACATTTCTATTGGTTGCAAATTTCAACCCTTTCCAAATGATACCTACCCTCAACTTGACTTCTGCCTGCTACCATAGCAACAGGTCATGGAACACTGGTGTAAGCAGAGAGGTCAGAAGTTCAGCACACAAAGTTTCAAATCCAAAGAGCAAGAGTTCTTGACTTTTCAAACCTAACAGCAAATCCAAAGTAATGTTCTGTGGGAACACATTTTTCTGAACCAATACAAACGATGCTAGTAAAAATGGAAACATACAGCCTAGTTTTTAGTGTAGAATGGTTTGAAACAGCCAATGAGTTCATTTTATTAAAAAAAGTATGTTAGACACCACTTTACAACTATCTTTCTTTTCATATTGCCATTCTACTGAAAGACACCTTCTGAGTGCATCCAGATCTCCTTGAAAGATGTTCACAGTGTGGATTGTAGGTCATAGCTATGTCTTCTGGAGTGAACAATATGCAGAGAAAAGAGGTATTGTGACAGACCTTGCTTTACCAAATGTAGACATTAAATGGATTGGTCAGAGAGGGTTAAAATGGCACCAATTAATGCCTTTGGTGAAATCCTTTCTACATCTCCAACACCCTGACCTCATAATAGTGCACTGTGGTGGAAATGACCTAGGCACTTTAACTGGGGTAGGTCTGGAAATGCTTGTTAAGGACACCTTTGTGCAATTGTTGTCGCTTTTTCCACAAACTACCTTTGTATATTCTAATATATGCCAAAGGCAAAAGTGGAACTAGTCCAACCAATTTTGTCCGCAGATTGACACAGCAAGAAAGCATGTCAATAAGTCTGTTTCTTCTTTAGTCAGAGACTATGGTATGGGTTCTATATACCACAACAACTTGCGTTACAACATGCAAGGCATTTATAGAGGAGAGGGTGTACAATTCACAGATGAAGGCAACAGAGTCTTCCTCTTGAACTTTAGACTCTGCATCGATACTTACTTGTAGGTACCAAAAAACACTCAATGAACACAACAGCTCTTTTTTGAGCCACCTAACATCTAAACACTTAAATTTGATTTTTAATTCTATTTTTTTAATGATTTTTTTCCACCGTGCGCGCACCTCGCGATATTTTTCATTTTTTTTTTTTTTTGTGACCTATCAGGTCTTTCATAGTCCCCCTGAGAAGGCCTAGGGGGTCAGGGACTCTCTACCCTGCCCCCTTTTCACGTTCTCCACTTGTGTTTTTACCTCTCTTCTGCCTCTATAACTCAAAATGGCTGCTGGGGTGCGCGCACCGTGTGCGCACCCCGCGATTTTTTGAAAAAAAATTAAATGTTTTTTTCACCCTTCAGGGTCCCTCAGGGACCCCCTGACAAAGGCCAGGGGGTCAGGAACTCTCTACCCTGCCCCCTTTTCACGTTCTCCACCTTTGTTTTTCAGTGCGAGACACACAAAATGGCGGCCGACACTTCCTGATTTCGACCGATTGGAATGTTGACTGACATCTAACCACCAATCAGAATTACGCTTGCGCACGGTGCGTGGCTATAGATATTTATGTACTTTTAACTGCAATTTTCTCAGGAACCACTGAACAGATTGACTCCATATATGCAAAAGGCACATCCCTGAACTGAGGACTACCTCTTTGCCAAATTTCAAGTAATTCTGTTCAACCGTTCGGGCTGTACCTTCGACTAAAGGTCCCTATGGAAAATTGCATGGCGAAAACGCGTTTTGGGACCCCCCTTTTTTCTCAGGCCCCGCTTGACGAATACCCCCGAGACTTTCAGGGTAGGAGCGGAGCGCCCCATCTGCTTTGAAATTTTCGCAAGGATTCGTCAGCCGGCGCCAAAGTTATTCCAAATAGAATGATGCGGATTTCCTATGGAAACACGGTCCTAACTATAACTATCTACTGGTGACCGCCAGTAGATAAAATATATATATATATATATATATACATATATATATATATATATATTTCTAATTACTTGCTGAGGATGAGATGACTGAAACTCCCTGAGCAGCTTGCTTCCTGGCGGCAGATTTTCTAGGTAATTCTATGCGCCGTTTTAATGAATAGGAGATAAGCAGACTGTAATCTCCCAGAGAAACATGCACTCTCTTAGCAGATATATATGTATATTTATATCTACTGTTCTAATGGCAATTGGTAGCATGAGGTGACTAAGCGGCTACTGTTATGAGTGGTCTTGTAACTGAAAGTCTAAATTGCCTGGTTACAATTCTGAAGTTCACTTAGCCCAAATTCTGTCGTTCATTAACTATGACTTAGTGTAAGTCCAATACTTCTCTTCCCACTGAGCGGTGGGACGAAATAATGTAAATCCTCACAGAAACAATTAAATGGGGCTTACTTGACTGTTCACAGGAAACAAGAACTATATTGCCTGGAAATGCTCTTCTTCTTTCTGTCAAAAACTAA